>NC_091307.1:36991350-36996350 GCF_038502225.1 Cherax quadricarinatus
ACCACTCTTTTCTCCACCTCCCTTTCACTCTCCCTGTCCCTCTTCCTCCCTCTCCCCACCTCTCTTTCCCTTACAACTCCCCACCCCCAACCTCCTTTATCCCTTTTTTTTTTTACACAGGGTTTGACAAGGTTAAGGATCCCTAGCTTTATTGACAAGCTATTTACAGGTTAAGGATTCCTAACTTTATTGGCAAGCTAAGAGCTGTTACCTACATCAGCTCATTTGAAAGCATTTTTATTGTTATGAGACATACAAGTAGGGAACAGGATGAAGTTGGAGCCATCTGTGGGCCAGCATTTTCATTTGATCAACTGACTTCATCTCGTTGACATCATTATGCTGTACAAATGTGTTCCAGACTCGAGTCATCCTGGGTATATATGATCTCAGATGGAGTGATGTTCTGGAGAAGGGTACAGCCAGAGTGAAGTTGCTGCTTTCTGCCCGTCTTGTGGCGTAAAAGCTTGTTTCACGGTGTCCTCGAAGTGGATCCAAGTGTGGTACTTTGACAATATTGGCCTTGTACATAACAGTAAGGCCACCCGCATTCCTCCTGTGTTGAAGGCTCTGCTGAAATGACAGATCTATCTAGGATAGGTCCAGGTGAGAGATGAGACGTCTTGCTCTGTTCTCTACTCTGTCAAGCAGTCGCAGATGAGTGGGGGGCGCAGGCAAACCAAGAAAGTGGAGCATACTCAAGATGTGAGCGTACTTGTGCCTCGTACAAAATCTTGCAACCCCTACTGTCAAGCAGATGCGAGATACGGCGAAGTGCTGTAAGCTTCCTGGCTGCCTTGTTTGCAAGATTTACATGGTTCTTCATGGTCAGTTTGGTGTCAAATTTCACACCAAGGATATCAACTTCTTCTCCAGGTGCCAACACCCTCCCATTCATCCCTACTACTGCACCAGCATTACCATCATGGTGCCTAGAGACCATCATCGTTTGCGTTTTCTCAGGTGCAAATGTTACTTGCCATCTATTTCCCCAAGCTGATATAGCTCTTAGCTGGTGACTGATGTAGCTTAGAGCAGCTGGCATTTCTTCTCTTGGATAAGTGAATGTCAGTGTACAGTCGTCTGCGTATGTATGGGATTCTGGGATGAGATGAAGAAGGTCATTGAAGTAGACATTCCATAACAATGGTCCCAGCACACTTCCTTGTGGAACACTTGCCCCAGTACGATGTCTTGCTGATTCTGTTCCATTGAGAACTACCCTTAGAGATCTACCATGAAGGTAATCACTGAAGAGATATAGCGTAGAGGGTGCAATTCACAGTGCTTGAAGTTTTGCTAAGAGGTCCTGGTGCCATACCCGGTCGAAAGCACCAGCAATGTCCAGTGCTACCACACAGCTGACTTTGGATTCATCCAGTGACTAATGCCACTTAGTGGAGAGGTTTAACAACAGATCAGCAGCAGAGTAACTTTTCCTGAAGCCATATTGACGATCACAAAGTAATGAGTGGTAGCCAAAAAACTGTCATTTGTCTTGAGATTATTGTCTCAAGGGTCTTACCAGTGATTGACAGGAGTGACACTGGTCTGTAGTTGCTGATTTCTGCTCTTCTCTTCTTTTTGTGAACAGGGACTACATTTGCCTCTTTCCATAGAGAGGGCCATTTACACTGTACTAGGCAGTGCTGAAAGATGCGAGTTAGAGGTGCTGCTAGCTGGTCTGCGCATCGTCTCAGCAATCTTATTCCACTTTCTCTCCACCTCTCCCTCTCTCTCCACCTCTTCTCTTCTTCCTCCTCCTCAACCTTTCCCTCTCTCTTTCTCTTTCTCCATCTCTTTCTCCCACTCTCTACCAAGCTCAGGGCCGGATTTAGACCTTGGGGGGGGGGCATGGGGCACTTTAGGTTTGGGGGGCCCTCAGCATGGATATAAAAACTGAATTACAAATAAGAATTGAACCAAAATGAATGATAAACAGCAGTTTTCGAAAAAAAAAAATATGTTAGATTTCGAAGAAGACGTCTGATTTTATTTTTCTCAATTTTGACTTTAAGAAGAACTTTGATTATAATTTTCAGCCATAATATATTCCATCTACATTACATAATAATTATCGATGTGTATTTATTTATATCTTTAGTGTCACGCTTTCAGTATCTGTCTATATTTTTATATAATAATTTGCTAATGGGCCTACCGACCGACCGACCGACCGACCGACCGATCAACTAGACATTTAAGTTAAAATAGTGTAATTTATAAAAGAAAGAAATAAAAACCGTGTAACTTCAAGAAAGAAACTGATTCAGTTCCTCTTTTTTGTAAAAATTCACCATATTAGGAGAGGGTCAGGTTATAACGGCCGAGTAACGGATAAGTAAATTTCTTGCATAATCTTTCCAGTCTGCAGTAAATCGCCAAATTTACAAATCAAAACATTACATAAGTAACTGGAATTAGCAAACCGTACATCACATTAATGCATCACATGATCACACTGCAATATCTACAAAAAAATCTTTCTACACTTAGCTGCTGCCAAATCTTTAACTAACTCATCAAACTATCTTTTTGAGGACACTGATCTCACAGAGCACTTAGTGTTTTATGAATCATTGTCGTTCTCAGATAATTCTTTATCAGTGCCAGTTTGCTGAACGACCTTTCTCCCACGCAACTAGTGACCATCATGCTCAAATACATATATTCTAAGGGCTACATTAACACCTGGATAGATATCAGCAGGTCCTTCATGGAGTGAGACATGACCTGGAGCTTGGCAATGGCTGCAAACTGGATAATTTCCTCAACAAACACACTACTGAAATATTGAGGGTAAACACTGATAAGCTTCTTAGCCTCATTTTTTATCTCTGCATCAGATAGACTGCACAAGTTGACTGTTACATTGAACCTGTCATACACTGCTACCCTGCGTTGTTGTAAGGCAACACACAACTAGTCTAAAATGACACTGAAAGTTTCACGTATAAATTTTTCTCTGAGAGGCAAAACAACTTCCTCTGAGACTGATGTTGGGTTTGCATCATATTGCTTGTTTCTCTTTGTCTGCTTGTAGTTGATTTGTAGTCTGTGTTGCCATATATATTCCTAGCATCCAGTTCCTTCTCTTCATACCTATCTCGAATTGATTTTAGAATTCTTTCGAGAGAATCAATTAAATCTACCACCTTTTTCAGGTCAGCATCAACACCTTGGAAAGCCTAGCTTGTACTGTTGAACCGTATAAGGTTCACACACACACACACACATACACACACACACAAGGGGTCAAACCCATGCTGTTTTGGCCCACCTCATGGTGAGAGAAAATGCATGACTCTTTAGACAACTAGACCACACAATCCTTAATAATGGTGCATCCAGCCAAGCCATTTGCTGTACCTACCATCGAAGACATATGGTGGTGTGGACGCCTCTGAGCTAATTTCATTCTACTCCCTGTTTGTGTACTAGCTCAACGAGCAGTATATTATATTATTGTGCCCATTGAACACGTGGTATTGATCAATAACGACACTGCAGTAGCCAAAAAGTCAATCCTATGCTGTTTTGGCCCGCCTCATGGTGAGAGAAAATGCGTGCCGCTTTAGACCACTAGATCACACAATCCTTAACAACGGTGCATCCAACCAAGCTAGACGTTGTACCCACCGTCGAAGGACATACAGTAGTGTGGACGCCTCTGAGCTAATTTCATTCTACTCTCTGTGTACTAGCTCAACAAGCAGTATATTATATTATTGTACCCAGCTTGGCTGGATGCACCATTGTTAAGGATTGTGTAGTCTAGTGGTTTAAAGAGTCATGCATTTTCTCTCGCCAGCAAATGTAATCCCAATTTTTAAAGAAGGAGACAGACACGAAGCACTATACTACAGACCAGTGTCACTACCATATATAGAATGCAAAGTCTTGGAGAAGATTGGTGGGGCACCTACAAACAAATGAGCTTATCAACGACAACCAGCACGGTTTCAGGCACGGGACATCCTATGTCACAAACCTACTGGAGTTCTATGACAGGGTGACAGCTGTAAGACAAGAGAGAGATGGGTGGGTAGATTGTGCTTTCTTGTACTGGGCATTTGACACAGTTCCACACAAGAGATTAGAGCATAACCTGGAAGACCAGGCGGGTATAACTGGGAAGGCACTGCAATGAATCAGGGAATACCTGTTGGGAAGAAATCAACGAGTCATGGTATATGAGGAGATGTCAGAGTGGGCGCCTGTGACGAGCGGGGTTCCACAGGGGTCAGTCCTGGGACAGGTGCTGTTTCAGGTGTATGTGAATAACACGACGGAAGGAATAGACTCAGAAGTGTCCCTGTTTGCAGATGATGTGAAGTTGATGATAAGAACTCAATCGGACGAGGACCAGGTGGAACTACAAAGGGATCTGGACAGGCAGCAGTCCTGGTCCGGAAACTGGCTCCTGGAGTTCAACCTCACCAAGTGCAAAGTCATGAAGATTGGGAAGGGCAAACAAGACCACAAACAGAGAACAGTCTAGGGGGCCAGAGACTACAAATGTCATTCAAGTAAAAGGATCTTGGGGTGAGTATAACACCGGGCACATCTGAGGAGCACATCAACCAAATAACTGCTGCAGCATATGGGCGTCTAGCGAACCTAAGCATAGCATTCCGACATCTCAATAAGGAATCGTTCAGGACCCAGTACACCGTATATGTCAGGCCTATATTGTAGCAGGTCTATATTGTCTGCAGCACCAGTTTGGAACCCACACCTAGTCAAGCATGTAAGGAAATTAGAGAAAGTGCAAAGATTTGCAACAAGACTAGTCCCAGGGTATGTCCTACAAGGAGAGGTTAAGGAAAATCGATCTGACGACACTGGAGGACAGAAGAGAAAGGGGGGGATATGATAACGACATATTCACTACTGAGAAGAATTAACAAGGTGGACAGAGACAGGATGTTCCAGAGATGGGACACAGCAACAAGGGGCCATAATTGGAAGCTGAAGACTCAAATGAATCACAGAGATGT
>NC_091307.1:37001350-37053850 GCF_038502225.1 Cherax quadricarinatus
CACACAAACACACACACACACAAACACACATACAAACACACACACACACACAAACACACACACACACACACACACACACACACACATACACAAGAAAGGGGACTACACAGGAATGAGGAACTACCTGAACGGGGTTCAGTGGGACAGAGAACTGGCAGGGAAGCCAGTTAATGAGATGATGGAATATGTAGCAACAAAATGCAAGGAGGCTGAGGAGAGGTTTGTACCCAAGGGTAACAGGATTAATGAAAAAGCCAGGATGAGCCCATGGTTTACCCAAAGGTGCAGGGAGGCAAAAACCAAGTGTGCTAGGGAATGGAAGAAATATAGAAGGCAAAGGACCCAGGAGAATAAGGAGAACAGTCGTAGAGCCAGAAACGAATATGCACTGATAAGAAGGGAGGCCCAAAGACAATATGAAAATGACATAGCAGCGAAAGCCAAATCTGACACGAAACTGTTGTACAGCCACATCAGGAGGAAAACAACAGTCAAGGACCAGGTAATCAGGCTAAGGAAGGAAGGAGGAGAGACAACAAGAAATGACCGTGAAGTATGTGAAGAACTCAACAAGAGATTCAAAGAAGTGTTCACAGAGGAGACAGAAGGGTCTCCAGAAAGACGGAGAGGTGGGGCACACCACCAAGTGCTGGACACAGTGCACACAACCGAGGAAGAAGTGAAGAGGCTTCTGAGTGAGCTAGATACCTCAAAGGCAATGGGGCCAGATAACATCTCCCCATGGGTATTGAGAGAGGGAGCAGAGGCGCTATGTGTACCCCTAACAACAATATTCAATACATCTATCGAAACAGGGAGATTGCCTGAGGCATGGAAGACAGCAAATGTAGTCCCAATCTTTAAAAAAGGAGACAGACATGAAGCATTAAACTACAGACTAGTGTCACTGACATGTATAGTATGCAAAATCATGGAGAAGATTATCAGGAGAAGAGTGGTGGAACACCTAGAAAGGAACGATCTCATCAACAGCAGCCAACATGGTTTCAGGGACGGGAAATCCTGTGTCACAAACCTACTGGAGTTCTATGACATGGTGACAGCAGTAAGACAAGAGAGAGAGGGGTGGGTGGATTGCATTTTCTTGGACTGCAAGAAGGCGTTTGACACAGTTCCACACAAGAGATTGGTGCAAAAACTGGAGGACGAAGCAGGGATAACAGGGAAGGCACTACAATGGATCAGGGGATACTTGTCAGGAAGACAGCAGCGAGTCATGGTACGTGGCGAGGTGTCAGAGTGGGCACCTGTGACCAGCGGGGTCCCGCAGGGGTCAGTCCTAGGACCAGTGCTGTTTCTCGTATTTGTGAACGACATGACGGAAGGAATAGACTCTGAGGTGTCCCTGCTTGCAGATGACGTGAAGTTGATGAGAAGAATTCACTCGATCGAAGACCAGGCAGAACTACAAAGGGATCTGGACAGGCTGCAGACCTGGTCCAGCAATTGGCTCCTGGAGTTCAATCCCACCAAGTGCAAAGTCATGAAGATTGGGGAAGGGCAAGGAAGGCCGCAGACGGAGTACAGTCTAGGGGGTCAGAGACTACAAACCTCACTCAAGGAAAAAGATCTTGGGGTGAGTATAACACCAGGCACATCTCCTGAAGCGCACATCAACCAAATAACTGCTGCAGCATATGGGCGCCTAGCAAACCTCAGAACAGCATTCCGACATCTTAATAAGGAATCATTCAGGACCCTGTACACCGTGTATGTTAGGCCCATATTGGAGTATGCGGCACCAGTTTGGAACCCACACCTAGCCAAGCACGTGAAGAAACTAGAGAAAGTGCAAAGGTTTGCAACAAGACTAGTCCCAGAGCTAAGAGGTATGTCCTACGAGGAGAGGTTAAGGGAAATCAACCTGACGACACTGGAGGACAGGAGAGATAGGGGGGACATGATAACGACATACAAAATACTGAGAGGAATTGACAAGGTGGACAAAGACAGGATGTTCCAGAGATTGGACACAGTAACAAGGGGACACAGTTGGAAGCTGAAGACACAGATGAATCACAGGGATGTTAGGAAGTATTTCTTCAGCCACAGAGTAGTCAGTAAGTGGAATAGTTTGGGAAGCGATGTAGTGGAGGCAGGATCCATACATAGCTTTAAGCAGAGGTATGATAAAGCTAACGGCTCAGGGAGAGTGACCTAGTAGCGATCAGTGAAGAAGCGGGGCCAGGAGCTCGGACTCGACCCCCGCAACCTCAACTAGGTCAGTACACACACAAACACACACACAAACACACACACAAACACACACACACACACACACACACACACACACACACACACACACACACACACACACACACACACACACACACACACACTATGGAAGACAGCTTCAGAGAGCAATCCAGAGTTAGAGCAATCAGTGCCAGGATTATTCAAACTGCAGCAGCCGCCTCCAGAATCGAACCACTGAGGAACACCACTGTTGAGGGACACCACCACTGAGGGACGCCACTATTGAGTGACATCACCACTGAGAGACACAATAGCTGAGGGGTCGCCGTGACTGAGGGGTCACTCAGGAGCGCCATCACTTACAGACGATATCGCTAAGGGAAGCCATTACTGAGGGACACCGCCACTGAGGAACACCATCAATGAGGGAAGTCACCACTGAGGGACGTAACCACTGAGGGGTCCCACGACTGACGGACATTATCACTAAGGGAAGCCATTACTGAGGGACGCCAGTACCGAGGGATGCCACCAGTGAGGGACGCCATCACTGAGGGAAGCCATCACTGAGGGACGCCATCTCTGAGGGATGCCATCACTGAGGGACGCCATCACTGAGAGACGCCATCACTGAGGGACGTCACTACTGAGGGACGCTACTACTAAGGGACTCCGCGATTGAAGGACGCCATCATTGAGGAAAGCCATCACTTAATGACGCTACCACTAAAGGATGCCATCACTGAGGGACGCCATCACTGAGGGACGCCACCACTGAGGGACGTAACCACTGAATGATGCCATCACTGAGGGAAGCCATTACTGAGGGATACCACCAATGGAGGACGTAATCATTGAGGGACGCCAGAAATGAGGGACTCCACCACTGAGGGACGTCATCACTGAGGGAAGCCATTACCGAAGAACGCCAGTACTGAGGGATGCCACTACTGAGGGACGATACCAGTGAGAGACTCCATCACTGAGGGACGCCATCACAGAGGGACGCCATCACTGAGAGACGCCATCACTGAGGGACGCCACCACTGAGGGACGCTACCACTAAGGAACGCCGCGATTGAGGGACGCCATCACTGAGGGACGTCATCACTGAGGGACGCTGCCACTGAGGGACGCTACCACTAAGGAACGCCGCGATTGAGGGACGCCATCACTGAGAGACGCCATCACTGAGGGACGCCACCACTGAGGGACGCTACCACTAAGAGACGCCACGATTGAGGACGCCATCACTGAGGGACGTCATCACTGAGGGACGCTACCACTAAGGAACGCCGCGATTGAGGCACGCCATCACTGAGGGACGTCATCACTGAGGGACGCTGCCACTGAGGGACGCTACCGTTATGGGACGCCATCACTGAGGGAAGACATTACTGATTGACGCTATCACTGAGGGACGCCACTACTGAGGGAAGACATTACTGAGGGACGCCGTCACTGAGAGACGCCATCATTGAGGGACGTTATCACTGAGGGACGCTACTACTGAAGGACGTCATTACTGAAGGACGCCATCACTGAGGAAAGCCATCACTGATGGACGACAGGACTGAGGGAAGCCGTCACTGAGGGGCGCTACCACTGAGGGACGCCACCAATGAAAGACAACATTACTGAGAAACGCCAATACTGAGGAACCCCATCACTGAGGGACGTCACCACTGAGGGACGCCATCATGAGGGACACTATTACTAAGGGACACCACAATTGAGGGACGCCACCACTGAGGAAGGCTATCATTGATGGACGACATGACTGAGGGACGCCATAACTTAGGGACCCCATCACTGATGGAAGCCACGACTGAGGGACGCCACCATTGAGGGACACCATAAGTGATGGACGCCATAACTGATGGACGCCATAACTGAGAGAAGCTGCTACTGAGGGACGCCACCTCTGAAGGAAGCCACCACTGAGTGACGCCTCCACTGAGGGACGCCATCACTGAGAAACGCCAGTACTGAGAAACGCCGGTACTGAGGGACGCCATCACTGTGGGACGCCATCACTGAGGGACGCTATCACTGAGGGACGTCACGACTGAGGGACGCCGTCACTGAAGCCATCACTGTGGGACGCCAGGACTAAGGGAAGCCTCGACTGAGGGAAATCATCACTCAGGGACGCCACGGCTGAGGGACGCCACTACTGAGGGATGCCATCATTGAGAGACGCCATCACTAAGGGACGCCACCACTGGTGAAGTCACCACTAAGGGAAGCCACAACTGGGAGGCGCCACCACTGAGGGACACGAAAGTGAAGGATGTCATTGTTGAGGGACGTTACAGGTGAGTGACGTCATAGATGAAGTCCACTGAGGGACTTCACAACTGAGGGACTTCACAACTGAGGGATGTCACCACTGAGGGATGTCACCACTGAGGGAAGTCACTGCTGAGGGAAGTCACATCTGAGGGAAATCACAATGGTTACCTACACTGTGTGGTCAGCAGTAACTTGCCACAGTGGTTACCTACACTGTGTGGTCAGCAGTAACTTGCCACAGTGGTTACCTACACTGTGTGGTCAGCAGTAACTTGCCACAGTGGTTACCTACACTGTGTGGTCAGCAGTAACTTGCCACAGTGGTTACCTACACTGTGTGGTCAGCAGTAACTTGCCACAGTGGTTACCTACACTGTGTGGTCAGCAGTAACTTGCCACAGTGGTTACCTACACTGTGTGGTCAGCAGTAACTTGCCACAGTGGTTACCTACACTGTGTGGTCAGCAGTAACTTGCCACAGTGGTTACCTACACTGTGTGGTCAGCAGTAACTTGCCACAGTGGTTACCTACACTGTGTGGTCAGCAGTAACTTGCCACAGTGGTTACCTACACTGTGTGGTCAGCAGTAACTTGCCACAGTGGTTACCTACACTGTGTGGTCAGCAGTAACTTGCCACAGTGGTTACCTACACTGTGTGGTCAGCAGTAACTTGCCACAGTGGTTACCTACACTGTGTGGTCAGCAGTAACTTGTCACAGTGGTTACCTACACTGTGTGGTCAGCAGTAACTTGCCACAGTGGTTACCTACACTGTGTGGTCAGCAGTAACTTGTCACAGTGGTTACCTACACTGTGTGGTCAGCAGTAACTTGCCACAGTGGTTACCTACACTGTGTGGTCAGCAGTAACTTGTCACAGTGGTTACCTACACTGTGTGGTCAGCAGTAACTTGCCACAGTGGTTACCTACACTGTGTGGTCAGCAGTAACTTGCCACAGTGGTTACCTACACTGTGTGGACAGCAGTAACTTGTCACAGTGGTTACCTACACTGTGTGGTCAGCAGTAACTTGTCACAGTGGTTACCTACACTGTGTGGTCAGCAGTAACTTGTAACAGTGGTTGCCTACACTGTGTGGTCAGCAGTAACTTGTCATAGTGGTTACCTACACTGTGTGGTCAGCAGTAACTTGTCATAGTGGTTACCTACACTGTGTGGTCAGCAGTAACTTGTCATAGTGGTTACCTACACTGTGTGGTCAGCAGAAACCAATCACAGTGGTTACACTGTGTGGTCAGCAGTAACTTGTCACAGTGGTTACCTACACTGTGTGGTGAGCAGTAACTTGTCACAGTGGTTACCTACACTATGTGGTCAGTAGTAACTTGTCACAGTGGTTACCTACACTGTGTGGTCAGCAGTAACTTGTCATAGTGGTTACCTGCACTGTGTGGTCAGCAGAAACCAATCACAGTGGTTACACTGTGTGGTCAGCTGTAACTTGTCAGAGTGGTTACCTACACCGTGTGGTCAGCAGTAACTTGTCAGAGTGGTTACCTACACCGTGTGGTCAGCAGTAACTTGTCACAGTGGTTACCTACACTGTGTGGTGAGCAGTAACTTGTCACAGTGGTTACCTACACTATGTGGTCAGTAGTAACTTGTCACAGTGGTTACCTACGCTGTGTGGTGAGCAGTAACTTGTCACAGTGGTTACCTACACTATGTGGTCAGCAGTAACTTGTCACAATGGTTACCTACACTGTGTGGTCAGCAGTAACTTGTCACAGTGGTTACCTACACTATGTGGTCAGCAGTAACTTGTCACAGTGGTTACCAACAATATGTGGTCAGCAGTAACCTGTCACAATGGTTACCTACACTGTGTGGTAAGCAGTAACCTGTCACAATGGTTACCTACACTGTGTGGTCAGCAGTAACTTGTCACAATGGTTACCTACACTGTGTGGTCAGCAGTAACCTATCACAGTGGTTACCTACACTGTGTGGTCAGCAGTAACCTGTCACAATGGTTACCTACACTGTGTGGTCAGCAGTAACTTGTCACAATGGTTACCTACACTGTGTGGTCAGCAGTAACCTGTCACAGTGGTTACCTACACTGTGTGGTCAGCAGTAACCTATCACAATGGTTACCTACACTGTGTGGTCAGCAGTAACTTGTCACAATGGTTACCTACACTGTGTGGTCAGCAGTAACTTGTCAAAATGGTTACCACCACTGTGTGGTCAGCAGTAACCTGTCACATTGGTTACCTACACTGTGTGGTCAGCAGTAACTTGTCAAAATGGTTACCTACACTGTGTGGTCAGCAGTAACCTGTCACAATGGTTACCTACACTGTGTGGTCAGCAGTAACTTGTCAAAATGGTTACCTACACTGTGTGGTCAGCAGTAACCTGTCACAATGGTTACCTACACTGTGTGGTCAGCAGTAACCTGTCACAATGGTTACCTACACTGTGTGGTCAGCAGTAACCTGTCACAATGGTTACCTACACTGTGTGGTCAGCAGTAACCTGTCACAATGGTTACCTACACTGTGTGGTCAGCAGTAACCTGTCACAATGGTTACCTACACTGTGTGGTCAGCAGTAACCTGTCACAATGGTTACCTACACTGTGTGGTCAGCAGTAACCTGTCACAATGGTTACCTACACTGTGTGGTCAGCAGTAACCTGTCACAATGGTTACCTACACTGTGTGGTCAGCAGTAACCTATCACAATGGTTACCTACACTGTGTAGTCAGCAGTAACTTGTCAAAATGGTTACCTGCACTGTGTGGTCAGCAGTAACCTGTCACAATGGTTACCTACACTGTGTGGTCAGCAGTAACCTGTCACAATGGTTACCTACACTGTGTGGTCAGCAGTAACCTGTCACAATGGTTACCTACACTGTGTGGTCAGCAGTAACCTGTCACAATGGTTACCTACACTGTGTGGTCAGCAGTAACCTGTCACAATGGTTACCTACACTGTGTGGTCAGCAGTAACCTGTCACAATGGTTACCTACACTGTGTGGTCAGCAGTAACCTGTCACAATGGTTACCTACACTGTGTGGTCAGCAGTAACCTGTCACAATGGTTACCTACACTGTGTGGTCAGCAGTAACCTATCACAGTGTTACCTACACTGTGTGGTCAGCAGTAACCTATCACAGTGTTACCTACACTGTGTGGTCAGCAGTAACCTATCACAGTGTTACCTACACTGTGTGGTCAGCAGTAACCTATCACAGTGTTACCTACACTGTGTGGTCAGCAGTAACTTGTCACAGTGGCTACCTACACTGTGTGTAGGTAGTATAACAGCACCATTGCGGTTACACTACCTACACCCCGCGATACCCCACATATATCGCCGGGTGTTAGATTACCCAGTAAGGAAAAAAAATAAAAATCAAGTAATTAATTTTATGAAAATTTCAGTTACAATTGTGTTATTTTATGCATTTGTTACGTTTTGAACACTGTATATAATAACTAAACTGTTACAGTGTCAATCAGAATTACCGTATTTTTCTGCCTAAGGCGCGCTTTATTTTTCACAAAAAAAATCTAGGAAAATCAACCTGCGCTTGGAAATATCGGCTTATATGCGTTATAATCTCGTGCGCCTTATATGCAGGAAAATATTGTAACTAAAAAAAAATATTTATACACGTGTTATAAGCGGGTGAGCGAACAATACTAGTAGTACAATCAAAACACGTTTCATAAAATAAAAAAAATCTTGAATCTCCGTGGAGATGCCTTCACCTCCACTGACAGCAAGAGTGATGAGGAGGACCTGGCAAGACTCTCAAGCCTGGTGCAGCCTACACACCTGCTGACGAAAAAAAAGAGTAAAATGGTGCCTTGAATATTAAGTTGGCTATTTATATCAGGTTATTATGACACATTAGTCCCTATATAAACCTTATATATGTGAATTATATAGTTTTAATAATAAACCAAGTTTAGAATATGTAAAAATTGTAGCAGATCTATACAGTATTGACATTTCACGTTATTTATCATTGTGGAAAGATGGGACGACTATGTGTGACACTTGTGGGATGACCACAGGAAGAACTGCGAACCATCTTCCCTCTTCCTGTCTCGTATTGTTTCATAGATGGCACATCACTGTCTTCGGCTGTCCTGGAGTGCTGGACATTGTCACATTTTACAGCAGTGTTACGATTTAAATTAGTGTTCAACACTGTTATAAATTCAGTTAGTCAGATATGGAAAATTTGATTAAAATTGTATCAGTGTATACAACAAATTCTAACCTTACAATAGAGCGTAAAACTAATGTGAAGGACCTGGAAGTGACAATGTCAGAGGATCTCACCTTCGAAGATCACGACAATGTATCTACCTCATCTGCTAGAAAAATTATAGGATTGATAATGATAACCTTCAAAACTAGGGACGCCAAGCCCATGATGATTCTCTTCAAATCGCTTGTTTTCTCTAGGCTGACATACTGCTGTACACTAACTGCCTGGAGAGTGTACAGAGAACCTTCAGGCACACATAAGTACGATGAAGAACCTACATTTCTGGGAACGGTTGAAGTGCATTGATTTGTATTCCCTGGAACGCAGGCGAGAAAGATGGATTAGCACCAAACTTGCACACGAAACCCCCCCCCCCCCCTTCGAAAGCAAAAGACTGGGCAGGAGATGAAACATTCCCCCAATGAAAAACAGGGGCTCCACGTGTACACTAAGAGACAACATAATAAATGTCAGGAGCCCATGACTGTTCAACTGCCTCCCAGCATACGTAAGCGTTATTACCAATAGACCCTTGGCTGTCTTCAAGATGGCGCTGGACAGGAACCTAAACTCAGTACCTGATCAGCCTGGCTGTGGTTCTTAAGTGCGGCCAGGTAACATTACACAATTTCTGGCTTCCCATTTTCTCCCAGGGTTGGATGGTGGTGCATAGATGAAAGTATTAACACATTTTCTCTCTTCATCTTGTGTGCCACAGGATTCCAAGGTAATGTGTAGTACGACCGCACCCCATATACACCGCAGCACCTCATGCATCCAACTTATACACCCTTACTCTAAGATAGCTCATGGAAAGTACATGGAGTCTCAGTCTCCTTCCTTGATGGGAAATATATGAACTAATAATTTCGAAAGAGCGTGGGGTACGGTAGCACCCCTGATGACCTATCTAGGGATATGTGCAACTTCAAAATGGTTGCACATAATATGTGGTCAACAATCCATCAAAACAGTTGCCCATACTATATGGTCAGCAATAATCCCTCACAATACTTGTCCATATTATATGGTCAACAACAGTCCATCACATTAGTTGCACATACTATATGATCAGTAATTCGTCACAATGGCCAATAATAATCTGTCACAATTGCAACCGCACCAGTCTCACCTCACAACACTGTCCAGTACACAGGACCAGTTAACTGCAGCATTCTACCATTTCCTCAGAAAAAGCTTCATGATTAAAACTTGAGTATGTAACAATGAAATAACACACACACACACACACACACACTAACAAAGATCTTCAACACATCCACTGAAACTGGGCAACTAGTCCCTGTTTGGGACTAGAATGAAATTAGCCTAGAGTCATCCACACCATTGTGTGTCCTTGGGTAGGGAGTACATCATCCAGTTGCGCTGGATGCCCTACTTGTAAGGATCGTATGGTCCATATATATATATATATATATATATATATATATATATATATATATATATATATATATATGTGTGTGTGTGTGTGTGTGTGTGTGTGTGTGTGTGTGTGTGTGTGTGTGTGTGTATGTGTGTGTATTCACCTAATTGTGTGTTTGTGTGTACTCACCTATTTGTGGTTGCAGGGGTCGAGTCATAGCTAATGGCCCCGCCTCTTCACTGATTGCTACTAGGTCCTCTCTCTCCCTGCTCCATGAGCTTTATCAAACCTCGCCTTAAAACTATGTATGGTTCCCGCCTCCACTACAGAGTTAGCAGGTTCGAATCCTGCTGTGGACGTAGGGACAATGTTTGTAAATAATTTCGCCTGTTTGCGAATTATTAAGCTAACTGGAATAGAGATCTCTCTTGTCTCAGGTAGTCGACGTTCGGGTCTGTCCAGGTGGATGTTATTACAGAGCGAAGATTTTCTGCGTGTCCTCCTGTGTAATAACATCTACCTTCGTATACTTTATTTACAGTAGTAGGTTGGTAGACAGCAACCACCCAGGGAGGTACTGCCGTTCTGGCAAGTGAGTGTAAAACGAAAGCCTGTAATTGTTTTACATGATGGTAGGATTGCTGGTTGGTAGGTAAGACACATAGGCAACAGTTAGGCAACTTTATTCCGAAACGTATTGTATACCATTTTGATATTCACCCTGTCAGACACTGCAACACAATGGCATCTTAATACAGAAAACACCTTGGACAACTTTTTCAAGTAAGAATTGTTTGATCTGAGAGGGACGTGACCTCTCAGCGGCTACATTCTCACTACTACTACTCTGCACCTCGCCTTCCGACAGTACTTAAGTCTCTGCACTGTCGCTTGATCTTCAGATAGTTCCTGACTATGGAACTGAACTTCTCCAGACTGAGGGACTGACAACCTCAAATCTACGACTTCAAGGGTGATGGACTGATTACATCGTCTTCACATCTTTACTGTTCCTGCCTACTTTCTGTATTCGACTGAAGAAGCCTACTGTGTAGGCGAAACGTTTCGGAATAAAGTTGCCGAACTGTTGCCTATGTGTCTTACCTACCAACCTGTCGGTATTGTATACCATTTTGATATTCAAGATTGCTGGTGTCTTTTGTCTGTTTCATAAATATGCAAGATTACAGGTATGTCTTGCTACTCCTACTTACACTTAGGTCACACTACACGTTTATTTATACACACTCATCTGAGTTTTTTGATTTTATCTTAATAGTTCTTGTTCTTATTACTTTTCCTTTTATATCCATGGGGAAGTGGAATAAGAATCTTTCCTCCGTAAGCCATGCATGTTGTAAAAGTTAACTAAAATGCCGGGAACAATGGGCTAGTAACTCCTTTTCCTGTAAAAATTACTGAAAAGAATAAGAAGAAAATTGTAAACGTGGGAAGTCTGAATGTGCGTGGATGTTGTGCGAATGATAAGAAAGAGATGATTGTGGATGTTATGAATGAGAAGAAGCTGGATGTCCTGGCTTTAAGTGAAACAAAGCTGAAGGGGGTGGGTGAGTTTCAGTGGAGAGGAATGAATGGGATTAGGTCAGGGGTTTCTAATAGAGTTAGAGCTAAAGAAGGAGTAGCAATAATGTTGAAGGATAAGCTATGGCAGGAAAAGAGGGACTATAAATGTATTAATTCAAGGATTATGTGGAGTAAAATAAAGGTTGGATCTGAGAAGCGGGTTATAGTAAGCGTATATGCACCTAGCTAGGGAAGGGAGAAACATAGAGGAGAGAGAGAGATTTTGGGAAATGTTGAGTGAATGCTTGGGGAGTTTTGAACCACGTGTGAGAGTACTTTTAGTTGGGGATTTTAATGCTAAAGTGGGTAAAAATGTTGTGGAGGGAGTAGTAGGTAAATTTGGGGTGCCAGGGGTAAATGAAAATGGGGAGCCTTTAATTGAGCTATGTGTAGAAAGAGGTTTGGTAATAAGTAATACATATTTTATGAAAAAGAGGATAAATAAATATACAAAGTATGATGTAGCACGTAATGAATGTAGTTTGTTAGACTATGTATTGGTGAATAAAAGGTTGATGGGTAGGCTCCAGGATGTACACGTTTATAGAGGGGCAACTGATATATTGGATCATTATCTAGTTTTAGCTACAGTTAGAGTAAGAAGTAGATGGGATAAGAGGAAAATAGCAACAACAAGTAGGAGGGAGGTGAAAGTGTATAAATTTAGGGAGGAGGAAGTTCGGGTGAAATATAAACAACTATTGGCAGAAAGGTGGGCTGGTGCAGGTATGAGTAGTGGGGGGGGGGTTGAATTTATTATTATTATTATAATCAAGGGGGAAGCGCTAAGCCCGGAGGATTATACAGCGCCTGGGGGGGGATGTAGAAGGCATTCAGGCTTAATTCGGGGAACTGGAGCACAGATCCAATTTCCTAAATCAAGAGCTCCTCACCAACATTAAGGAACCTTGATGTTTTAATGTTCAATCTGTCAGACACTGCAACACAAGAGCATATCAACGGCTGAATCTCACACAAAGACACTCGAAATATAAGAAAAACAACTTTATGTACCATGAATCCTCTCGTAGATATTATATTCCTGACACAGAAAATGTATTAATAGTCAAATATATGAACTTACAATCCTAAGCTACATTGTAACAGTGGTGAGGACCACCATCGTAACAGTGGTGAGGACCACCATCGTAACAGTGGTGAGGACCACCATCGTAACAGTGGTGAGGACAACCATCGTAACAGTGGTGAGGACCACCATCGTAACAGTGGTGAGGACCACCAACGTAACAGTGGTGAGGACCACCATCGTAGCAGTGGTGAATATCACCAACGTAACAGTGGTGAGGACCACCATCGTAACAGTGGTGAGGACCACCAACGTAACAGTGGTGAGGACCACCATCGTAACAGTGGTGAGGACCACCATCGTAACAGTGGTGAGGACCACCATCGTAACAGTGGTGAGGACAACCATCGTAACAGTGGTGAGGACCACCATCGTAACAGTGGTGAGGACCACCAACGTAACAGTGGTGAGGACCACCATCGTAGCAGTGGTGAATATCACCAACGTAACAGTGGTGAGGACCACCATCGTAACAGTGGTGAGGACCACCAACGTAACAGTGGTGAGGACCACCATCGTAACAGTGGTGAGGACCACCATCGTAACAGTGGTGAGGACCACCATCGTAACAGTGGTGAGGACCACCAATGTAACAGTGGTGAGGACCACCATCGTAGCAGTGGTGAGGACCACCATCGTAACAGTGGTGAGGACCACCATCGTAACAGTGGTTAGGACCACCAACGTAACAGTGGTGAGGACCACCATCGTAACAGTGGTGAGGACCACCATCGTAACAGTGGTGAGGACCACCATCGTAACAGTGGTGAGGACCACCATCGTAACAGTGGTGAGGACCACCAACGTAACAGTGGTGAGGACCACCAACGTAACAGTGGTGAGGACCACCATCGTAACAGTGGTGAGGACCACCATCGTAACAGTGGCGAGGACCACCAACGTAACAGTGGCGAGGGCCACCATCGTAACAGTGGTGAGGACCACCATCGTAACAGTGTTGAGGACCGCCATCGTAACAGTGGTGAGGACCGCCATCGTAACAGTGGTGAGGACCACCAACGTAACAGTGGTGAGGACCACCATCGTAACAGTGGTGAGGACCACCAACGTAACAGTGGTGAGGACCACCATCGTAACAGTGGTGAGGACCACCATCGTAACAGTGGTGAGGACCACCATCGTAACAGTGGTGAGGACCACCAACGTAACAGTGGTGAGGACCACCATCGTAACAGTGGTGAGGACCACCATCGTAACAGTGGTGAGGACCACCATCGTAACAGTGGTGAGGACCACCAACGTAACAGTGGTGAGGACCACCATCGTAGCAGTGGTGAGGACCACCAACGTAACAGTGGTGAGGACCACCATCGTAACAGTGGTTAGGACCACCAACGTAACAGTGGTGAGGACCACCATCGTAACAGTGGTGAGGACCACCATCGTAACAGTGGTGAGGACCACCATCGTAACAGTGGTGAGGACCACCATCGTAACAGTGGTGAGGACCACCATCGTAACAGTGGTGAGGACCACCATCGTAACAGTGGTGAGGACCACCAACGTAACAGTGGTGAGGAACACCATCGTAACAGTGGTGAGGACCACCATCGTAACGGTGGTGAGGACCACCATCGTAACAGTGGTGAGGACCACCATCGTAACAGTGGTGAGGACCACCATCGTAACAGTGGCGAGGACCACCAACGTAACAGTGGTGAGGACCACAATCGTAACAGTGGTGAGGACCACCAACGTAACAGTGGTGAGGACCACCATCGTAACAGTCTTGAGGACCACCAACGTAACAGTGGTGAGGATCACCATCGTAACAGTGGTGAGGACCACCATCGTAACAGTGGTGAGGACCACCATCGTAACAGTGGTGAGGACCACCATCGTAACAGTGGCGAAGACCACCAACGTAACAGTGGCGAGGACCACAATCGTAACAGTGGTGAGGACCACCATCGTAACAGTGGTGAGGACCACCATCGTAACAGTGGTGAGGACCACCATCGTAACAGTGGTGAGGACCACCATCGTAACAGTGGTGAGGACCACCATCGTAACAGTGGTGAGGACCACCATCGTAACAGTGTTGAGGACCACCATCGTAACAGTGGTGAGGGCCACCATCGTAACAGTGGTGAGGACCACCAACGTAACAGTGGTGAGGACCACCAACGTAACAATGGTGAGGACCACCAACGTAACAGTGGTGAGGACCACCAACACAATGAGCAGCACCACCAAGACAACACTGAGCACCACCGCCACCACTACAGCACTGAGCAACACCACCAACACAGCACAGAGCAGCACCACCAACACAGCATTGAGCAGCACCACCAAGACAACACTGAGCACCACCACCACCACTACAGCACTGAGCAACACCACCAACACAACACAGAGCAGCACCACCAACAAAGCACTGAGCAGCACCACCAACACAATGAGCAGCACCGCCAACACAACATTGAGCAGCACCACCAACACAGCGCTGAACAGCACCACCAACACAACACTGAGCAGCAGCATCAACAAAGCACTGAGCAGCACCACCAACACAACACTGAGGAGCACCACCAGCACAATACTGAGCAGCACCACTATCACAAGAGTAAGCAGCACCAGCAACACAACAGTAAGCAGCACCACTACCACAGCACTAAGCAGCACCACCAATACAACTAACACACTACTGAGCAGCACCACCAACACAGCAGTAGGCAGCACCCCCAAGACACCACTCAGCAGCACTACCAACACAACAGTAAGCAGCAGCACCACCACAACACTGAGCAGCATCACCATCACAACATTAGGCAACACAATCAACACATAAGTGGGCAGCACCACCACCAACACAGCACCACCCTCTGCTCCATTAAATAGCTGCGCAAGAGGTAATCAGATTACTTGATTACTTTCACTGATGAAATTTGACCTTAAAAGGCCAATGTTAATTACTATGGCAAGTTAATCATTTGATGCATCCCTCGAATTTCAAAGCTAAATTAATACCAGCTGTGATATGAGAGTTACTTTCCACTGCAGCTGACGTGCTTATCCTCATCAAAAATATATCAGGGATATCTGTCGTTTAAATGACGTTTTCGTTTGATTATGCGGTTGTGGTTTGTTGGTTAGGAAAGAGGATAGTATCTCCTGGCACAGGTCTTGGTAGCAGCAGTGGTGTTTGTTGGTTAGGAAAGAGGATAGTATCTCCTGACACGGGTCTTGGTAGCAGCAGTGGTGTTTGTTGGTTAGGAAAGAGGATAGTATCTCCTGACACGGGTCTTGGTAGCAGCAGTGGTGTTTGTTGGTTAGGAAAGAGGATAGTATCTCCTGACACGGGTCTTGGTAGCAGCAGTGGTGTTTGTTTGTTAGGAAAGAGGACAGTATCTCCTGACACGTGTCTTGGTAGCAGCAGTGGTGTTTGTTGGTTAGGAAAGAGGATAGTATCTCCTGACACGGGTCTTGGTAGCAGCAGTGGTGTTTGTTGGTTAGGAAAGAGGATAGTATCTCCTGACACGGGTCTTGGTAGCAGCAGTGGTGTTTGTTGGTTAGGAAAGAGGATAGTATCTCCTGGCACAGGTCTTGGTAGCAGCAGTGGTGTTTGTTGGTTAGGAAAGAGGACAGTATCTCCTGACACGTGTCTTGGTAGCAGCAGTGGTGTTTGTTGGTTAGGAAAGAGGATAGTATCTCCTGACACGGGTCTTGGTAGCAGCAGTGGTGTTTGTTGGTTAGGAAAGAGGATAGTATCTCCTGACACGGGTCTTGGTAGCAGCAGTGGTGTTTGTTGGTTAGGAAAGAGGATAGTATCTCCTGGCACAGGTCTTGGTAGCAGCAGTGGTGTTTGTTGGTTAGGAAAGAGGATAGTATCTCCTGACACGGGTCTTGGTAGCAGCAGTGGTGTTTGTTGGTTAGGAAAGAGGATAGTATCTCCTGGCACAGGTCTTGGTAGCAGCAGTGGTGTTTGTTGGTTAGGAAAGAGGATAGTATCTCCTGACACGGGTCTTGGTAGCAGCAGTGGTGTTTGTTGGCTACCAAGGGTACACTAAATTACTGAGATGGTGTCTTGAAGAGCTAAAACGTTAGCTTCAGAGACTAACTTAATATTAATATTTATTAAAACAACAAACAGGGTGAGTTGAATAAGACTTCCAATTGGGCCTTTCGTGTTACAATCAACATATCGTCAGGAATTTGCGATATTGCAGAAATGAGTGAAAGATATTAGCAGATTCGTTCCGAGGGACGCTGCTAAACTCATTCTAAGCAAGCGTCTCTCGGAACGAATCTGCTGAGATATCTTAATTATTTCTGCAACATTGCAAGCTCCTGATGATGAGTTCCTTGCAATACGAAAGACTTAAAGCTATTATTTAACTCCCCCTGTGAGTGTTTTGCATCTTGCATTGCTGGTTCGCAAATCTTGCTTACATATATATATATATATATATATATATATATATATATATATATATATATATATATATATATATATATATATATATATATATATATATATATATATATATATATATATATATATGCAATAAAATAACAGTAAGCAGGTGATTTCAGAATATGCAAAACAACCACTCTGAAAGAATAGAGAAATTCCAAGCGCTTTCGTGACTACTCACACTATCAAGGAACTATGATAATGTTCCTTGATAATGTGAGTAGTCACGAAAGCGTTTGGAATTTCTCTATTCTTTCAGAGTGGTTGTTTTGCATATATATATATATATATATATATATATATATATATATATATATATATGTCGTGCCGAATAGGCAGAACTTGCGATCTTGGCTTAAATAGCAAGGCTCATCTTGCCATATAGGACAAGTGAAAATTTGTGTATGCAATAATTTCGCCAAAATCATTCTGAACCTAACGAAAAAAATATATGTCACTGTGTTTGTTTAGTATTAAATTATTGTAAGCAAATCTAAAATATATTTACTCGGGTTAGGATCAAATAAATTACTCTTGTTATAATAAGGTTAGGTAAGTTTTCTAAGATCCTTTTGGTGCAAAATTATAAATTTTTACATTAACATTAATGAAAAAAATATATCTTAAAACGTACAAGAGAAAATTTCAGAAAGGAATTAATTTTAATTGAATTCTTGCTAATTGACCAGTTTTACATATTCGGCACGACATATATATATATATATATATATATATATATATATATATATATATATATATATATATATATATATACATATATATATATGTGTGTGTGTGTGTGTGTGTGTGTACTCACCTAGTTGAGGTTGCAGCGATCAAGGCCTAGCTCCTGGCCCCGCCTATTCACTAGTCGGTGCTAGGTCACTCTCTCTGAACCGTGAGCTTTATCATACCTCTACTTAAAGCTATGTATGGATCCTGCCTCCACTACATGGCTTCCCAAACTATTCCACTTCCTGGCTACTCTGTGGCTGAAGAAATACTTCCCAACATCTCTGTGATTCATCTGTGTCTTCAACTTCCAACTGTGTCCCCTTGTTGCTGTGTCACATCTCTGGAACATCCTGTCTTTGTCCACATTGTCAATTCCTCTCAGTATTTTGCATGTCGTTATCATGTCCCCCCTACCTCTCCTGTCCTCCAGTGTCGTCAGGTTGATTTCCCTTAATTAACCTCTCCTCGTAGGACATACCTCTTAGCTCTGGGACTAGTCTTGCACTTTCTCTAGTTTCTTTACGTGCTTGGCTAGGTGTGGGTTCCAAACTGGTGCCGCATACTCCAATATGGGCCTAACGTACACGGTGAACAGGGTCCTGAACGATTCCTTATTAAGATGTCGGAATGCTGTTCTGAGGTTTGCTAGGCGCCCATATGCTGCAGCAGTTATTTGGTTGATGTGCGATTCAGGAGATGTGCCTGGTGTTATACTCACCCCAAGATCTTTTTCCTTGAGTGAGGTTTGTAGTCTTTGGCACCCTAGACTGTATTCCGTCTGCGGTCTTCTTTGCCCTTCGCCAATCTTCATGACTTTGCACTTGGTGTGTGTGTGTGTGTGTGTGTGTGTGTGTGTGTGTGTGTGTGTGTGTGTGTGTGTGTGTGTGTGTATGTGTGTGTGTGTGTGTACTCACCTAGTTGTACTCACCTAGTTGAGGTTGCAGGGGTCGAATCCAAGCTCCTGGCCCCGCCTCTTCACTGGTCGCCACAAGGTCACTTTCCCAGTACCGTGAGATTTATCTTACCTCTGCTTAAAGCTATGTATGGATCCTGCCTCCACTACTTCCTTTCCCAAACTATTCCACTTCCTAACTACTCTGTGGCTGAAGAAATACTTCCTAACATCCCTGTGATTCATCTCTGTCTTCAACTTCCAACTGTGTCCCCTTGTTACTGTGTTCAATCTCTGGAACATCCTGTCTTTGCCCACCTTGTCAATTCCTCTCAGTACTTTGCATGTCGTTATCATGTCCCCTCTATCTCTCCTGTCCTCCAGTGTCGTCAGGTTGATTTCCCTTAACCTCTCCTCGTAGAACATACCTCTTAGCTCTGGGACTAGTCTTATTGCAAACCTTTGCACTTTCTCTAGTTTCTTTACCTGCTTGGCTAGGTGTGGGTTCCAAAATGGTGCCGCATACTCCAATATGGGCCTAACGTACACTGTGTACAGGGTCCTGAACGATTCCTTATTAAGATGTCGGAATGCTGTTCTGAGGTTTCCTAGGCGCCCATATGCTGCAGCCGTTATTTGGTTGATGTGCGCTTCAAGAGATGTGCTTGGTGTAATACTCACCGCAAGATCTTTTTCCTTGAGTGAGGTTTGTAGTCTCTGGCCCCATAGACTGTACTCCGTCTGCGGTCTTCTTTGCCCTTCCCCAATCTTCATGACTTTGCACTTGGTGGGATTGAACTCCAGGAGCCAACTGCTGGACCAGGTCTGCAGCCTGTCCAGATCCCTTTGTAGTTCTGCTTGGTCTTCGATCGAATGAATTCTTCTCATCAACTTCACGTCATCTGCAAACATGGACACCACGGAGTCTATTCCTTCCGTCATGTCATTCACAAATACCAGAAACAGCACTGGTCCTAGGACCGACCCCTGTGGGACCCCGCTGGTCACAGGTGCCCACTCTGACACCTCGCCACGTACCATGACTCGTTGCTGTCTTCCTGGCAAGTATTCCCTGATCCATTGCAGTGCCTTCCCTGTTATCCCTGCTTGGTCCTCCAGTTTTTGCACTAATCTCTTTTGTGGAACTGTGTCAAACGCTTTCTTGCAGTCCAAGAAAATGCAATCCACCAACCCCTCTCTCTCTTGTCTTACTGCTGTCGCCATGTCATAGAACTCCAGTAGGTTTGTGACACAGGATTTCCCATCCCTGAAACCATGTTGGCTGCTGTTGATGAGATCATTCCTTTCTAGGTGTTCCACCACTCTTCTCCTGATAATCTTCTCCATGACTTTGCATACTATACATGTCAGTGACACTGGTCTGTAGTTTAGTGCTTCATGTCTGTCTTCTTTTTTAAAGATTGGAACTATATTTGCTGTCTTCCATGCCTCAGGCAATCTCCCTGTTTCGATAGATGTATTGAATATTGTTGTTAGGGGTACACATAGCACCTCTGCTCCCTCTCTCAGGACCCATGGGGAGATGTTATCTGGCCCCATTGCCTTTGAGGTATCTAGCTCACTCAGAAGCCTCTTCACTTCTTCCTCGGTTGTGTGTACTGTGTCCAGCACTTGGTGATGTGCCCCACCTCTCCGTCTTTCTGGAGCCACTTCTGTCTCCTCTGTGAACACTTCTTTGAATCTCTTGTTGAGTTCCTCACATACTTCACGGTTATTTCTTGTTGTCTCTCCTCCTTCCTTCCTTAGCCTGATTACCTGGTCTTTGACTGTTATTTTCCTCCTGATGTGGCTGTATAACAGTTTCGGGTCAGATTTGGCTTTCGCTGCTATGTCGTTTTGATATTGTCGTTGGTCCTCCCTTCTTAACTGTGCATATTCGTTTCTGGCTCTACGACTGCTCTCTTCATTCTCCTGGGTCATTTGCCTTCTATATTTCTTCCATTCCCTAGCACACTTAGTTTTTGCCTCCCTGCACCTTTGGGTGAACCATGGGCTCGTCCTGTTTTTTTCATTATTCCTGTTACCCTTGGGTACAAACCTCTCCTCATCCTCCTTGCACATTTTTGCTTCATATTCCATCATCTCATTAACTGGCTTCCCTGCCAGTTCTCTGTCCCACTGAACCCCGTTCAGGAAGTTCCTCGTTCCCGTGTATCCCCTTTCTTGTAGTTTGGCTTCATTCGGCCTGGCCTTCCTGCTTCCCCCTCCATTTGTAGCTCTACTGTGTAGTTGAAGCTTAAAACCACATGATCGCTGGCCCCAAGGGGTCTTTCATATGTGATGTCCTCGATATCTGCACTACTCAAGGTGAATACTAAGTCCAGTCTTGCTGGTTCATCCTCTCCTCTCTCTCTTGTAGTGTCCCTTACGTGTTGGTACATGAAGTTTTCCAGTACCACCTCCATCATCTTAGCCCTCCATGTATCTTGGCCCCCATGTGGCTCCAAGTTCTCCCAATCGATCTTCTTGTGGTTAAAGTCACCCACGATCAGGAGCTTTGCCCTGCATGCATGAGTTCTTCTGGCCACTGCAGCCAGTGGGTCATTCATCGCTCTATTGCTCTCGTCATACTCTTGCCTTGGCCTCCTGCTGTTCTGTGGTGGGTTATACATCACTGCAATTACCACCCTGGGACCTCCAGAGTGAAGCGTTCCCTCTATGTAATCACTTTCTTCTCCTCTGTCTTCTCTCTCCAGCTCATCAAAATTCCATCGATTTTTGATCAGCAGTGCCATTCCTCCACTCCCCTTGTTCCCTCTGTCTTTCCTCAGGTTCTGGTATCCCATTGGAAAGATGGCATCTGTTTTCATACCTGTAAGCTTCGTTTCTGTGAGAGCTATGATGTCTGGTGATGCCACTCCTCCCACTTATTTGTCATTCCATCAGTGTTTGTGTACCATACCTTCAGTTTCCTTTCCAACACTGTGGTTTGGGGGGCCTGTGAGGGTAGGAGACCTGGCAGCATACTGTGGGATTCTATAGCTGGGTGTTGGGTGGAAGCTGTGGGTATGGATTGTAGTGTGTGTTGGGATGGTGTGATAGGTTGTGGGGTTCTGAGGATAGTTGTGTGTGTGTGCTTGCCCTTGCTGCTCTGTTCTGCTCTGAATGACCTCTGCTGGTTCCATCCTTGTCTCCTTTCCTAGCTCCTTTCGCTTTTTTGTCCTCTCCCTCAGCTGCTGTCGTTCTGTTTGTGTTCTGTCTCTGTCTAGGAACACCCTCTTGTACTTTTCCGAGTATTTCAACTGTGGTTTCTCTTGGAGGATCCTGTTCCGCACTGTTTCTGCCCTGAGAATCAGCTTGATCGGTCGGTTTCTCCCCTTCAAGTACCCCCTTATTCTCTGAAAATTTACAATCTCGTCCATGTCGTCTTCACCTATTTCCGTGATGATTTTCTCAATCTCCTTTCTTTCTTCCTGCCGTCTTTCAGTGTGTGCCCTTTCCTCTCTCTCCTGAAGCCCATGGATAAACACTGATTTTGCCCTTTCCTCCTCCCATTGCCTCTCCCTCTGTGACTCTGGATCCTGTCTGTATGTGGTCATTTTCTCCCTTGATTTTTCCAGTGGCTCTTGGTAGCATGGTTGTGCCTCAGCATTCGACCTATCACCCTCTCCATCTGCACCCAGCTGCTCTTCCCTTTCACTCCTTGGCCCTTCTTGGCAGGCTGATATGACCTTAGCATAGTTCATATCTCCTTCCTGTTCGGCCTCTCAGCTTCATCATGCTGTGTCGTCTCTGGTCACTGCCCCTATAACTCGCTTCAGCCATTTTAACTCAACTTCTAGGACCCTTATCCTGGCTACTGCAGTTTCGGCTTGTGTGCGTGTGTGTGTGTGTGTGTGTGTGTGTGTGTGTGTGTGTGTGTGTGTGTGTGTGTGTGTGTGTGTGTGTGTGTGTGTGTGTGTGTGATTGTGTGTGTGTGATTGTATGTGTGTTTGTGTGTGTGTGTTTGCGTGGTTTTGTGTTGGCGTTGCAAGAGTCGAGTCACAGCTCCTAGCCCCGGCTCTTCACTGGTCGCTACTAGATCCTCTCTTTCTGCTCCTTGAGCTTTATCATACCTCTTCTTAAAGCTATGTATGGATCCTGCCTCCACTCCATCACTTTCCAGACTCCTAGAATTTAACCCCGTCAAATGCAAAGTCATGAAGATCGGAGGAGGGCAAAGTAGACCGCAGACAGAGTATAGGCTAGGAGGCCAAAGACTGCAAACCTCACTCAAGGAGAAAGACCTGACAACTCTGTGACTGAAGAAATACTTCCTAACATCCCTGTGATTCATCTGAGTCTTCAGTTTGTATCTGTGACCCTTTGTTACTGTGTTCCATCTCTGGAACATCCTGTCTCTGTCCGCTTTGTCGATTCTTCTCAGCATTTTATATGTCGTTATCATATCCACCCTATCTCTCCTGTCCTCCAGTGTCGTCAGGTCGGTTTTGCTTAACATCTCCTCGTAGGAAATTCTCCTTAGCTCAGGGACTAGTCTTGTTGGAAACCTTTGCACTGTCTATAATTTCCGTTATGTGCTTTGCTAGGTGTGGGTTCCAAACAACTGGTACTGCTTATTCCAATATGGGCTTGACATACAAGGTGTACAGGGTCCTAAACGATTCCTTAATAAGATGTCGGAATGCTATTTTTAGGTTTGCTAGGCGCCCATATGCTGCAGCAGTTATTTGGTTGATGTGCGCCTCAGGACATGTGCCCGGTGTTACACTCACCCCAAATTCCTTTTCCTTCAGTGAGGTTTGTAGTGTCTGGTCCCCTAGACTGTACTCCGTCTGTGGTCTTCTTTGCCCTTCCCAATCTTCATGATTTTGCACTTGGTGGGGTTGAACTCTAGGAACCAGTTGCTGGTCCTCGTCCGATTGAATTCTTCTCATCAACTTCACATCATCTGTGTGTGTATGTGTGTGTGTGGGTATGTGTGTCTGTGTGTGTATGTGTGTCTGTGTGTGTGTGTGTCTGTGTGAGGTTTGTGTGTGTGAGTGTTGACAGACTTACTGTCAATGATAAGCAACTTTATGTATCTTGAAGAGAGGCTTGTTCTTGTCAGCTATTCGAGATCATTTCTCTAGTCTTGTCAGCTTTGTTTCGGCTAGTTACAGCAGCGATTCCATTTTATTTTTCTGCGTACATGAATTCTCGTTACAGGGTGTCCAGCGAGAAGTCTCACTCGCCTCATTCCTCTTCATTCGCTTGAACAGCGAACTCAATATGTGGCACCTGAATGATAACTCTTTGGTAGTTACAGAAGAGTTCCTGGTAACATATCTCCGAGCGAGGGGAAAAAAGGCACAATACCGTAGTGGAACAATACAAATATATCTCACACATAGGAGAAAGAAACTTAGGAAGACGTTTCGGTTCAAGTCGGACCGAAACATCGTCATGACTTTCTTTCCTCTATGTGCGGGTTATTTGTGTATATCTCCGAGTGTTGAAAGAACGATGGGAACCTCTGGGACTCGTAGTCAGTTCTTCCAAATGCGAAATTATCTTGACCAACCGGGCAATAATTACTGGTTTTAGAACCATCTCTCTTGACGCCTTAACTATACGCCCACTAACAGCATCCTACTGGGAACACCACAGGGTGATCTGGTTGATCAGTCCTCAAGGACAGACTGAATAACCCAAAGGCGATGATGGAGGAAACAATAAAATGATTTGAATGCTCACGATGCCTTCTGTCTCCCCACAAGGCGTATAACCCTGCCACGTTAACCTATTTTTAAGGTGTGCACCCCAAGAGCCAAAACAAATAAAAACTGAGTGAATATGAGGAATTCATTAGATCAATATTTATGGAAGCACTGAATTCGTCACTGTAAAATCATCAATGGGATCAATCAACACTTTCAGTAAAACTGAGGGAATGGAAATTCACAAGGCAACACAGATAGCATTACCAGCATTTATATTTTCATGTACTTCATCCAATGAACCAGTGAGAGAGATATCCCCCAAATGCTTGAAAGATTCCTAGGAAATCACGACCCAACGTTTATTGAAGCTGCAGGGCTGTGGGATATCCTTGCAGATTCTTTAAGCAGATCACCTGCTTCCTAAGGTAAGAATCAAGCAGGGACAGTCACAATGTAGAGAAAATTGCACAAACTTTGCTCGACAATGCCTCAAAAAATGACGACGCTCGCCTAGCCGAGAAATCACTTCATGCAGGAATTTCCTCCTGTCTGTATTTGATTCCTTCCTGGACAATAGCTCGGACCCCTCAGAACTTCTACACTTGTGTAACTCATAGCCTAGCCTCTCCCATATTCACCAAGCAAGAGTGTATCTGAGGCAATGCGTCGGTAGCTTGATTTGGCTCCATGGTCACATCTACCATAATCAGGAGAGTATACCAAACACGAAGAAGTCATTGATATCAAGAGTAACCTTGCCTCAGTCCGTTGCCCATTAGAACGGGAACCTAAGCTTGCAAGACCCGATGGCAGTCATGCACCCGGTTAGTGTCACCATGTTACCCTGGAAAGACTACACTTGTGGCTACGATGGCTTACACCTACCTACGTTACTCAGAAGTTGAAGGTGGGAGTGCTGTTTCATCCACAAGCAGCAGTCGCGTACAGCTAGGTTGAAGACTGCCTCCTCAAGCAACAGACGAGCGCAGATATCCTGTTCGCTATACAGAACATAAACCACAACATACAAATCCAGAGAGCAGTGACAGTTACTTGCAGTGCCAGCATACGGTGCCAGGGATGTGGGCGAGAGAGGCCGTGACCCCACAGAGCAAATACAGTGTTAGACAGCAGGGGCTGTGACGTCACAGTGCCAGCATACGGTATCAGGGAGGCGAGTGCCAAGGAGCGTCCTCATTAAACTGTGTCCAACTCTTGTAGAGAACATAACAAGTTGTTGGAGCTCCTTGTTCCCCACACTGTGATTACCAACCAATTACCTGCCAAAGTCATCCCTAACCACACTATCCTTCCACCCCTCCTTACCTGCCTCGGTGACCCCCATCCACACTATCCTTCCACCACTCCTTACCTGCCTCAGTGACCCCCCATCCACACTATCCCTCCACCCCTCCTTACCTGCCTCAGTGACCCCCCATCCACACTATCCCTCCACCCCTCCTTACCTGCCTCAGTGACCCCCCATCCACACTATCCCTCCACCCCCTCCTTACCTGCCTCAGTAACCGCCATCCACACTCTCCTTCCACCCCTCCTTACCTGCCTCAGTGACCCCCATCCACACTATCCCTCCACCCCTCCTTACTTGTCTCAGTAACCCCCATCCACACTATCCATCCACCCCTCCTTACTTGCCTCAGTAACCCCCCATTCACACTATCCCTCCAAAACTCCTTACTTGCCTCAGTAACCGCCATCTACATTATCCCTCCTCCCCTCCTTACCTGCCTCAGTAATCCCCCATCCACACTATCCCTCCACCCCTCCTTACCTGCCTCAGTAATCACCCATCCACACTACCCCTCCAAAACTCCTTACCTGCCTCAGTAACCGCCATCCACACTATCCCTCCACCCCTCCTTACCTGCCTCAGTAACCGCCATCCACACTATCCCTCCACCCCTCCTTACCTGCCTCAGTAACCGCCATCCACACTATCCCTCCACCCCTCCTTACCTGCCTCAGTAACACCCCATCCACACTATCCCTCCGATACTCTTTACCTGCCTCGGTAACCGCCATCCACACTATCCCTCCGCCCCTCCTTACCTGCCTCAATAACCGTCATCCACACTATCCCTCCACCCCTCTTTACCTGCCTCAGGAGCCCCCCATCCACACTATCCCTCCAAAACTCCTTACCTGCCTCAGTAACCGCCATCCACACCATCCCTCCACCCCTCCTTACCTGCCTCAGTAATCCCCCATCTACACTATCCCTCCACCCCTCCTTACCTGCCTCAGTAATCCCCCATCCACACTATCCCTCCACCCCTCCTTACCTGCCTCAGTGACCCCCCTCCACACTATCCCTCCACCCCTCCTTACCTGCCTCAGTAACCGCCATCCACACTATCCCTCCACCCCTCCTTACCTGCCTCAGTAACCCCCCATCCACACTATCCCTCCGAAACTCCTTACCTGCCTCAGTAACTGCCATCCACACTATCCCTCCACCCCTCCTTACCTGTCTCAGTAACTGTCATCCACACTGTCCCTCCACCTCCTTCCTACATTACTCGCAATTAACGAAGAAATTTTTGTTCACACACTATTTTTACATCGCTAAGAATGCTTCATGTCCTAACTATATTAGAGAAATGGTTATAACTATGACCACAATTTTTAAATGGATGAGCCGGTAAGCCAGCGGAAGGCCTGGGTCAGATGACCAAAATCTCCATCTGCGGGTCATCATCTGACTAAGACCCGCGTCAGGAAACACTTGTCCTGACGAACCTTATCTAACCTAATCTAACACTATTCTCAAGGCGTAGATGGGAGGGGAAGGAGGAGACAGCTATAGTCACAGGGAAGTGCTATGCTCGTATGAGTTAGATATTGGGGAATGGGAGGTAATCAGATTTTATTCAAGGAATGGGAGTGTAGCTCAGATTTCTTAGACTAAAAGCCGTCACCCAATTGTTAGGCATCCCATTTGAGAGAAGGGCAGGAAAAGACGGAGAGAAGAAGCAGCCTCTCTCCGTCTTTCCCAGATTTAAGATGAAAAAAATATCAAGCTGGATTCGGATCTACCCAGCTGGATGAATTCATTATTCAAAAATAGCGTAATGCAAGGTGTTTCACTGGTATAAGACCCCGAGTTGGTACTCCTGTAGTTACATCCGTCTTGTTTGTATATTATATCTGTAGTAATCGAAAATTCGGGGTCTTCTCCTTGTAGGAGGCCCCGAGTTAAGGCTTACTATTCATAACATACATATAAGACGTTTGCAACTAGAGGAGTACCAACTCGGGGTCTTGTACAAGCGAAGCACCCTGTATATTACCAAAAATTTATTAGCTAACTTTATGTTGATTTTCTAAGCTCCTGATCATTATGGCTTGGCATGATTCAGTAAACAAATATGAGTAGATACAGCGGCTTTTTTAATGAAGCTTTTACGACTCGTGCAGAGAGAAGTTCAAAAATAGATGAAGAGTTTTATCAATTAATGAACTGTGTGTCTAAATTTGTAGCTAAAACACCCACCCGTATGACAAAAATAAATAAATCTTTTAAAAATAATGCGCTAGTAGTGTCCGCTGGTTTAAATGGAGAAGTATATGAGGTGATAAAAAACCTGACAGACTAATTAGAGAGGCAAAAATCTTCCAGTCGGATTAAAACAACCATAACACATACGGTGATATTTCTGATCTTGGAAGTAATGTAAGTGGTGTCCAAAGTGTTACCCTCGAATAATGTTCCAAACACTTTACAACACTAAAATAATACTTTTAGTAAAGCACGAAAGACGGGACTTCGCCTCCATGGTGAACCATGGAGCAAACGCGCGGCTTAACACATAAGAATGACATTCTCCAGAGCCAACGTATGCCTGAAAAAAAAAACCTAGAGCAAAAACTCGACAGATTTTTATTCACACTACTCCCAGAAGAACAGATGTTATGAACCTTTCCAGCAGTGAGACCGAGGCCTTGAGCCTAAAGCTTATGTTTGCTATGGGAGCCCAAAATTCCACTCAAAACTTTCATCTGATTACATACAGTTACCTGTACAAAGATTCCGAGTTACAGAAGATTTATACAGAAACTTGAGAGCCTCACCAAGGCTACAGATACTACAATCACCACCTCTAACGAAAGAGGAGTTGTCACCATGAACACAACTACCTACAGCCAGATGATACAGGAGCCCCTTGATGACAACACATACAAAGAGATCACACCTACAGAGTGGAAAAACACACCTAACAATTTCAGGTTGACGCACGCAGACCAGATAACATGCATGGTTTACCTGAAATACACAAGCACAGCATTCCAATGAAAATCATAATATCTGGTAGTGGCAGTACTCCACATGGTTTTTCATCCACCCTCGTCAAACACTTGTCCAAATTACTAGGTACCCTTGCGAACCCCTACCTCCGACACTCAGCACACCTGAATAGCACGCTCAAAAAACACTAACAAGAAATTAGCTAACCTTGACTTAACATTCCGATTCGCCAACGTGCCTACAGAACAAGCTGTTGAGCTATGACAGAGAAGAATAAGACCTGACAAGAAACGTCTTCTACCTTGCCAGACTTTTGTAAACCTCACTAATCTTGGTATTACTTTCATTCTTTTTCCTTCAACATTTTCTACTGTTGGCCTGGTCAACCACTAAATAGAGGGAGTTCAACAGACAGGTAAAGTAGCAGCAGCAACACTCCCAGCAAGAGGCATTCTTGAGCTTCTCCAGCGCTCGGGCTTCGGCCCAAAGCTGGGGTGTGGCTCTAAAAGGATCCTGTACTGATTGCTGCCTTTGCACCTCCTGACATCGTCTGCTGCTAATCAATTGCCACACTCTTTGAGCCCAGTGTGGGCGAGGTTTGTGTCAGCCCAAGGTGCCTAGTTTCTCCATCCGAGCCCCGTGGGGGAGGGGAATGGGGCTAGGCCTGGGGACAGCTGGTCACGGAAGACAAGGAGGTACTTGTACCTCCTCCCATAGCAGACATAGGTCTGAGACATTCCCACGAAAGGGAGTCAAGGCCGGGCCACTTCTCGGTAAAGGCCTGAGCCGGGCGATTATACCGGCGAATCTTCTACCTACCTACCTACCTATCTACTTACTAAAATAGAGTCCATAAGAGCAGAGCAAATCTCCGTCATCTCTTTCGTCATCACCTGGCTGCAATACCTGGGCAACCTCGTCATAATCGCACCCAGACACTTCATACCCTTGTTTTCTGTAATCTTATTGCATAAATACACACACACACACACACACACACACACACACACACACACACACACACATATATATATATGTGTACAAGAGAAATTTTTAGAAAGGACTTAATTTTAAATGAGTTCTTGCTAATTGACCAATTTTACCTATTCGGGACGACATACACGACATACATGTGTGTGTGTGTGTATATATATATATGTGTGTGTGTGTGTGTGTGTGTGTGTGTATGTCGTCCCGAATAGGTAAAATTGGTCAATTAGCAAGAACTCATTTAAAATTAAGTCCTTTCTAAAAATTTCTCTTGTACGTTTAAGAAGATATTTTTCCATTTATGTTAATGTAAAAAATAAGAATTTTATACCAAAAGAACCTTAGAAAACTTACCTAACCTTATTATTAATGTAAGTTTACAATAATTTAATAATAAACAAACACAATGAAATGTATTTCTTCCTTAGGTTCATAATGATTTTTGCGAAATTATTACATACACAAGAACAGGGTTGGCCACACACACACACACGTATATATATATATATATATATATATATATATATATATATATATATCTATATATATATATATATATATATATATATACTGTATATATATATATATCCTCTATTGTCCATGGGGACGTGGAAAAGAATCTTTCCTCAGGAAGCCATGTGTGTCGTATGAGGCGACTAAAATGCCGGGAGCAATGGGCTAGTAACCCCTTCCCCTGTAGACGTTTACTAAAAAGAGAAGAAGAAAATCTTTATAAAACTGGGATGCTTGAATGTGTGTGGATGTAGTGCGGATGATAGAGATGATTGCTGATGATATGAATGAAAAGAAGTTGGATGTCCTGGCCCTAAGCGAAACAAAGCTGAAGGGGTAGGTGAGTTTCAGTGGGGAGAAATGAATGGGATTAAGGCAGGAGTATCTGAGAGAGTTAGAGCTAAAGAAGGGGTAGTAATAATGTTATGGAAGGAGAAGAAGGAAAATAAATGTATAAATTCAAGGATTATGTGGATTAAAATACGGGTAGGATGCAAAAAGTGGGTCATAATAAGCGTGTATGTACATGGAGAAGAGAGGAGTGTAGAGGAGAGAGAGAGATTTTGGGAGCTGTTAAGTGAATGTATAGGAACCTTTGACCAAGTGAGAGAGTAATTGTGGTAGGGGACCTAAATGCTAAAGTAGGATTAACATTTAGAGAGGGTGTGGCAGGTAAGTTTGGGGTGTCAGGTGTAAATGATAATAGGAGCTCTTTGATTGAACATTAGATAGAAAGGGGTTTAGTTATAGATAACACATATTTTAAGAAAAAGAGGATAAATAAGTATACAGTAATGACGCTAGTTTGTTGAACTACGTATTGTTAGATAAAAGACTGTTGAGTAGACTTGCGGATGTACATGTTTATAGAGGGGCCACAGATATATCAGACCACATTTTAGTTGTTGCTACAGTGAGAGTAAAAGGCAGATGGGATACAAGGAAAATAGAAGCAGCAAGTAAGAGAGAGGTGCAGGTGTATAAACTAAAAGACGAGGCAGTTAGGGTAAGATATAAACAACTATTGAAGAATAGATGAGCTAGTGAGAGTATAGGCAATGGGGTCGAATATGTATGGGCAGAAGATTTTGGTTACAGGAAAGTGGGTTGGTTACAGGAAAGTGGGTGCGGGAAGAAGAGCGATTGGTGGAATGATGTAAAGACAGTAGTAAGGGAGAAAAAGTTAGCATATGAGAGGTTTTTACAAAATAGAAGTGATGTAAGGAGGGAAGAGTATATCGAGAGAAAAAGAGAGGTTAAGAGAATGGTGAAGCAATGTTAAAGGAGATAAAATGAGAGAGCGGGTGAGATGTTATCAACAAATTTTGTTGAAAATAAGAAAAAGTTTTGGAGTGAGATTAATAAGTTGAGGAAGCCTAGGGAACAAATGGGTTTGACAGTTAAAAATAGGAGAGGAGAGTTTTTAAATGGAGAGTTAAAGGTATCGGGAAGATGGAGGGAATATTTTGAGGAATTGTTAAATGTTGATGAAGATAGGGAAGCTGTGATTTCGTGTATAGGGCAAGGAGAAATAACATCTTGTAGGAGTGAGGAAGAGCCAGTTGTGAGTGTAGGGGGAGTTTGTGAGGCAGTAGGTAAAACGAAAGGGGGTAAAGCAGCTGGGATTGAGGGGATAAAGATAGAAATGTTAAAAGCAGGTGGGGATATAGTTTTGGAGTGATTAGTGCTATTATTTAATAAATGTATGGAAGAGGATAAGGTACCTAGGGACTGGCAGAGAGCATGCATAGTTCCTTTGTATAAAGGCAAAGGGGACAAAAGAGAGTGCAAAAATTATAGGGGAATATGTCTGTTGAGTATACATGGTAAAGTGCATGGTAGAGTTATTATTGAAAGAATGAAGAGTAAGATACAGAGTAGGAGAGCAGATGAACAAGGAGGCTTTAGGAAAAGTAGGGGGTGTGTAGATAGTGAAACATACAGGTGAACAGTATTTAGATAAAGCTAAAGAGGTTTTTGTGGCATTTATGGATTTGGAAAAGGCGTATGACAGGGTGGATGAGGGACCAATGTGGCAGATGTTGCAGGTGTATGGTATAGGAGGTAGGTTACTGAAAGCAGTGAAGAGTTTTTACGAGGATAGTGAGTCTCAAGTTAGAGTATGTAGGAAAGAGGGAGATTATTTCCCAGTAAAAGTAGGCCTTAGACAAGGATGTGTGATGTCACCGTGGTTGTTTAATATATTTATAGATGGGGTTCTAAGAGAAGTAAATGCGAGGGTCTTGGCAAGAGGCGTGGAGTTAAAAGATAAAGAATCAAACACAAAGTGAGAGTTGTCACAGTTGCTCTTTACTGATAACACTGTGCTCTTGGGAGATTCTGAAGAGAAGTTGCAGAGGTTGGTGGATGAATTTAGTAATGTAAAAGAAGAAAATTAAAGTGAATATCGGAAAGAGTAAGGTGATGAAGATAACATAAAGATTAGGTGATGAAAGATTGGATATCAGATTGGAGGTAGAGAGTATGGAATAGGTGAATGTATTCAGATATTTAGGAGTGGATGTGTCAGCAGATGGGTCTATGAAGGATGAGGTGAATTATAGGATTGATGAGGGGAAAGGAGTAAGTGGTGCACTTAGGAGTCTATGGAGACAAAGAACTTTGTCCTCGGAAACAAAGAGGGGAATGTTGTTAGGTAAGACACATATGCAACAGTTAGACAACTTTATTCCGAAACGTTTCGCCTACACAGTAGGCTTCTTCAGTCGAATACAGAAAATAGGCAGGAACAGTTCCTGCCTATTTTCTGTATTCGACTGAAGAAGCCTACTGTGTAGGCGAAACGTTTCGGAATAAAGTTGTCTAACTGTTGCATATGTGTCTTACCTAACAACCTGTCGGTATTGTATACCATTTTGATGTTCAAAGAGGGGAATGTATGAGAGTACAGTTATACCAACACTTTTACATGGGTGTGAAGCATGGATGATGAATGAAGCATGGGTGATGAATGAAGCATGGGTGATGAATGAAACATGGGTGATGAATGAAGCATGGGTGAGAATTCGTATTTTGGAAATTAGGAGAAGGTGTGGGATTACCAAAACTATTATTCAGAAGGCTGAGGGGGGTTGTTGAGGTAGTTCGGACATGTAGAGAGAATGAAACAAAACAGAATGACTTTGAGAGTGTATAAATCTGTAGTGAAGGGAAGGCGGGGTAGGGGCCGGCCTAGGAAAGGTTGGAGGGAGGGGGCAAAAGAGGTTTTGTGTGCGAGGGACTTGGACTTCCAGCAAGCATGCGTGAGCATATTTGTTAGGAGTGAATGGAGACAAATGGTTTTAATACTTGGCGTGCTGTTGGAGTGTGAGCAAAGTAACATTTATGAAGGGATTTAGGGAAACCGGCATGACGGACTTGAGTCCTGGAGATGGGAAGTACAGTGTCTGCACTCTCATGGAAAGGTGTTAATGTAGTTTTATAAATGTAGTGTAAACCTTCCCTTCTGGCAAGACAGTGATGAAGTGATTGTTGAAAGTTTTTATTTTTCGGGCCACTCTACTTTTGTGGGAAGTGGCCGATGTGTTAATAATAAAATAATATGTATATACCTGGAGAGAGTTCCGGGGGTCAACGCCCCCGCTGCCCGGTCTTTGACCAGGCCTCATGGTGGATCAGAGCCTGATCAACCAGGATGTTACTGCTGGCTGCACGCAATCAAATGCACGAGCCACAGCCCGGCTGGTCAGGTACCGACTTTAGGTGCTTGTCCAGTGCCTGCTTGAAGACAGCCAGGGTTCAATTGGTAATCCCCCTTATGTATGCTGGGAGGCAGTTGAACAGTCTCTGGCCCCTGACACTTACTGTATTGTCTCTTAACGTGCTAGTGACACCCCTGTTTTTCATTGGGGGATGTTGCATCGTCTGCCGAGTCTTTTGCTTTCGTTGTCAGTGATTTTCGCTTGCAAGTTCGGTACTAGTCCCTCTAGGATTTTCCAGGTGTATTAAATCATGTATCTCTCCCGTCTGCATTCCAGGGAGTACAGGATCAGGAACTTCAAGCGCTCCCAGTAATTGATGTGTTTTATCTCCGTTATGCGCGCAGTGAAGGTTCTCTGTACATTTTCTAGGTCAGCAATTTCACCTGCCTTGAAAGGTGCTGTTAGTGTGCAGCAATATTCCAGCCTAGATAGAACAAGCGACCTGAAGAGTGTCATCAAGGGCTTGGTATCCCTAGTTTTGAAGGTTCTCATTATTCATACTGTCATTTTTCGAGCAGATGCGATTGATACAATGTTATGGTCCTTGAAGGCGAGATCCTCCTACATGATCACTCCCAGGTCTTTGACGTTGATTTTTCGCTCTATTTTGTGGCCGGAATTTGTTTTGTACTCATGTGAAGTTTTAATTTCCTCATGTTTACCATATCGGAGTAATTTAAATTTCTCATCGTTGAACTTCATATTGTTTTCTGCAGCTCATTGAAAGATTTGGTTGATGTCCGCCTGGAGCCTTGCAGTGTCTGCAATGGAAGACACTGTCATGCAGATTCGGGTGTCATCTGCAAAGGAAGACACGGTGCTGTGGCTGACATCCTTGTCTATGTCAGATATGAGGATGAGAAAAAAGATGGGAGCGAGTACTGTGTCTTGTGGAACAGAGCTTTTCACCGTAGCCGCCTCAGACTTTACTCTGTTGACTACTACTCTTTGTGTTCTGTTTGTGAGGAAATTATAGATCCATCGACCAACTTTTCCTGTTATTCCTTTAGCACGCATTTTGTGCGCTGTTACGCCATGGTCACACTTGTCGAAGGCTTTTGCAAAGTCTGTATATATTACATCTGCATTCTTTTTGTCTTTTAGCGCATCTAGGACCTTGTCGTAGTGATCCAGTAGTTGGGACAGACAGGAGCGACCTGTTTTAAACCCATGTTGCCCTGGGTTGTGTAATTGATGAGAATCTAGATGGGTGGCGATCTTGCTTCTTAGGACCCTTTCAAAGATTTTTATGATATGGGATGTTAGTGCTGTCGATCTGTAGTTCTTTGCTATTGCTTTACTGTCCCCTTTGTGGAGTGGGGCTATGTCTGTTGTTTTTAGAAACTGTGGGACGACTCCCGTGCCCATGCTCCCTCTCCGTAGGATGAACACGGAGTTCCACCAGTCTGGCCCTGGGGCAGAGTGCATGGGCATGTCATTTATCGCCTGTTCGAAGTCATTTGGCGTCAGGATAGCATCAGATAGGCTTGTGTTTACCAAATTCTGTGGCTCTCTCATAAAAAAATCATTTAGATCTTCGACTCTCAGTCAGGTTGGCGGCTTGCTAAAAACTGAGTCATATTGGAACTTGAGTAGCTCACTCATTTCCTTGCTGTCATCTGTGTAGGACCCATCTTGTTTAAGTAGAGGCCCAATACTGGATGTTGTTCTCGACTTTGATTTTTGCATAAGAAAAGAAATACTTTGGGTTTCGTTCGATTTCATTTATGGCTTTTAGTTCTTCCCGCGATTCCTGACTCCTGTAAGATTCCTTTAGCTTAAGTTCGATGTTTGCTATTTCTCTGACAAGTATCTCCCTACGCATTGCAGATACATTGGCCTCTTTTAGCCGCTCTGTTATTCTTTTCCGTCGCCTGCAAAGGGAGCACCTGTCTATTTCTATAATACATCTACTCCTCCTTTTTCTTAAAGGGATAAGCCTTGAGCATACATCGAGTGCGACCAAGTTAATCTGTTCTAGGCATAAGTTGGGGTCTGTGTTGCTTAGTCTATCTTCCCAGCTTATATCGTTTAGGACTTGGTTTACTTGGTCCCACTTTATGTTCTTGTTACTGAAGTTGATTTGAATTTTCGTGACTGATCTCATTTTGTCGGTCTGGGGCTCCGCGCACACATGTCTGAACCTCGATTATGTTGTGATCTGAGTATATTGTTTTTGATATGGTGACATTTCGTATCAGATCATCATTGTTAGTGAAGATGAGGTCTAGTGTATCCTCCAGTCTAGTAGGCTCTATTGTTTGCTGGTTTAAGTTGAATTTTGTGCCGAGATTTAAAAGCTCGTGTGTGTGTGAGTTCTCGTCAGAGCTGCCTACTGGTGTTATCACTGCAACAACATTATTTGCTATATTCCTCATTTTAGGTACCTCAAGTTGAAATCCCCCAGAAGCAAGATGTTGGGGGCAGGAGCTGGAAGATTTTCCAGACAGTGGTGAATTTTTAACAGCTGTCACCAAAATCGCACAAATAATACAAAATTTTCTGGACCAACTAAGTCATAATATACTGTAATTTGAATTTCGTGTTGGGTAACCTGTGCTGCAACTCATCACGCTCTATATACCTGGCGAACCACATACATTCATTGCAATAAAGGGCAAGTGGTAAACCCGTTGCTGTCATATAACACTTGGAGCATGGGACGTAGTCCGAGAGTATAGTTCCAACTCCTTGGGTAAAGAAACCTTCACTAGCACTATAACACACCCTCCCCACTAAAAGAAGACAGACAGAAGTGTTAAACAGAAACATAAACCCACTGTACACCTCATGCCTGCCCGGGTAGACACCCACTATGCCTCTCATGCCTGCCCGGGTAGACACCCACTATACCTCTCATGCCTGCCCGGGTAGACACCCACTATGCCTCTCATGCCTGCCCGGGTAGACACCAACTATACACCACATGCCTGCACGGGTAGACACCCACTATACACCACATGCCAACCCGGGTAGACACCCACTATACACCACATTCCTGCACGGGTAGACACCCACTATACACCCCATGCCTGCCCGGGTAGACACCCACTATACACCACATACCTGCACGGGTAGACACCCACTATACACCACATGCCTGCACGGGTAGACACCCACTATACACCACATACCTGCACGGGTAGACACCCACTATACACCACATGCCTGCACGGGTAGACACCCACTATACACCACATGCCTGCACGGGTAGACACCCACTATACACCCCATGCCTGCCCGGGTAGACACCCACTATACACCACATTCCTGCACGGGTAGACGCCCACTATACACCCCATGCCTGCCCGGGTAGACACCCACTATACACCACATACCTGCACGGGTAGACACCCACTATACACCACATGCCTGCACGGGTAGACACCCACTATACACCACATACCTGCACGGGTAGACACCCACTATACACCACATACCTGCACGGGTAGACACCCACTATACACCACATGCCTGCCCGGGTAGACACCCACTATACACCACATACCTGCACGGGTAGACACCCACTATACACCACATACCTGCACGGGTAGACACCCACTATACACCACATGCCTGCCCGGGTAGACACCCACTATACACCACATACCTGCACGGGTAGACACCCACTATACACCACATGCCTGCCCGGGTAGACACCCACTATACACCACATGCCTGCCCGGGTAGACACCCACTATACACCACATGCCTGCCCGGGTAGACACCCACTATACACCACATGCCTGCACGGGTAGACACCCACTATATACCACATGCCTGCCCGGGTAGACACCCACTATACACCACATGCCTGCCCGGGTAGACACCCACTATACACCACATGCCTGCACGGGTAGACACCCACTATACACCACATGCCTGCCCGGGTAGACACCCACTATACACCACATGCCTGCACGGGTAGACACCCACTATACACCACATGCTTGCCCGGGTAGACACCCACTATACACCACATGCTTGCCCGGGTAGACACCCACTATACACCACATGCCTGCCCGGGTAGACACCCACTGTACACATTCCTACACTCACCTGCCCTGGGAGACACCTAATATACACCATGTACATACGCAGGTGTATCATCTGCAATTCTAATGGTTTACATAGACTTGTTGTGAACGTTAAAACTGACCACTTAAGGCACTGATACCAAGGAATGCAAGATCTTTCGAGTATTGGTTAATTAACTGTTTTGTTGGGTTTGAAATCTATCCACCACATGAAGGTGATTAAGATTATAACTGGGATTAAAGTTTACACACACTGTTAGATATACATCTGTCAGTGCATATAGTTGACCTGTTTCTTGTATTGTTGTCATGCAACACTGGCAGCGTTGCGTCAAACAGGTAATTATTAATAGTAAAACTCTGGACTCTGCACTGGCATAATCTCTGTCTACTGAAACCATTTAATGTTAACATTACTGCAGTTTTCATAGAGTATTTTACGATGGGTTTTTGCGTTGGACTCCCATTAATAACAGTGATGGAACAATCCTGACTAAGAGTACATTATTTATGTGAAATATCTGTCTATAATGTAATATGAATATTTCACAATTATTAATAATAATGATATTTTAATGTTATTAACTATGTATATACACTAAGTTAAGTGGATTAATTTTTAGTCTTGTCTTTCACTGTGTAAAGAGTTCACTTACTTTTATAATTGTTATGTATTTATCTGTTTCTCTCTCTCTCTCTCTCTCTCTCTCTCTCTCTCTCTCTCTCTCTCTCTCTCTCTCTCTCTCTCTCTACACACACCGACACACACACACAAAATATATATATATATATATATATATATATATATATATATATATATATATATATATATATATATATATATATATATATATATATATATATGCGTGTGTGTGTGTGTGTGTGACTTGCTATATTCATTGGGGAATTATACAACTCATTGGGAATGGGAGGTAATTAGAACTGATACGGGGAAGGGGAGGTTAGCTTTATTTCCTCGTATGAAGTGCCCTTCACCAGCATCAATGAAAATGTTTGACATCACCATTAAGGTTATGACACTATCATCTACTAAAATATAGTTCCCTTCATTACAGAGGAGGTGCCTGCTGGGCTGCACCACGACCTGCACCCCAGCAAGGCACCACCAGCCACCACCGCCACCACTCCGCCTCCAGTAGCCGCCTCTCTTACGCTCACTCTGCTTGCGCTGCAGCAAGCTCTGCCCGACAACCACAACCAACTTAGGCGTTTCTGCTTTCTGCTGGGGATGTGCACTCTGCTGAACCTCGTCGTCGTCGCTGCTTCTGCTGCTGCCGCTGTGTGTAAGACAACGCAGGATCTAGAAACCTTTAATATCGCTCAGTGCCTTTAGTCAAAGGCAGTGACTGTGAGTAGGAGACTTTGGTATGTGTGTGTGGTGTGGTTCACCAAAAGTATGTGCAGTGCTATGTTCTGGACTTCCATGGATGGGAAACCATTTATTTAACATATTTTGTCCACTAGTGGTTACATGCATCAGTATGTACATAAAGGTGTATCTACTTCCAGATTATAAATTTTGTGGTTGCTGCCGTGGCTTTGAGCACAGGAAGTGGAACACTAAAAGTGAGGTTACGGGTTCGGAGAAGTATTTCCATTAGACGTCTCACATTTCTGGCAACGCTGGCTCGTTGCTCACTCCAGGGTTCACCAGCAACGGCGTGCTTAAACGCCCGGAATTAAACTTCGGTAACTTCAGTAGGCGGACAAAAGATACGGAAGTTCATTTCCTGACCTAATCTAACTTTCCAGGATTCTCGTTTGTAGGTTTCCGTACCTCGGGCCTTTAGAGTCCGTATATTCCGCATTCGCAGGCATTTATTTATGGGACATGTGCTGAATATTCGTTATGAACGAACGTAATATTTTAATAGATTAATTGAAATTTTAACCTATGATATGGGATTGTTAGCTCATCGTCTTAGTCTCTGTGATGCAGAACGACACAAGCTCACAACCCCAGATCACTGGCTCGAATTCCGATCACTGTAATGAGTGTATATATTATATTGAAGGCTGTCTTTTCAAGTAAACTGTATTTTACTGACTGGTAATAATTAAAAGGCAGATTGTTCGTGAATTCAAAAAATGGTCCACACGACAGTACGTGTTCCTTGACCTCTCAGAATACAGCTGCCATCCGCATGTAACCCTTTCTATATTTTTGTAATTCTCATATGGATAAACAGTTCCCAGGTAATGGAGAGTGTAAGGTAGAGTGAAGGTACCCAGGCGAGGCAGAGACCATGTCACCAGTCATAGTTATATTGTTGATGAAAAACAATCCACATGTTGCATCACATGCTTTTATTGGTACAACCTTCTTCTGTGTGTATTTAAAAGCTAATTAAAAAAGAAATAGAACGATCTTAATAGACTATGGAAGTTAACCTCTCAGCTTGTGTGAACTTTCTCCCTGCCCAGTAGATTTGGGAGAACTTTCTGCACAAAGATTCAGGCACAGCATCATTATTGAGAAGCTGTGTGTAGAGCTTTATCAAAACATGACTTACTAAATCTTTATACAGATAGTGAACTTTCTGGAGTGAACATACGAATCATTAGAACAAAAATATATAATCATGAATATTCTACATGTGCAACACCTGGCTGCCCATATTGAGAGACGCTTCGCCAACCGACGGTTCATAAATATAATACAAACGAAGGCTTTTGTAGTGAAGCCAGTTGAAAAAGTAGTAACAGTTGAGGCTACATGTTATCATGTTCACTGTTGGGTCAAGGCTACGTTCACTAGCGAGGTCTCCGCTTGTGCTGCATTGCTCTACACCGCTCTCACGTCTCTGTATTAGACTATTAACGCCAGTGTAGGGAGAAACATCTCTCATTAAAGATGTCCAGGTGTTGCACAACATGTGTCTTATTCAGGAACCTAGGAGATCAAAGATATGCACACACACACACACATATATGTTATATATATATATATATATATATATATATATATATATATATATATATATATATATATATATATATATATATATATATATATATTATATATATATATATATATATATATATATATATATATATATATATATATATATATACATACATACATCCATGCAGTAATCGCAAACAAGCAATACAAGATGCAAAACAACCACAGGGGAGTTGAACGACAGCTCTATGTATTTCGTGTTTAGGAAGTCCAGGTAGATTCGTTCAAGGGAACGACTCGAGTTAGAATAAGATGGCATCAAGTAGACCAGTGCTAAGTGCCAGACAAATGAAGGGAGAATATTAAAATAGAAAGCATATAAAAGCCATCTGCATTAAATATTAAGTAATTACCCAGTGACCACAATATTAGTGATATGTTAAATATCACCAAAATATCGTTATTCTCCATATCGTATCATTATGAAAGATCTTAAAAATATCTGGCATCTATCAGTAGGAAAATTCTTTTCATCGCATAAAAAGAAAATGGGTCTAGGAGAAGCAACAAGAGGGAAACGATCCTATTTTTTTCAGAGGCTGACCAACCTCACCCTTAGGGTGAGTGAGAGCAGCAGAAACCGAGTGCTACTCAAATCGTCAGAGTTCAGGAGGACTTTGGCTTAAGACTGTGTTCAATGCTTTCATTTATAAAGTTACTGAGTTGGAAACAGACGAAATTATTTTTATATAATGAATGTTTATCATGTTTTATAATTTCCCGTACTAAAATATTTCCTTCCAGCCAAGAGGAACAAAGAACCACAACCCTGGCATTTAACCAATTTGCAGAGTTTTTGCAGGCTTTAGTTTGGTTGTAAATCGCATTTGATTCCTCCACAGTTCAATATCAAATATTGGTGTTGTGTTAACCTAACATCTAGAAGTTTCTCGGTCTGTCCAACTTAAGATAAGTTGCAGCCATTATGACTGATCCCGTAAACACTGCCAACACAGTGTTGAGGGGAATTCTTTATCAAAATGCTTCTAACTGACTGTGAATTCTTAAAAACTACATGTATGTTGAATGTTTTTAGAGCATTCGCCAGGATAGACAAATTCTCATTATATGGGAGAACCAGTACATTCTTGATTTAAGGTATCACCTTAGGTTCTGTTCTATGATAAGTTTTCCTAGCTGTCAGCAATGCTGATTCTACAAACTCCTTAGGGTACCATAATTCCTTGGCAGTATCAAATATTTTCCTAATTTCTTCATCGAGAAACTCTGGGCTGTACATTGTGTGAACTGTGCCAACATATACTTCTGTGTATGATAATCTATGTAACTGTATTTGTGTATACCTGAATAAATTTACTTGCTTATCAATTGTGATTTTCAACCACACTATAAGCTAGAGTCGTGGCTCCTTACTTCTCTTGGCAGGACAGAAATAATTTAAAATTGGCCGTTATAAAACATTTTATAATAATAGTTTTGGCTTATTCAAATTTGATAACTTTATAAGTGAAGGCATTGTACACACTCTGCAGCCGGAGTCCTGCTTGAACTCGCTGAGCTGTTGTAAATGCAGCTCTACACTGATGAAGTAAATAGCAATCAGGATCCGTTGATCCCACTCACCCTTATGGATAAACCTTTACCTAAGGGTGAGGTGGATCGTTTTCCTCTTGTTCCTTCTCCTAGACCAATTTTCTTTTTATTTAACGAAAAAAAATTTCTTACTGATAGATGCCAGATACTTTTGAGATCACAATATTTAAGTCTTTTACAATGATTCGATATGGAGTCTAAAGGCATGGTGATATTTGATGGCACGGTGATAGGTTATATTTGATATTTGACATGTCAATGCTGTGGTCGGTAGATGATTTATATGATGGGATTTTATATGCTCTCTACCGTTTTAATATATTGGCTTCATTTTTCTGGCACCCGGCACTATTCTGCTTGAAGCTATCTCATTCTACCTGTACTTCCTACTCATTTCTGCAACAGGAGTAGAGAGTGTGGGAGACAACAAAGTTCGTTTAGAATGTGAGGAAGCAGAGTTTATGAAATTATTTCTTGACTTGGAAATTTCCACTGATCATAGCTCGTTCTTTCGCACGAGCTTTCATGTCTTCGAGGAGAGCTGCTGCAGAGTTGTGAGATTTTAATTGTATGGTATTTTATTTTTAGCTTTAAATGATTTAGAAAGAAGAATTTTTTTTTTTGCTTCTTTGTAATTCTGTATGTCTTGTGGTTTTGTAGATCTGTTTATATATCTTTATATATATATATATATACATATATATATATACATATATAATATATATACATATATATATATATATATATACATTATATATATATATATACATTATATATATATATATATATACATTATATATATATATATATATAAATATATATATATATATATCTAATATATATACTTATATATACATTTATATACATATATATAAATATATATATATATATATATATATATATATATATATATATATATATATATATATATATATATATATATATATATATATATATATATATATATATATATGCCATTGACAATTCTCAGGAAGAAATTGGAAGAGTTAAGGAGAATGGAATAACGAATAGGCAATCTGGACACCCGCGATGCCCTGTACCTTCTCACAAAGTGATTGAGTCTGCCCAGGTTGACATATTTCCTAAGATGTGCACCTTCATATGATACCCCTATACTGCACGAATATGACAGTATCCTGAGGCAGATTTTTACGAAAGTACTTACTCGAGAAGACGGGCAGTGGAGCCAAGCTACACTTTCAGTCAGACTAGGAGGCATTGGTGTCCGCAAGTCATCACAGATTGCGCTACCTGCTTTTCTGTCCTCATGTATTGCATCCAGAGGGTTTGTACCAGCGATTCTCCCTGAACATCTTAGGGACAAGATTGGAGTCCAGGACCAAAAGTTCATTGACGGAGCCATCTGGGATAATCTAACGGGCTCTGAAACCAGACCTGCTCCCCCCAACAACTACAAACAATCGCACTGGGATGGTCCAATAGTGGAAAATGTAGCCTCAACAATGCTTCAGAGTGTGTCAGGGAAGGATAGAGCCCGCCTCCTGGCAGTGAGAGCCCCTCATGCTGGGGACTTTCTGTTGGCTGTTCCCAACTCCAGCCTTGGCACACGCCTCGACCCACAGACCATCCGCATCGGTGTTGCCCTTCGACTTGCCGCCCCTATTCTCGCCGAACACAGGTGTATTTGTGGCAATGAAGCAGCAGACCGATTCGGGTACCACGGTCTTGTGTGCGGTAAATCCGAGGGAAAGATTGCAAGACATGAGGAGGTTAATAACATTATCAAGAGGAGACTCACAACAGCCGGATGCCCAGCAGTAAGGGAGCCACCCCAGCTATACAGATCTGATGGCAGCCATAAGCGTCCAGATGGTATCACCCTTCAAGTCTGGACAGATGGGAAGCGGGTGGTGTGGGAATATACATGTGCATCTACCTTGGCTGATACCTATCTCCAATACACCAGGGAGGAAGGAGGGGCAGCTGCCAGCTTCAGGTAGTCCCAAAAGTATAGAAAATATGGAGAACTTGCCCATCATTATATGTTTGTTCCCAAAGGCTCAGAGACTCTTGGCTCATGGGGAAAGAATGCATCTAAATTCCTTAAGGAGCTGGGAAAAAGACTCATCAGGGTAACTATGGATCCCAGGGCAGCTAGTTTTCTGTTCCAGCGGCTCAGTGCGGCTGTTCAAAGGGGTAATGCCTGCTGTATTTTGGGCACACACCCCAGCTCTGAGGAGCTGGATGAGATTTTCGCCCTATAATCGGTGATACACACGTAACAACATGTGCCGTATATGCCACTTTATATCAACAATGTATCTCTTAAATCTTTTGTACCATATTATGTAATAAAATATTCCTACTGGTAAAATATATATATATATTTTTTTTATTATTATCACACCGGCCGATTCCCACCAAGGCAGGGTGGCCCGAAAAAGAAAAACTTTCACCATCATTCACTCCATCACTGTCTTGCCAGAAGGGTGCTTTACACTACAGTTTTTAAACTGCAACATTAACACCCCTCCTTCAGAGTGCAGGCACTGTACTTCCCATCTCCAGGACTCAAGTCCGGCCTGCCGGTTTCCCTGAATCCCTTCATAAATGTTACTTTGCTCACACTCCAACAGCACGTCAAGTATTAAAAACCATTTGTCTCCATTCACTCCTATCAAACACGCTCACGCATGCCTGCTGGAAGTCCAAGCCCCTCGCACACAAAACCTCCTTTACCCCCTCCCTCCAACCCTTCCTAGGCCGACCCCTACCCCGCCTTCCTTCCACTACAGACTGATACACTCTTGAAGTCATTCTGTTTCGCTCCATTCTCTCTACATGTCCGAACCACCTCAACAACCCTTCCTCAGCCCTCTGGACAACAGTTTTGGTAATCCCGCACCTCCTCCTAACTTCCAAACTACGAATTCTCTGCATTATATTCACAGCACACATTGCCCTCAGACATGACATCTCCACTGCCTCCAGCCTTCTCCTCGCTGCAACATTCATCACCCACGCTTCACACCCATATAAGAGCGTTGGTAAAACTATACTCTCATACATTCCCCTCTTTGCCTCCAAGGACAAAGTTCTTTGTCTCCACAGACTCCTAAGTGCACCACTCACTCTTTTTCCCTCATCAATTCTATGATTCACCTCATCTTTCATAGACCCATCCGCTGACACGTCCACTCCCAAATATCTGAATACGTTCACCTCCTCCATACTCTCTCCCTCCAATCTGATATTCAATCTTTCATCACCTAATCTTTTTGTTATCCTCATAACCTTACTCTTTCCTATATTCACCTTTAATTTTCTTCTTTTGCACACCCTACCAAATTCATCCACCAATCTCTGCAACTTCTCTTCAGAATCTCCCAAGAGCACAGTGTCATCGGCAAAGAGCAGCTGTGACAACTCCCACTTTGTGTGTGATTCTTTATCTTTTAACTCCACGCCTCTTGCCAAGACCCTCGCATTTACTTCTCTTACAACCCCATCTATAAATATATTAAACAACCACGGTGACATCACACATCCTTGTCTAAGGCCTACTTTTACTGGGAAAAAATTTCCCTCTTTCCTACATACTCTAACTTGAGCCTCACTATCCTCGTAAAAACTCTTCACTGCTTTCAGTAACCTACCTCCTACACCATACACTTGCAACATCTGCCACATTGCCCCCCTATCCACCCTGTCATACGCCTTTTCCAAATCCATAAATGCCACAAAGACCTCTTTAGCCTTATCTAAATACTGTTCACTTATATGTTTCACTGTAAACACCTGGTCCACACACCCCCTACCTTTCCTAAAGCCTCCTTGTTCATCTGCTATCCTATTCTCCGTCTTACTCTTAATTCTTTCAATTATAACTCTACCATACACTTTACCAGGTACACTCAACAGACTTATCCCCCTATAATTTTTGCACTCTCTTTTATCCCCTTTGCCTTTATACAAAGGAACTATGCATGCTCTCTGCCAATCCCTAGGTACCTTACCCTCTTCCATACATTTATTAAATAATTGCACCAACCACTCCAAAACTATATCCCCACCTGCTTTTAACATTTCTATCTTTATCCCATCAATCCCGGCTGCCTTACCCCCTTTCATTTTACCTACTGCCTCACGAACTTCCCCCACACTCACAACTGGCTCTTCCTCACTCCTACAAGATGTTATTCCTCCTTGCCCTATACACGAAATCACAGCTTCCCTATCTTCATCAACATTTAACAATTCCTCAAAATATTCCTTCCATCTTCCCAATACCTCTACCTCTCCATTTAATAACTCTCCTCTCCTATTTTTAACTGACAAATCCATTTGTTCTCTAGGCTTTCTTAACTTGTTAATCTCACTCCAAAACTTTTTCTTATTTTCAACAAAATTTGTTGATAACATCTCACCCACTCTCTCATTTGCTCTCTTTTTACATTGCTTCACCACTCTCTTAACTTCTCTCTTTTTCTCCATATACTCTTCCCTCCTTGCATCACTTCTACTTTGTAAAAACTTCTCATATGCTAACTTTTTCTCCCTTACTACTCTCTTTACATCATCATTCCACCAATCGCTCCTCTTCCCTCCTGCACCCACTTTCCTGTAACCACAAACTTCTGCTGAACACTCTAACACTACATTTTTAAACCTACCCCATACCTCTTCGACCCCATTGCCTATGCTCTCATTAGCCCATCTATCCTCCAATAGCTGTTTATATCTTACCCTAACTGCCTCCTCTTTTAGTTTATAAACCTTCACCTCTCTCTTCCCTGATGCTTCTATTCTCCTTGTATCCCATCTACCTTTTACTCTCAGTGTAGCTACAACTAGAAAGTGATCTGATATATCTGTGGCCCCTCTATAAACATGTACATCCTGAAGTCTACTCAACAGTCTTATATATATATATATATATATATATATATATATATATATGAAAAGATGGGGTGGTAGGGAAAGTGGAATATTCAAACGGCTTCAGGAAGAAATCCAAATATTCATCCTTGAAGCCTTTTTATCCACTTTTCCGAGGCTATGGATCCCACAATTTACACCAGAGGTGGACTCCATATCATAAAAAAAATTATATATATATATATATATATATATATATATATATATATATATATATATATATATATATATATATATATATAAATATATATAAACATATATAAACAGATCTACAAAGCCACAAGACATACAGAATTACAAAGAAGCAAAAAAAATTCTTCTTTCTAAATCATTTAAAGCTAAAAAAAGAAATACCATACATTTAAAATCTCACAGCTCTGCAGCAGCTCTCCTCGAAGACATGAAAGCTCGTGCGAAAGAGCGAACTATAATCAGTGGAAATTTCCAAGTCAAGAAATGATTTCATAAACTCTGCTTCCTCACATTCTAAACGAACTTTGTTGTCTCCCACACTCTCTACTCCTCTGAAATCTCCCGTTCTGTTACATCCCTATATTTCCAGTCTTTCAAATCTCAACAACACTCTCCGTTTTTTCCTCTCCTTCTGTGACTGATGCTTACGGAGTCTACTCCATTTCCTGCTGCTCTTGTAATTTTCAATATTTTGGAAAAATTGGCCGCTCTTTTTCTGGCAGACTTAAAAAAGCGCAAAAGAAGTGTTAGACATAACACTAACAATACTCTTTCCTGTCATGTTAGAAATCACATTCATTATATTAACTGGTGCTCTCCCAAAACTGTCTATCCTTCTTCTAGCTTTTACAGACACCGGGTTGTTGAACCATTTCGTATACAAGTTTTCCTGATATGAATCTTAGTCTTGGCTTTGTCTCTGTAGATATCTTTCTATCTCATTATATTGTCAAATGCTCAGAACACTCGTGACTTGACCTGATCGTTATCTACTCCTCTCCTTTACTCTTCTCCCTTTGTATATCTTCTTTGTCTTTCCTGTCTTCTGCCTGGTTGGTTCAGTTCTAGGATTTTTTTTCCCCTGGGATTTGGACTTACCCTCATGGGCCATTAGCTCTCTTGCAGTGCTCCTTTTTTATCTTTCATTTTCTCTTATTATTTGACTACCTCCACTATTATTACTACTACTATTACTTTCTTACCACTCCTCTCTCTAACCGTTGATTCCCTAGCACTACTACCTTCTTTAATGCCCCCTAAGCCACTGTTGCACTACGTCCACTACTACTACTAAAACTACCTCTACTACTACTATTGTATATACTGTATTTCCTCATCGCGTTGCACTAATACCGGCCCTGCACTCTTTCTCATATATATTAACTGTCTCCCTTCCCTTCTCGCTTCTGTGTGACTAGTTAATGGTTTAAGCCGGACTGATACATCATAAGTTTCAGTTTCCTATGTGCAGGGTATCTGGGCATTGTTTCAGTCACGGAATATATATATATATATATATATATATATATATATATATATATATATATATATATATATATATATATATATATATATATATATATATATATATACACAGGCGGATGTAAAGAAGCGACTAGTGTATTCGGGTACAGAAGGGTTACCAGACACCACAGTGCTCTGCACTCGAGAATGTTCATTTGGGGATTGTGTTGCGCAAGTGTGTTAGATTGATGTTTGTTTCTATTCTTGAGAATGATGTGGGTGAGGGTAAGGCTTAATTTGAAAGCTCTATTGCTGTGAGGAAGAGTGTCTGTAGTCATATTTAGTGCTGCTACTAAATACTTTTCCGTTAGTGTGGTTTACCTCAGAGATGTTGAGTTCATCCTGTTCTCTGTCCAAACGTTGTGAAGCAGTGTTCTTGCGCATAACACAAATGTTGATGCATCAGGCATACTTCTCTTCTTTAACATTAGTCCTTTGTCTTTTCGAGTTTCCTGTGTGTACACGTTGTCGTAGTCTTAGGGGATGGCGAAATATTGATCTCTGTTGTTCAGCGTAGATCGTGTGAAGTCCCTGAGAGATTTTATTGCGAAGGTGACAGTTTATTTCTTCTTTAAGATGGAGGGTAGGGTAAGGGCTGTTTATTTTTGGTACGATCAGTTTTTCGTGATATCGTTCTCGGGTATGGGATTTGGTGGATCATAATGGCCTTCTGTCAGCAGGTGGTGATAATGCTGACAGGAAGTTTTAGGCGAGTTTATCGTTCAGGAACTTAGCAATGCATATGCAAATGGCTCTAAGAAAAAGACCATTAAGGACTCCACTCTTAATTCTAGCGCGGTGGTGAAAACAATAATGGTTTAAACAATCACTTTTTTAGTCCTGAGGATGTCCAGGAACGACAGGAAGCTCTCCAATTCTACCAGTGTGATTTATACCGACGGGTCTACCTCGCTAGGATCATCCCAGCGCTTCTTGACATGACATTTTCCTGGGGTGATGATCAAAAATATCCACGTAAAGGTTTCTAAATGAACTCATTGTTATGCCCTGATTTTGTTTATGAAATACAAACTGAAAATAGAAGATATTTAACCTTTCGCACATATCTACCAGCTATGTGGAGTCCTGGGGGTAAAAGATGAGGTCCATGTGGGGCGAGATGTGAGCTGGAGAAACTGCTAGTTTGTTATATGTGGACAGTAATGATAAGTAATGTCTAAACTCGCCTGTTTCTTTTTGCGTGTGATGACACCATTAAATGTGGACAATAGATCCCCCAAGTGCTTGCTATAAAGAAGTTATGGTTCTAAAGTTTCGATAGGTACCTAGCAAGTTTCCGTGGAAGTTTGCGAGACGCACTTCCTATGGAATTGAGAGAATTGTTAGGACTGTCTGTTTTAAGAAAACACTAAAGGTGTGCAGGACAAAGATTAGAGGAAAGTAAATCGCACAGTTGTCTGCACTGAAGTTTTTTTTTTTTTTTTTAAATCATCCGTGCTTCAGTTAGAAAACCCTTTAATTCTTTTTCCATGTTGGATCTCTGAACTATACTGTACGTTTTTGTGATAATAACTATTTAGAACTTGAAAAAAGTTCTACACAGCCACATGGTGTCCCAATAAAAACCATGCTCTGCAACGTGTCTTCTTATCAATATGTCGGCAGTACGCTACCTGAATCCGTAGAAGTAGTCTGCCAGGAGATGGAAAAATGTTTTCTGGCAGAGACGGAAAAATGTCTTCTGGCAGTATTGGAAAAATGTCTTGTGGCAGAGATCTCAGCTATGTGACGACCTGATCCGAGCATCTGACCGCAGAACATTATACCTAAGAGAAAATAATTTTCAGATACCACACCTCTGACACTCCAAGCAATAAGTTCAAAAATAACACTCATCTTACGCCGTGAGTGTAGCTTCAGCATAAACCGCAACGATCGTTTGACAAACAACCTTAGTACTTAATATTTTTCTGGTATAGCATCGCGGCAGTCGGATGAAATATTCCGAAATTAGTATATTTCCAGGATTTTAACCACTCAAAAAACTAAGGCCGACCTTGGATAAGCTTCGTCATATTAAACTGTGTTGTGTTTTACTAAGAGTTGATAAAGCGGTTAAAATAGTTGTTTAAGAACATAGTTAAAAAAACCTCCAGTGTATTATCGTAAAAATTAGCTATAATAAAGTTTATTTTAAATACACCTTAGTCAGTATAGCGTTATTTTAAATCATATATTAAACAAATTTCAAATATACTTTAAAATACGATTTTATAGCGCGAGTGTCACATTTATTCACCCAACATTTTCAAGTTAGGTTTGACGTGCGGTGATGTGGCTGGTGTGTGGCGACTACTGACCCGCCATCAAGACACTTTATTTACAGTATATTCGGTTACCTTTAAAATTAGTTCTATCGGTTACCTTTAAAATTAGTTCTATCGTTTCATAATTTGAGATGTAATATCCGAAAAGTAATTAATTTATGACTTCATTCATAAGTATACTTTTACATAGTGTCCCGGAAAGAACCGGCAATTAATTTTGTCAACCAGTCACCTTCGTCGTTACAAGCTGCATTAATTCGTTTAAGAAAATAGTTTTTACTCCTCTGTTTACAACGTCTGAGTTAGCATGATATCACTTTTACACAGCAGAGACTTGATGAACTGTTTTCCGCAACTGTATATTCCAACAGTCATTAAAACAGACGAGTGTTGGAACAGTACATTAAAAACAACCAGTTTATTAGAACGCTTCACAACACTCCAACCACTGTACATTCTCGTCACAACATGTTTTATAAGTACACCTTCCTAACCCCAGCCTTTCTTCCATACCTCCCCTATTACCACTACCACCCCCTTATCACCTCTCTCTCTCTCTCTCTCTCTCTCCCTCTCCCCGACAAATGTTTTCACTCTCTCACTTTGACCCTCTCTCTCTCATACAGACAGATACACACACACACACACACAGTGCTAGTCAGTAGAGCCACATTGTACCCAAACAGTTTCATGCCATCCGTGACCAGTTGGCGTTAGAAGCACAATGCGTTTTCATGCAGCAATGGACAATGCTAATGCACCAAAATCGGCGACAAACAACGCGAGAACGACATCCAAATATCGTTGCAATATAATTTGACTGTTTCGCAACGAAATTATTGGGTCATATATATAAATCCCCTTTTTAACACATTCAGTGTCATGATGTTACCCATTTTGACCATTAATGGGGAGATGAATTGTGACAGGGCTTGACAAGTGGGTGGTATGAGCGCGTAATGTGAGTGTTATCGCAGTGCAATGTTACCCTGGTGATGATGGTGCCAGTGCCTGCCTTCACTAACAGCATAATTAGCGCACTCTCCATGTACTACACCTGTGTGTGTATAAATCCTGTTTAAACTCAAATATTAATTTGATAACAATTGCAAATAAACTTATATATATATATGTATATATACATCTATATATATATATATATATATATATAT
>NC_091307.1:37058850-37073850 GCF_038502225.1 Cherax quadricarinatus
ATATGAAAGCAAAAGACTCTTCAGGAGATGCAACATTTCCCCGATGAAAAGCAGCGGCGCCACGAGTACACTGAGACACAACACAGTAAGTATCCGGGGCCCATGACTGTTCAATTGCCTCCCAGCATACATAAGGGGGATTACCAATAGACCCCTGGCTGTCTTCAAGAAGGCATTGGACAGGCACCTAAAGTCAGTACCTGACCAACCGGGCTGTGGTTCATACATCAGCTTACGTGCGGCAGGCAGTAACAACCTGGTTGTTCAGACCCTGATCTACCATGAGGCCTGGTCTCAGACCGGGCCGCGGGGGCGTTAACCCCCGAAACCCTCTCCGGGTAATCGTTTATCAGAGCCATATCAAAAAAAAAAAAAAAAAAAAAAAAAAAAAAAAAAAGGTCATATTAAGCCGAGGATCCAGATATTGTGAAAAAAATTGGCAGTAAATTGGAGCGGTGTCGTGGACCGGCACCATAGATGTATAAGAAGGTATCACCTGCACCAAAGGCACTAATCTGAATATAAAATAAATACTACTCAACACAAAATTTGTACCATAAAATCAATTTTACGGTCGTGTAAAATTTATATTTACTGAGGATCATAATAAGTTCTGTATTGAGAAGTGCGGCATGGTAATAAGTTTCCCGTCCTAGTCAATAACCTCCCCCCCCACACACACACACAAAAATCAAATCAAATACGTCATCAATCAGTTTTGATCGACCCATTGACATAAATGACTTGGTCCCTTTCATTAAGTGTACTGTGGAACGGGGGGATATTATGATCCACTGGATTAATGGATCACCAGCTGCCTGACTGATCATTCAGCATGTTCCGCCTAAGAGACGGAGGATCAAGCTTCCGCCCCTCACTGGGCTGAATGACCCACACGAGTTCAGCAATTCATGAAATACAGTACAATACAAAGATTTAATAGACATTATGTAGCATCCACATTCTCCTACCACACAAACCTTATCATTGCCTTCAAGGGAAAGCAGTTGACGTGAAAGTGGCCATACAATGCCTGGCAAACCGGAGGCAATCAGGAAGGACCCAAGGAAAGTGAGAGTAGTTCCAGTACCTTAGATTAAGATCTATTCACCGGCATCCAGGCACCAACCTTACACTCCACTGAAGGCCCACACGCAAGTTAAGTTCCTTTGGCAAAGCAGTGAGAAAACTGGCAAAGATCAGTGCTGAAAATAACACCACCTTTAACATCCCAGTGGTTACTACTTGTGAGAAGCTCCACTGAATCCAGACTTTGGTGAAGCATCCCTCAACCCGGACTCTGGTGAAGCACCACTCAACCCGGACTCTGGTGAAGCACCACTCAACCCGGACTCTGGTGAAGCATCCCTCAACCCGGACTCTGGTGAAGCATCCCTCAACCCGGACTCTGGTGAAGCATCCCTCAACCCGGACTCTGGTGAAGCATCCCTCAACCCGGACTCTGGTGAAGCATCCCTCATCCCGGACTCTGGTGAAGCACCACTCAACCCGGACTCTGGTGAAGCATCACTGAACCCGGGCTCTGGTGAAGCACCACTCAACCCGGACTCTGGTGAAGCACCACTCAACCCGGACTCTGGTGAAGCACAACTCAACCCGGACTCTTGTGAAGCACCACTGAACCTGGACTCTGGTGAAGCACCACTGAACCTGGACTCTGGTGAAACACCACTGAACCCGAACACTGGTGAAGCACCACTGCACCCAGACTCTGGTGAAGCACCACTGAACCTGGACTCTGGTGAAGCACCACTGAACCTGGACACTGGTGAAGCACCACAGAACCTGGACTCTGGTGAAGCACCACTGAACCTGGACTCTGGTGAAGCACCACTGAACCTGGACACTGGTGAAGCACCATAGAACCTGGACTCTGGTGAAGCACCACTGAACCTGAACTCTGATGAAGCACCACTGAACCTGGACACTGGTGAAGCACCACTGAACCTGGACACTGGTGAAGCACCACTGAACCTAGACTCTAGTGAAGTTCCACTCAACCTTAGGCTCTATTGAATCACAACTGATCCTAAGTTCTGGTGAAGCACCACTGAACCTAGGTTCTGGTGAAGCACCACTGAACCTGGACTCTGGTGAAGCATCACTGAACCTGGGTTCTAGCGAAGCACCGCTGAACCTAGGTTCTGGTGAAGCACCACTGAACCTGGACTCTGGTGAAGCATCGCTGAACCTGGGTTCTGGCGAAGCACCGCTGAACCTGGGTTCTGGTGAGGCACCACTGAACCTAGACTCTTATGAAACACCACTGAACCTACGTTCTGGTGAAGCACCAGGGAGCTTAGATTCTTGTGAAGCACCACCGAATGTCTACTCTTAGGAAGCACCACTGAACTTATGTTCTGGCGAAGCCCCACTAAACATAGGTTCTGGTGAAGCACCACTGAACCTGGACTCTTGTGAAGCATCACTAAACCTAGACTTTTGTGAATCACTACTGAACCTCGGTTCTGGTGAAGAACCACTAAATTTAGACCCTGGTGATTCACCACTGAACCTGGGTTCTGTTGATGCACCACTGAACCGGGGTTCTGGTGAAGCACCACTGAACCTAGACTCTAGTGAAACACCATTGAACCTGTATTCTGGTGAAGCACTGCTGAGCCTAGACTCCGATGAAGCACCGCTGGACCTAGACTCTGGTGAAGCACCACTGAACCTGGGCTCTGGTGAAGCACCAATGAACCTAGACTCTGGTGAAGCACCACTTAACATAGACTCTGGTGAAGCACCACTGAACCTAGACTCTGGTGAAGCACTGCTGAACCTAGACTCAGATGAAGCACCACTGAACCTAGACTCTGGTGAAGCACCACTGAATCTGGGCTCTGGTGAAGCAGCACTTAACGTAGACTTTGGTGAAGCACTGCTGAACCTAGAATCTGGTGAAGCACTTCTGAATGTAGACTCTTGTGAAACATTACTTAACGTAGATTCTGGTGAAGTACCACTGAATCTAGACTCTGGTGGAGCACCACTTAATGTAGACTCTGGTGAAGCACCACTTGATGGAGAGTCTAGTGAAGCACCACTGAACCTAGACTTGTAAAGCACCACTTAACTTGGGCTCTGGTGAAGCACCACTGAACGTAGACTCTGGTGAAGCAGCATTTAACATAGGCTCTGGTGAAGCACCACTAAATCTGGACTCCAATGAAGCACCACTTAACCTAGACTCTGGTGAAGCACTGCTGAATCTAGATTCTGGTGAGGCACACTGATGCTAGATTCTGGTGAAGCCCCACTGGACCTAGACCCTGGTGAAGCACCACTGGACCTAGACCCTGGTGAAGCACCACTGGACCTAGACCCTGGTGAAGTACCACCGGACCTAGACCCTGGTGAAGCACCACTGGACCTAGACCCTGGTGAAGCACCACTGGACCTAGACCCTGGTGAAGTACCACCGGACCTAGACCCTGGTGAAGCACCACTGGACCTAGACCCTGGTGAAACACCACTGGACCTAGACCCTGGTGAAGTACCACCGGACCTAGACCCTGGTGAAGCACCAATAATCCTGAACTCCATCAAAGCACCACCGAACTTATGGACTCCAGCAAAGCTCCATCGCAGATGGGAAATCCAACGAAGCATCCCTGACGACACCGAGCCAAGAACTGTATTCCGTTACTGTCTGTGGGGTGAGCTAAGATATCTGTAAACACATTCAACGAGTTACAGATGGTGGAATAACAAATTGCCATTCTAAGATTATCTGATCCATTGTCTGGACAGGAAATTTAAATCTACAATGTAGTAAGTCAACTAATACATCATCGTACATTCCCTGTTCTTCCAGTCATAAAACTTGGATTAATGGAAGTATTTTCCTCACGATGTTCTCGAGATTTTTGCAAATTTAGAGCCTTGAATACTTAGATGATGAAATTGGTAAGATATTCCTCATAGTTACACAGAGGTGAGACATCCCAGGGATTTTGTTAAGAGGTTTAAGTTAGTGTACAGTCTAGGGAAGTATCTCAAAGGAAAATCTAGCCAGTCTACATGATGCATTGGAAAGGTTCAATATATTTATTGTTTAATGAATAGTCGGACAGTTGAAACACTGATTAAAACAAGAAGCACTTGGAGGTATTCACAAGATTCCTTGCACTCTATGCCCCTTCTCATAATATATGAGGAAACAGATAAATCACTGGAAACTAGACTAGCCCAACATCGGTATTCAAATAGGGTAACAATGGAGTCGAATGCAATCTCTAACCATGTTAGTTGTTGCAATCACCAGCCGAGTTGGGCAGCAGCTCAGGTCACTGTACCCAGCAGCTCTTTATTGAAAAAAAGCATAATTGAATCGTCTTTTAAAGCTTGACGGTCATACCCTGCACAACTGAAATCAAGGGTTATACAAACTTAATACCTATTTAGTAGAGTTAAGTATGCAGAATCCCAAGCAAGTGGTGGCCCATGGCCAAGTGGGAAAAGCTCTCGCTTCACAAGCTGATTTCCGGGTTCGATTCCCGGCGAGGGTAGAAACATCGGGCGTGTTTACTCCTTACACAACGGTTGCCCATACTCACCCATCAGTAAAATGGGTACCTGGGTGTTAGACGACTGGCGTGGGTAGCATCCCGGGGCCTAATTTGCCCGAAATACTCATAACAAGCGGCTTTCTGTATAATAATATGCCACTGATGTCAGGCCTGTATACCGTGTGCTTGTAGATATATAGATATTATTATTATTATTATTATTATTATTATTATTATTATTATTATAAAGGGGTATATAAAAACACCAGATTGTTCTATATGCAATGTAACGTCTGGATTAGTTTGCATCTAGAACCTATCTGGTATTCGACCTACATCTCCCTGACATATCTTTACGTTTCACCTATCAGATCGCAGGTTTCTCAACAAGGAAACCTGAGTACCCTCATCACTACCCCGTGGCCTGATTGGCAAAACTCTCGCTTCACACACGGAGGGCTCGGGTTCGATTCCCGGCTGGGTAGAAACATTTCGACGCATTTCCTTACACCTGTTGTCCTGTTCACCTAGCAGCAAATAGGTACCTGGGTGTTAGTCGACTGGTGTGGGTCGCATCCTGGGGGACAAGATTGAGGTCCCCAATGGAAATAAGTTAGACAGTCCTCGATGACGCACTGACTTTCTCGGGTTATCCTGGGTGGCTAACCTTCCGGGGTTAAAAATCCGAACGAAATAAATCTTATCTTAGGCTGTGGTAATTTTAAGAGTCTACCCTCAGTGTTTCACTTTTTCTTTTAAATGGGTAGACTGTGAGAATAAATTAAAAATGTACAGAAATGTCAATTCAACAGGAAGGTTTCAAAAGAAAGGAAAGGTATTTAAACCCACACTAGTAATTTTCAATAACGAAGAGAAGGCCCCGTGGCCTATTGGCAAAATCTCTCTCTTCACGCGGTGAGGCTCCGGGTTCGATTCCCGGTGAAGGGGTGGCAGTAAAATGGGTACCTGGGTGTTAGTCGACTGGTGTGGGTCGCATCATGGGACAAAACTGACCTAATTTGCCCGAAATATTCTGCAAGGGGCTTTCTATATATGTAGAAGTATGTCATTAATGTCAACTACGCCTGTATACCTTGTACATATACTTGTAGAAATAAAGATATTATTATTATTATTTTTTTTTCAACAAGTCGGCCGTCTCCCACCGAGGCAGGGTGACCCAAAAAAGAAAGAAAATCCCCAAAAAGAAAATACTTTCATCATCATTCAGCACTTTCACCTCACTCACACAGAATACAACAGTTTAGAAGCATATACGTATAAAGATACACAACATATCCCTCCAAACTGCCAATATCCCAAATACCTCCTTTAAAGTGCAGGCATTGTACTTCCCATTTCCAGGACTCAAGTCCGACTATATGAAAATAACCGGTTTCCCTGAATCTCTTCACTAAATATTACCCTGCTCACACTCCAACAGATCGTCAGGTCCCAAGTACCATTCGTCTCCATTCACTCCTATCTAACACGCTCACGCACGCGTGCTGGAAGTCCAGGCCCCTTACCCACAAAACCTCCTTTACCCCCTCTCTCCAACCCTTTCAAGGACGACCCCTACCCCGCCTTCCTTCCCCTATAGATTTATATGCTTTCCATGTCATTATTAAATATTAAATACGAAGGAATATTCAAAATTACTCAGGAATAAATAGACACACCCAGGATTCCACAAACCGACACCGATAACCTTCTATAGTGATGAAGACTTGACAGAAAGCCTTGAGAATAACTAAGAATATTCAAAGAATACTCAAGATACACATAAACCCACACTGATAATTTTCTAGAGTGAACAAGTTTGGTAGGAAAGAGATAAGGAATATCAAGCATAATTTTCCTCTAGTGAAGCGAAGTACCAACCAACACATATCTCGAGGGACTCCCAGAACACTACTGTATTAACAGGTGACAATAAATAATATACATTTATTTCTTATGTCACTCCAAAGTTCTACACAAAACTAAGTAAATAATAAAGCAGTTGTCTAATAAATACGATTTTATAATGGCACTAGAATAGTTGATATTGATGTCTTGGTTATTGGGCCGTCTGTCAAGTTTTCACATCATTCTCTTCTGTAAACCCTCTGAGGGGTTTACAGAAGTAAATCTAAGAGGGTATCCTGTACCCCACCTAGGGTGATGTGAGAGCAGGGTGTGGATGTCTGGCCCTCAACTTTTCTCTTTTACAGAGTGGGATATGTATCAGACATACATTTCTTCCTTTGAGAACATCTTTCCCTTCAGTTTACCTGTTGCAACTCGTACAACATTGCATAGATCATGAGGAAACACGGAGATACGAAGGACCTAGAGTTGGCGTTTTTCATCCTCCAGCAGCTACTTTTCCATACATATATCCTGTGAAGCATCCAGTGAAGCATCCAGTGAAGCACCCAGTGAAGCATCCACTGAAGCATCCAGTGAAGCATCCCATGAAGCATCTAGTGAAGCATCCTGTGAAGCATCCAGTGAAGCATCTTGTGAAGCATCCAGTGAAGCATCCTGTGAAGCATCCTGTGAAGCATCCAGCAAAGCATCCTCAGTATGTGTACAACGCTTTAACCAACCGTTTTCCCATTTCTGGAGAGTTTCTGCTGAACCACTTAGTCACTCTAATCTTTTCTGAAAAGGGAAGATGTTAGCGTAGCTCATCTTCCTCAGCTCTTGTATCCCTCTTCCACACATTCCTGCTCTTAATTAACCCTCTCTCCCATCTCCGCTGCCTCCTCTACTTCTACCCTTACACCTGTTTTACCTCTCTATCTCCTACTTACCCCTATTTTCTCTTCCTCCCTTACCCTAACACACTTCATCCCTGTTTTTACTCTACCATCGCCTCCTTCTCTTCCTTTTACTCCTGCCTCCCTCTTTCTCCATCTCTCCCTCCCTCAGTTCTCTTCATACTGACAAGGTTATGGCATCTAACTCCAGGCAGGAGGTTCGACTCCATGGAGCGGCGAGGAGATTGAACAGGACAATCGTAGGCACTGTAGGTTGGCACAGTGCCAGGTATCTTTAAATTAGCATGGAGGAAGGTGTCAAGAAGCTGTGAAAGCAGTGCCAGCAAGTAGGCGAGGATGCATCAGGGTATACGAGAGATTACTGAGGAATGAGATGACATGGGTGTGAGAGTGGATAAGATATGGGAGATGTGGGTAAGGGAGGGAATGTGTGGGAGTGTGTGGTAGGACATAGCAGTGTGTGAGAAGATCTGAGAGGGTGTGGAAGTGCGGGGAAGATATGGGAGAGTTTGAGAGAGCGTGGTAGGATATGGAAGGGTGCAGAAGTACATGGTAGGAAACAGAAGAGTGTAGGAATGCGTGGTAGGATATCATATAGTGTGGGAGTGTGGTACAATATGGGAGAGTGTGGGGGTGCATTTAGGATAAGTGAGGGTGTGGGAGTGCATGGCAGTATATGGGAGGGTGTGGGAATAAATGGTAGGATATAGAAGGATGTGGAAGTCCATGGTAGGATATGGGTAGGTGTGGGAGTGTACTGTATGATATTGGAAGAGTTTTGGAGTGTATGGTAAATATGGGAGGGTGTGGAAGTACGTGGTAGGATATGGGAGAGTGTCAGAGTGTGTGGTAGAATATGAAAGGGTGTGGAAGCACTTTGTAGGATATGGGAGGGTGTGAGGAGTGCATGGTAAGATATGGGAGAGTGTAGGGGTGCATGGTAGGATATGGGAAAGTGTGGGAGCACATGGTAGGATATGGGAGAGTGTGGGTGTGGAAATTATTGTACTGGTGTTCTCAGCAAAGCGTTGAACCCATAATGATCTTCCATTCACTTAGTAATGGAAGTTAATGAAGCTAAATCCAAGACAGGGAAGAGCAGCAGGAATTGTCTGGATCAAGAGCTGTTCAATACATCAATAAACTTGATGAATAAGACACATGTGCAACAGTTGGGTATCTTTATTGTTGAAACATTTTGCCTACACGGTACGCTTCTTCAGTCAAATACAGAAAATGGATTGAAGGCAGCAGAAGTGACAAGGTAAATATGATATAATCAGTCCATCACCCTTTCAGAAATAGTTTGAGGTTGTCAGTCATTCAGCCTGTAGAAGAGTTCAGCTCAATGGTCTGGAACAAAATGAAGATGAAGAATGAGAATGGGGTCTTAAATACTGTTGAAGGTAAGATGCACATGCATTTTACTCATCAACTTGTCAGTATTTTATACCATTTTCAACATCGAGAAACATCCTTAGCAGAGGGTGGGAGTGGAATGACAGCCGTGTCTAGCACAGGTCAGGTCACAACACTACCACATCCCCTAAAAAGAATAATTTTACAACTCAATTGCTTAACTACTTCGAAGCATATTTTATTTGGTCATCCATTATTAAGCGAGACAAATTCTGCCATTATTATAATACGAATAATCGCAAAGAAAAGATTACTTAATGCAGTAAGTGGGCGTTTATCTGGAGTTTACCTGGAGAGGGTTTCGGGGGATAATGCCCCCTCGGCCCGGTTTGAGACCAGCCCTCATGGTGGATCAGGGTCTGATCAACCAGGCTGCTACTTTTGGACGCATGTAAACCGACGTACGAACCACAGCTGGCTGATCAGATACTGATCAGGTGCCTGTCCAGCGCCTTCTTGAAGACAGCCAGGAGTCTACTGGTAATCCCCCATATGTATGCTGGGAGGGAGTTAAACAGTCTTGGGCCCCTGACACTGTTTTGTCTCTTAGTGTACTCGTGGCCCCCCTGCTTCTAATTGAGGGAATCTTGTATCTCCTGCCGAGTCTTTTGCATTCATAGGGAGTGATTTTCGTGTGCAGGTTTGGTACAAATCCCTCTAGGATTTTCCAGGTGTATATTATCATGTATCTCTTGCCTGCATTCCAGGGAATACAGATCAAAGGACTTCACAGTTCCCAGTAATTTAGGTGTTCTATCGTACTTATGTGTGCTGTGAAATTTCTCTGTCCATTCTCCAGTTCAGCAATTTCACTTGCTTTGAAGGGGTTAGTGTACAGCAGTATTCCAGCCTAGAGAGAACAAGCGATTTGAAGAGAATCATGGGCTTTGCGTCCCTAGTTTTGAAGGTTCTCATTATCCATCCCATAATTTTCATAGCAGATGAGGCAGATACATTATTGTGGCCTTTGAAGGTGAGATCCTCTGACATTTTCACTCCCAGATCTTTCACATTAATTTTTCACTCTATTGTGTGGTTAGAATTTGTTTTATACTCTGATAAAATTTTAATTTCCTCAGGTTTCCATATCTGAGTAGTTGAAATTTCTCTTCATTGAACTTCATACTGTTTTCTGCGACCCATTTAAAGATTTAAGTGATGACTGCTTGGAGTCTTGTGGTGCCTTCGATGGAGGACACTGTCATGGCAATCTGAGTGTCATCCACAAAGGAAGACACAGAGCTATGGCTTACATCTCTGTCATTGTCAGACATGAGGATGAGGAACACGATGAAAGCGAGTACTGTGCCATGTGAAACAGAACTTTTCGCTGTAGCCGCCTCAGACTTTGAAGATTCTATAATCAACAAAAAAAAAAAAAGAAAATCATTTATCTCTTGTAACTACTCTAAAAGCACTTCTGCTTTTCTTGTTATAAATATCTCTTTACCATCGAGTCTGAAATAGTGCAACACCAGTTCCTGTGATATGCTAAGTCAAATGATGCAAGTGCTCAGATATAGGTTGTACCAGTATTTGTGCTCCATTTCCTCAATAACGGACGCAAATTAACTAACGCCAGCATTCTATGACTTGATATATAATACAATGGTACTTTCAGCTATTGCAGATTATTACGATTTTGATGTAACTTAAATAAAACGTCCTGGCTCCTAAATGGCTACTCAATCTGCTGTCTAGGGGCATTTAAATTACACTGAAAAAAATACAGCCACTCTAAGGCCAGCATGCACTCATATTTTAAACAATACTAATTATTATTATAAGGAATAACACAAAAACTCACCTATATAAAAATATATCTATATTAATAATAGTAACTTATATACAACTTACAATCTATTCCACTACAACATCACCTTAACTCCAGATCACATAAGCTCAATAGCACACTGCAACTTATGAATGAAATAAATTTATCAACAGGGAGGCTCCATGACATATACACCCCCCTCTTCACTTCTGCCTGGTAGACTAGTTACCAGCAGGCAAAACACCATACAGTACTCTCGAATAAACAGGCCTCTGCATGCTAGGGCCTTCCAGATAGCTGAGAGCACTTAAACACTAACAAAATTATAGTATACACTAAAAAAATTACCAAAATTACCTACTCACACTACCGCCCAAACCATGATGACTTCTCCCCATCACCGCCCATCTCATACTAACACACAAACATCTCATCTGATCCTGTCTCCTGGCCACTGCCTGACTGACCAGGACTAATAAGCATCCGGATTCAGTACAATCCCGGAACTATGGAGCATTATTTCATATAATATTTTTTCTGCAGCACACTGCGTAACATCCCCTTCCCTAGACCAAAGGTCTCACTGAATTCGCTTGAACCCACTTGGGTGCAGCTAGTCTAGGAAAATGGGAAATGAACCCCAGGTCTGGGGAAACACAAAATTCTCCCAAAAAATAAGAAAACTGCATCAAGCACTGTCTTGATGCAGTTTACTTGTACATAGAAAACAATAAAAATGTATTGACATAAAGCTTATCTCTACAATGAGCACTGCTAATCAGCAGTCGTGTGAAACTCGTTTGACGTAAAAGTGATCAGGTTTTATGCCAAATGAGTCACATAAATAGGAAAATACACCATTACAACAAAGGGGACAAAAAAGAGAGTGCAAAAATTATAGGGGGATAAGTCTGTTGAGTATACCTAGTAAAGTGTATGGTAGAGTTATTGTTGAAAGAATTAAGAGTAAGACGGAGAATAGGATAGCAGATGAACAAGGAGGCTTTAGGAAAGGTAGGGGGTGTGTGGACCAGGTGTGTACAGTGAAACATATAAGTGAACAGTATTTAGATAAGGCTAAAGAGGTCTTCGTGGCATTTATGGATTTGGAATAGGCGTATGACAGGGTGGATAGGGGGGCAATGGGGCAATGTGGCAGATGTTGCAGGTGAATGGTGTAGTAAGTAGGTAACTGAAAGCAGTGAAGAGTTTTTACGAGGATAGTGAGGCTCAAGTTAGAGTATGTAGGAAAGAGGGAAATTATTTCCCAGTAAAAGTAGGCCTTAGACAAGGATGTGTGATGTCACCGTGGTTGTTTAATATATTTATAGATGGGTTTGTAAGAGAAGTAAATGCGAGGGTCTTGGCAAGAGGCGTGGAGTTAAAAGATAAAGAATCACACATAAAGTGGGAGTTGTCACAGTTGCTCTTTGCTGATGACACTGTGCTCTTGGGAGATTCTGAAGAGAAGTTGCAGAGATTGGTGGATGAATTTGGTAGGGTGTGCAAAAGAAGAAAATTAAAAGCGAATACAGGAAAGAGTAAGGTAATGAGGATAACAAAAAGATTAGGTGATGAAAGATTGGACATCAGATTGGAGCGAGAGAGTATGGAGGAGGTGAATGTATTCAGATATTTGGGAGTGGACGTGTCAGCGGATGGGTCTATGAAAGATGAGGTGAATCATAGAATTGATGAGGGGAAAAGGGTGAGTGGTGCACTTAGGAGTCTGTGGAGACAAAGAACTTTGTCCTTGGAGGCAAAGAGGGGAATGTATGAGAGTATAGTTTTACCAATGCTCTTATATGGGTGTGAAGCATGGGTGATGAATGTTGCAGCGAGGAGAAGGCTGGAGGTAGTGGAGATGTCATGTCTGAGGGCAATGTGTGGTGTGAATATAATGCAGAGAATTCGTAGTTTGGAAGTTAGGAGGAGGTGCGGGATTACCAAAACTGTTGTCCAGAGGGCTGAGGAAGGGTTGTTGAGGTGGTTCGGACATGTAGAGAGAATGGAGCGAAACAGAGTGACTTCAAGAGTGTATCAGTCTGTAGTGGAAGGAAGGCGGGGTAGGGGTCGGCTTAGGAAAGGTTGGAGGGAGGGGGTAAAGGAGGTTTTGTGTGCGAGGGGCTTGGACTTCCAGCAGGCATGCGTGAGCGTGTTTGATAGGAGTGAATGGAGACAAATGGTTTTTAATACTTGACGTGCTGTTGGAGTGTGAGCAAAGTAACATTTATGAAGGGGTTCAGGGAAACCGGCAGGCCGGACTTGAGTCCTGGAGATGGGAAGTACAGTGCCTGCACTCTGAAGGAGGGGTGTTAATGTTGCAGTTTAAAAACTGTAGTGTAAAGCACCCTTCTGGCAAGACAGTGATGGAATGAATGATGGTGAAAGTTTTTCTTTTTCGGGCCACCCTGCCTTGGTGGGAATCGGCCTGTGTGTTAATAAAATAAAATAAATAACACTGGGTTGGCCAAACACCTACGTTGATGCATTTTCAATACATGACATAAAATTAAAGAGCTGACTGGGATACCTCTGTAAATATTAAATAAAAAGTTTACACAAGAAATATATACTAGGATACTTATGATAAACTGAGAAAAACATCAGAAGTGTTCATTAGTACACAACTCTGCATACGAAAATAAAACATACACTTTATAAAAATATATAAACAGTCTCCAGAAGCAGTGTAAGAATTTAGTGTACATATTAAAAGAGAAAAGACAATATCAACTCTGCGTCTCACAGCAATGTACAATAAGCAAAACTGGCTATGCAAAACACACCACCGGGAGAAATTGGAGAACATGGGAGAGAAAATTACCAGACTTCAAAACTGGGTAGTAAGTCGCATATAAAATTAGTCAGTGGGACTGTGACCTTGAAAAACACACTGGAGTCATCACCATGGACCCCTCTAAAGGTAGGCCTCCCAGGCCTTCACCTACACCGTCATTCCAAGGAACCCTGGAGTCACCCTACTTGGTGATCCAAAAACTAAAACAGGTGGGCCCTGGAGAAAACACACAAAACACACAGGATCACTATTCATGACCCAAAAACGGTGAGGCATCACCGCCAACACCGTACCACTACCTTTGGTCCAACAGTCCATGCACCAACATCACAGAGGAGAGGCATCACCGCCCACACCTCATGTTAGCACACCTGACCTAGGTATGTACTGATGTGACTACCACCAAAAATACACACACACTTGGGAAAGCTGGTACCCCCCTCCACAAGCTCACCGGCTTCAGTCCACTAGGTGGTAAGAAAGCCATCTGCTCACCTACAGCAACCACTGCAAAACGAGAAAACGACAGCAGATAAATGTCTACACTAAATTATGTACAGTACACACGAGAAAATAATGAACAACCACATTCTCCGTCCCCTTCACATAACGAATCACCAAAGTGAGTATTTGATGTGGTTCCCCAGTACATCAAGGAAATGTAGGATTGTGATCACTATACTGAAAAGATTCTGCACAATCGACACCAAACCAGAACCTCCTTTTCTCTTGGGGCATAAAGTCTCTGGTGAACGTCAAGTTTACTGCAAATAACTGTCCTGCTGTTTTTTTCAACAACGCAGCACTAACACCATGAACATTTTGCAAACAGGCTGTGTAAAGCTATTTCACACTACATTTAAAGTTATACAAAAAATAAAAGTACTTGTAGAATATAATTACAAACATAGATATATAAATGGCACACTGGGTCATGGAAATTAAATAACCCTGCCATATACTCACAACTGTGGTATCTAGTACATTAATGAAATTATTCAGAAGAGGAAACTCTTCAGCATTAGTTAGCAAATATACTACTTTGCGGCAGTCAGTGAACATGCTGAGAGTATCATCTAGTGTGAGACTCGCTGAGTACAGGGAAAACATAAAAAAAACTTCACATCTCGCTCCACATACATCTCTTCCCACAACATGTTTGTTACCAAACACATGCCGAATGTGCACAGCTACATTTACCTCATGGGGATTCAAGCACTCTTCCAACATTAGAAAGCTCGTTTACAAAGTGCCATGGTTGCTGAGCCAAAGCACCAAGCGTTTCTAGGCCAACATCAAAAGTAACTCCAGTTCACATTAGCTCAATAGCACACTGCAGCTAGTGAATAAAATAAACGAACATTTGTAAACAAGGAGGTTCCATGACACACACCCTTCTCTTCACTTCTGCCTGGTAGACTAGTTACAAGCAGGCAAAGCACCATGCAGTACTCTCGCATAAACACTAACAAAATTATAGTATACACTAAAAAACTTACCAAAATTACCTTCACACGCTGTCGCCCAAACCATGATGACTTCTCCCCGTCACCGCCCATCTCATACTAACTCACAAACATCTCATCTGCTCTTGTCTCCTGGCCACTGCCTGATTGACCAGGAATAATACGCGATCGGATTCAGTACAATCCCGGAACTATGGAGCATTATTTTATAAAATATTTTTTTCTGCAGCACACTGCG
>NC_091307.1:37078850-37143010 GCF_038502225.1 Cherax quadricarinatus
AAATACTGCGTGGAATAGACAAGGTGGACAAGGACAGGATGTTCCAGGGAGGGGACACAGAAACAAGAGGCCACAATTGGAAGCTGAAGACACAAATGAGTCAGAGAGATAGTAGGAAGTATTTCTTCAGTCATAGAGTTGTAAGGCAGTGGAATAGCCTAGAAAATGACGTAGTGGAGGCAGGAACCATACACAGTTTTAAGACGAGGTTTGATAAAGCTCATGGAGCGGGGAGAGAGAGGGCCTAGTAGCAACCGGTGAAGAGGCGGGGCCAGGAGCTAGGACTCGACCCCTGCAACCACAAATAGGTGAGTACAAATAGGTGAGTACACACACACACACACACACATATACACACAAACACACACACACACACACACACACACACATACAGAAACACACACACACACACACACATACACACACACACACACACACACACACACACACACACACACACACACACACGCACACACACACACACACACACACACACACACACACACACACACACACACACACACACACACTTTACACTCAAAAAAAAAAACTAGCAAACTAAAATCAATCGCACATTAACATTTCCAAATATAATTACATACAAAACAAGTTAATTTTTTTTTTTTTGCATCCACTAAAACATAAAATGCACCAGATTAACTAATAAATCGTCCAGCAGGAGTTCACCGAGGTCTCGGCAAGACCCTCAGTGATTTTAAAAATCTTAAATCAAGTGCGTATCCAATAGAAATCAAACAAAACACAGACTACTGTCAGCAGCACGCCAACACTTGCGTATAGATCAGGATGTCACGCAAGCATGATGAGTGATGTGTGTACCAAATTCACAACTGATGGAGAATCATCCCGTGGTGATTATGTTGAAAGACGAGAGTTAAACATTTGGTCCTGCTGAACTTGCTACAGCTTCCGGTGTACGGTTTACTAGGCCCACCACTTACTAGGAATAAATCATAGTTTACCTGGAGTTTACTTGGAGAGAGTTTCGGGGGTCAACGCCCCCGCGGCTCAGTCTGAGACCAAGCCTCATGGTAGATCAGGGTCTGATCAACCAGGCTGTTACTGCCGGCCGCACACGCAAACTGACGTACGACCCACAGCCCAGTTGGTCATGTACTGACTTTAGGTACCTGTCCAGTGCCTTCTTGAAGACAGCCAGGGGTCTATTGGTAATCCCCCTTATGTATGCTGGGAGGCAATTGAACAGTATTGGGCCCCGGACACTTATTGTGTTGTCTCTCAATGTACTCGTGGCGCCCCTGTTTTTCATCAGGGGAATGTTGCATCTCCTGCCGAGTCTTTTGCTTTCATAGGGAGTGATTTTCGTGTGCAGGTTTGGTACCAATCCCTCCAGGACCTTCCAAGTGTATATTATCATGTATCTCTCTCGCCTGCGTTCCAGGGAATACAGATCAAGGACGTTTAACCTTTCCCAGTAATTAAGGTGCCTTAACCTACTTATGTGTGCCGTGAAACTTCTTTCTACGCTCTCCAGGTCTGCAGTGTCGCCAGCCTTGAAGAGGTCCGTTAGTGTACAGCAGTATGGATCTATCCGGCGTGCTGTTAACAATATAAAAGAAATGTCAACGTTCCGCTCTGTTTATATCTTTTTCAAATCATGATTTTATAAAAAGATCGAAACGTTCTGGTAAAAGCATTTTCTAAAAAAGTTCTCAAACCATTGCATATTGTCCCTAAAGTTACTGTGAGGCAAAACACTTTTACGGAGTGTGCGTGATACAACAGCCTTCGCTTCAGCATCTGCTCGTTCATTAGTCGAAGCCGCAATAACTTCTTTCAATCAACTAAACCCCATGTCCTTGTGCTGGGCATCGAGATGCGTAAGACACCAGTTAATTTTTTTGAACCGCCGGATGATGCATCTGTGGATACGAAAAAGAGTTTCTTGATTTTTTTAATTAAAGTCGTTTGTAGTAACTTTGATATCACATTATTTTCGAGGTAAATTTGGTAACTAAGGACAAACCTTTATCAAATTATCAATGATTCCACTGAGAGTGTCAAAATATAAATAAATCTATCGTAAAGAGAAATTTTCTCAGGTCTTGTGACAACAAATACCACAGTTGAAATGAAGCATATTACCAGAGCGAACTGAGTAACTGAGAGTTAGAGTAAATGGGAAACCAGGATATTAGGGGAACGTGAAGTAAAGGGAAGGGGTAAGAGGAGAGGAGAGGAGGATTAGTTTCCAGAGATGGACCGGAGGGGAAGGGAAGGTAAACTGACAAATGGACCACACATTCAGGACGCTTCATTACACTGAGGTACCACAGAGACGTCTGAGTAATGACCCCTCACTCGTGTGTGTGTGTGTGTGTGTGTGTGTGTGTGTGTGTGTGTGTGTGTGTGTGTGTGTGTGTACTCACTCACCTAGTTGTACTCATCTAGTTATGGTTGTAGGGGTCGAGTCACAGCTCCTGGCCTCACCTCTTCACTAGTCGGTACTAGGTAGCGACCAGTGTGTGCTTATGTGTGCGCGTGTGTGTGTGGGTTGTGTGTGTGTGTGTGTGTGTGTGTGTGTGTGTGTGTGTGTGTGTGTGTGTGCATGTGTGTGTGTGTGTGTGTGTGTGTGTGTGTGTGTGTGTGTGTGTGTGTGTGTGTGTGTGTGTGTGTGTGTGTGTGTGTGTGTGTGTTACACCCTTTTGTCCATTTTAAGTAGACTGTTTCTACTTGTTATTATCACAATGGTATACTATTACATGTTATTTTTGCTATTTCACTTAATATTATATTCAGGAGTAATTCCATTAGTAGCTAAAATGGATTTACTCGACTTTATAATATTATCTGGTCGTATTACTTAGCTTTGTACATAGGTACGTTTTTTTTTATATATTTTATTGAAAATACACTTCATTACAACAATGAACCCTGTAACCAAGGGTGAAAAACAATTAAATCATAAAACATACAATGCTGCACCATACCGGCATACACAGTTTACCTATAACCCACTACATGTGACAGACAAAAGCTAACAGATACACACTAGGGATACATATGACTGAACATACGTTATAGAAGAATCACCTACACCAAAATTACAATACATTAATAAACACATCCCTGACCATATTATGAACTTTGCCTTTATACAGCACTTACTAAACATGTACCTATATGGCTAGGCTCACAAAGAAAAAGGTACAGTGTATATGGTACTAACCAGTAACTTGGCCTGACACTACATCAGGTTATAAATTTAACTAGAGCAATTTAATAAGTACATACATAATGCATGCATCTGTTAAAACCAATAAAAGAACACACTACCGTATAGTGACTTATACCGGCCTTTCCCACTTCCCTAAACAGATTACAACTCGCGCCTAATAAATTGATTATTTCCACTCCTACACACTAGGCCAAACGACACAACGGCTACATCATACATTTCCCAATACACCTAAAACATAGGTATGATTATACCACAAGAATACAAATGCATACCCAATCATACAATTATAAACCCGACATGTATCCAAGCCCTCACCTTGCATATTACTTAATTTTTCCCTCTCAACATGATCTCAATCATGTTACTCCCACCCACCCCCCTCCCTGCAATACCCACCCCCCTCCCTGCTATACCCACCCCCCTCCCTGCTATACCCACCCCTCTGGACATCCCCACATTGTTGCATAAGTCAGGATCACAAGATGTGTTTGACTTTCCATACCTGAATTAGTTTACAATGGGGGTCAAATCCTATCTTTTTTGCTGTCCCATGCAGCGTTATACGCTACTACAAAGGCTTTCTTCAGAAGGCATTAATTAACAAATATGAATTAACACAAAGAACACCTGAACTCAGCATTCCCATGCACATCCCAATTACACACAATCCTTCTCACGTGCACCTAACACTCACCCACACACATGCACGCCAACCCAACATCTTTAGCTTGGCAAGCCCGTTTGGTACACCCCTCCTTTTATCGAACGTGTTACACAACAATCTAAACTCGCTTCTCCCCCCCCTCACAACTCTAGCAACTCCCCAACGGTGATTGACCTATAACCCTCAGTGAAATCTCCCTCCCATCTTCCATAAATTTCCCGATTCCTATTCATTGTCTGTGAGGGAAAAGTTCAATAGATAGGAGTAGCGAGGGAGTGTATAGTAACAATAGTTTCATTGCCGGCTACTTGTTAAGGTAGGGTAAGTCCAGCTCCCGCTATTCCCGCCCCCCCCCCTTTTTTCCCTCTCCCGGAAAGTGATAGTTTGATTGCCGGCTGCATGTTAAGGTAGGGTCAGTCTCCCCCCAACCCGAAAGGTGACGTGTGGGGCTCCGGTCAAACAGTAAATCACTCGACTCACAGCTCCCAACACTTCTGTAAGTACACGCCTGATCATATTTTAGTGGACTTATTGGTTGAAAGCTTCACTTTTGACCAATAATTAACTTAGTCCTTTCAGTCTTTATCTGTTAAATGTTTTAATAATCACCACATCTTTTAGGTATTGTACTTGTCATGGAGAGTGATTTCTTAAGCAGTGGGTAATCTGCCACTCTTTACAGCTTGGAGAAGAATAGAAGGAGACGGACTAACGTCCTGAGACGTCCCATGTTTAATCTACTTACCTCTTATGTAAGCCAACAAAGGACCTAACCCCCTCATCATAGCAGTGGTAACGAACCTGTTTTCCTGTCATCTGAAGTAATTATACACGGCTACACTCTGTGAAGAACGAGCTGGTGGTGGTCACCAACACCTGCTACCCCCCCCACATCAGCAACGGCTACGATTTCAACAACATGCAGTGTCACCAACACCTGACACCCCATTACCACGATATACCTATATTAGCGTTGAGTTCAAATGTAATTTTTTTCATTTCATTTTTCATTTTTCTTTCAATTAGGATACCCATTCATGTTTTATTGTTTTACATTTTCCGTTTCTAAATAATAAAGTGTTTATCATTGTCTGTTATTTCTTTTTCTATTCATTAATTTTCCTGAGGAGGAACCAGCCTTGGTAATACTGACTGACGTTGTTACAGGGCTGAGTAAGCCTTCACAAGTGGCGACCTTGCCAGGATCAACTCTACTGAATCAAGATTCAATTCCATCTCGAATCTACCATTGGAACTTCAACGCTGCATACCACAGAAGGTTACCACCAGCCATGAGTAATCATTCTCTATGGCACGACTACGGTACAGGTATTTAAAAGATTTGGTGATTGTTATAGTCTCAATTTATTGTAAGTCAAGTCAGGCAGGATATAATATTTAATTCTGCCACCTTTTCGAGCTTGAAACACTTTGGAGGATTAGACTCTAGGGAGCTGAGATTTTCCAGCGACAATTTGTTTCATTGAGCTCTTTATTATATCAAGGGAACTGTCGAAGGACACTCTTGATTTGTTGGTGAGAAGATTGGATGGTCAAGTGACCCCATTCTACTTACTGTTTGCTCAGAGCCAGCATAGAACCCTTCGTTTTAATTAATACATATTGTTTAATTGAAGTAGGGATCGAGCCCTCTAGTTTATTTATAGTTTGAGTGGAGCAGGAATTGAACCCTCCATTTTCTTTAATACCCGTTTCATTTCCCCTGATAGTTTAAGTTATTCTCGCAAGTATGGAGGAATACCAGTTTTGGATGAACACTGGAAGTAAGTTAGGTATAACAGGGAAAAATTTAGAATCTTTCATTAGTGCTAAGATCCAGGAAAGACTTGAAAGAGAGAGAGAATTGAGAGAGAAGAAAGACAGAAAGGGAAAGAGAAGAAGAAAAGGAAATAGAGAGAATCGAAAGAGAAGACAATAAGGAGAGAGAAAGAATAGAGAAAGAGAATCAAGAAAGACAGTTAGAAAGAGAAAGAGAGGATAAAAAGGAGAGAGATCGAATTGAAAGAGAAAACCAAGATAGTTAGAAAGAGAGAAGACAAAAAGGAGCGTGACAGACTTGATCATGAGGAGAGAGCTAGAGTACGTGAGGAACAAGCTAAAGTACGTGAGGAACAAGTTAAATTAAGAGAACTTGAGGAAAGAGCAAAGGATAGAGAAGTTGAGGAAAAAGCTAGAGAATGTGAGGAAAAAGCTAGAGAACTTGAGTTAATAGAGAGAGAAAAGGATAGTGAGCTCCAAAAAGCTCACCTTGAATTAGAGAATAAAAAGTTAACTCTTACACAACAACAATTAGAGGGAAGGAGTAATTGAACATCATGCAGCTAGTGCACATATTCCAACACCTAATTTACCTCCCTTCACAGAGGGTGAAGACATTACTTCATACATCATCAGGTTTGAAAATACCGCTACCCTCTGTGAATGGCCTGCTGACACCTGGGCTACCTGGTTAGGAATGTTATTTTCTGGTACAGCCTTGAATATCTATGCAACTTTGTCGCAGGATATCATATGTAATTATAACCTACTGAAGAAGGCAATCCTTAAAGCATATCAAAAAAACACTAATTCTTACAGGAAAGATTTCAGGTATGCCACCTTACAGCCTGGCCAGAACTTTCAGCAGTTACAGGTAACACTCTTTCGTTTGTTCGACTTTTGGATAGAGAGTTCAGGAATTGATCACAGTTATGAATCTCTTAGAGACTTCATGGTTGCTGACCAGTTCCAGACAGCTCTTCCACACCAGATAAGAACATTCATTAGAGAACGTAACCTGATTAAAGCTGAGGAAGTTGCTGAGGCCGCTGACTTGTATGTTGAGGCTCACAATTCCTATAAAGACCTAAAGGGATCGAACCCTAAGGGCAAGGGTTCATCAGACCTTAAGAAATCAAAGCCTCTAGTGGAAAGTAAAGTGACTTATTCCTGTTTGTCATTTGTGTGGTGTTAAGGGACATAAACGTCCAGATTGTCCTTCTAAGAAGGTCCAAAAAGTTGGAAGATGTTTTAAAGACTGTAATGACCAAGCACCCTTCTGTTCAGGAACAGTTAATGGACTTAATGTATCTACCATTTTACGAGACACTGGATGCACATGTATAGTTATTTCTTATAAGCTGTTCCCTAATCTCAAAGAAACTCATTCCTCTGCTATTCTTTCAGACTACTTGGGCCGTACAGACACTTTTCCTACCATCCGTTGTTACATTAGGTCTAAATGGTTCACAGGTTGGTCTGAAGCCGTACTAGCTCCCATCACTTCTTGCTCCATACTAATAGGTAATATAAAAGGTGCCATTTTTCCTTCTGAGGTTGACCTTTCATCACCAAAGATGGACACAAGTGTTTCAGAACCTCTTCCTGTAGAGTCAGAGAAGCCCCTCGAAAGTTCAGATGAGAAAATGTCTCGTGAGATTCATGTGGGATTAAAAACCATTGATGCTACTTTCGAAAGCGAGGTAGTAGGATCACCGGTTCACTTGTTAGATGAAAGTGAAGATATCACCTCCGATACCATAAATGTCTTGACTAGGGCTCAGACCAAAGCCCAGGCTTCTCCTACTGTCCATCCTTTGATTTTCCCTGACTTTAAGCCTTTAGATATATCGAAGGACTCCTTTGTCAATTTACAACGTAATTGCCCTTCTCTTCAGAATTGCCATAATGCCGCTGAACAAAATGAAGTTATCCAAAGGAAAAACTTTCCATATAAATTTGAATATAAAAAAGGTATCTTGTACAAGTTAGTATTCAAATAAAATTCAGATGAGATAGACTATTCCATCTTAGTTGTTCCAAGTCAAAATGCAGAGAGACTGTTCTTAAAATGGCTCATGACCTGCCAGTGGCCGGACATTTCTCGCATCGTAAAACCTTAAATAAAATTAGGGAAACCTATATCTGGCCAAAAATGTCCTCAGATGTCACTACCTATTGCAGATCGTGTAAAGTTTGCCAACTGTCATCCTCCCGAGGTACCAGGCGAGTGCCTATGGTCAAAATGCCAGTGTTTACGGTACCGTTTGAAAAAGTAGCTATTGACATCGTTGGTCCTTTATCTCCACTTTCATCTGGGGGACATAGATATATATATCAGCATTAGTTGATTATGCTTCGAGTTTCCCTGAAGCCGTTCCCTTAAAGACCGTAACTACTACAGAGGTGGCTGAAGCCCTTTTGTCCATCTTCTCCAGAGTGGGCATCCCTAGAGAAATTTTGTCTGACCGTGGGACACAATTCACATCTGACTTAATGCAACATCTATACCAACTTCTGGGAGTGAAGCCTCTCTTCGCCACACCCTATCATCCCAACTGTAATGGGAGGATTGAGCGCCAGCATTCGATTCTCAAGTCCATTTTAAGGAAACTTTGCTCCCTTAAACCTAAGGAGTGGCATCGTTACCTACCCTGTGCTTTGTTTGCCATGAGGGAAGTTCCCCGTGACTCTTTGGGGTTTTCACCTTTTGAACTTCTCTATGGTAGACAGGCCAGAGGTCCATTGTCCATCCTTCTTGACTTATAGACTAATGAGGAGGTAAATGCTGAGGTTCAGTCTTACCAGTTTCTCCTTGACCTTAGATCCAAACTTGAGGAGACCTCTGACATAGTTTCGAAAAACCTAAGCTTGTCAATGGACCAATACAAAACCTATTTTGATTCCAAAAGTCAAAGGAGAAGTTTTAAAGTAGGGGATGAAGTTCTTGTACTTTTGCCTATCAAGTCAAATAAATTATTAGTAGCATGGAAAGGTCCATATAAAGTATTAAAAATTTGTGGGAAAATTGACTACCTCATAGAAGTCAAGGGGAAACCTAAGCTTTATCATATCAACATCCTAAAGAAATATTACCGAAGAAATTCGGTTAACTGCCTTAATAACTTTGACTTAGTTTTTCCACACGAACTTGATAAGACAACTAAAGAACGTAAGGTGTGCGTAATTGACACCTCTTAGACTATGATGAACTACATGACTTGGTGACTCTTGTCCACTCGGGCGCAACCAACATTAATATTAATGAATCTTTGGATGACCATAAGAGACATGAACTACTTCAATGTGTGAGTAACTTTTCAGACGTCTTTACTGATATTCCAGGTGTTACCTCCACGGTAGTCCATAAGATTGACTTATTGACAGACAATCCGATTAAACGGAAATTATACCCAGTTCCAGTTCACCTTAGGGATGCATTTGACCGAGAGGTAGACAAATTATTAAAACTAAAGATCATTGAACCTTCAGTATCTGCATATTGCTCACCAGTAGTCATGGTTAATAAGGAGGATAATTCATATAGACTTGCTATTGACTTCAGAAGCCTTAATGCTATAACTCGGTGGGATGCTGAGCCTATGCTCTTAATAGATAGTGATCTACACAAATTTTATGACGCTTTCTTCTTTTCAGAGATTGATATTGCGCAGGCATATCATCAAGTAATGTTAGATTCTTCTTCTAAGCAGTACACCGCTTTTCACACTCACCAAGGACAGATGCAGTATAGAACTATGCCCTTCGGTTTGGTAACTGCCTGTGCTACCTACGTGAGACTGATGAGAAAGGTCTTGGGTAATATGCCATATGTTTCAGTTTATTTTGATAACATTTACGTAATGACATCCACGTGGGGGCGAACATATCCAAACATTAACATCAGGTTTGGGTAGTTTACGCTCACATGGCCTCACTACCAAGTCGAAGAAATGCTTCCTTGGGTATAACAAGATTAGATATCTTGGACTGATACTTTCTAATAACTCTCTGCAGCCTCTCCCCAGTAAGATCAAAGCTTTATTAGAATTTAAATTCCCCAAAACCAAGAAGCTCATGTGTAGCTTTCTTGGTTTTGTAAATTTTTATGCACGGTTTATCCCGAACCTTACTGATCTTACAGGCATCTTATCCGACTTCCTTAAAAAGTCTGTGAAGGAACCTCTTGAACTTTCCGACGTAGCTCGGGAAAAGTTTAATGAGATTAAACGTGTCTTTTTGAAAGACCCTATACTTAAGATTCCAGATATTAATAAAACATTTTGTTTAAGAACTGATGCCTCCAATACTGGCTTAGGTGCAGTGCTACTACAATACCATGATGGTACTCCCTTCCCTGTATGCTTCCAAAGCCGGAAACTCCTTCCCGCAGAAACGAGATACTCCACCATAGAAAAGGAATGTTTGGCCCTTGTGTGGGGTACCTTCAAGCTTAAATTTTATTTGCTGGGAAAAGAATTCATTTTAGAAACGGACCACAAACCTTTGATATACCTAGAAACTTTTAAGGGAACCAACAGTCGCCTCTTGAGGTGGACATTGGCACTCCAGGCTTTTAAGTTCCATATTGTGTATATCAATGGTTCATCCAATTATTTCTCTGACTGGTTAAGTCATGACAGTCAGTAGAAGATTTGTTGCCTTACGCAGCTTCCACATGTTAGAACTTTTTCCTCACCTATTCTTCTTATACTCCTTGACTATAAGTCTTGGTATGGGGGAGTTTGAGGGAAAAGTTCAATAGATAAGAGTAGTGAGGGAGTGTATAGTAACAATAGTTTCATTGTCGGCTACCTGTTAAGGTAGGGTAAGTCCAGCTCCTGCTATTCCCGCCCCCTTTTTTATCCCTCCCCGAAAGTGATAGTTTGATTGCCGGCTGCTTGTTAAGGTAGGGTCAGTCTAGCTCCAGCTATTCCTTCCTCTCCCTCTTCCCCCCCCCCGAAAGGTGACGTGTGGGGCTCCGGTCAAACAGTAAATCACTCGACTCGCAGCTCCCAACACTTCTGTATGTACACGCCTGATCATATTTTAGTGGACTAATTGGTTGAAAGCTTCACTTTTGACCAATAATTAACTTAGTCCTTTCAGTCTTTATCTGTTAAATGTTTTAATAATCACCACATCTTTTAGGTATTGTACTTATCATGGAAAGTGATTTCTTAAGCAGTGGGTAATCTGTCTCTCTTTACAGCTTGGAATGACAGAGAGGGTCACCTGCCAACCAACGAGAAGAATAGAAGGAGACAGACTAACGTCCTGAGACGTCCCATGTTTAATCTACTTACCTCTTATGTAAGCCAACAAAGGACCTAACCCCCTCATCATAGCAGTGGTAACAAACCTGTTTTCCTGTCATCTGAAGTAATTATACACGGCTACACTCTGTGAAGAACGAGCTGGTGGTGGTCACCAACACCTGCTACCCCCCCCACATCAGCAACGGCTATGATTTCAACAACATGCAGTGTCACCAACACCTGACACCCCATTACCACGATATACCTATATTAGCGTTGAGTTCAAATGCAATTTTTTTCATTTCATTTTTCATTTTTCTTTCAATTAGGATACCCATTCATGTTTTATTGTTTTACATTTTCCATTTCTAAATAATAAAGTGTTTATCATTGTCTGTTATTTCTTTTTCTATTCATTAATTTTCCTGAGGAGCCAGCCTTGGTAATACTGACTGAAGTTGTTACAGGGCTGAGTAAGCCTTCACTTTGTCCTACAAAAACACCTCGCTAAAACTCGTTTCCTCGTCTCCCCATTATCCACCCCTCTCATTCCCCACGATATGTACACTAAATCCACCATTATGTAAACGACACCCCGTGCTGCATTCTCCCCCCCCCCTATATCAAAACTTAGTGCTCTCAACACCGACACCCCAGTCCCTCCTATCCTCCTGACCACTTTCCCCAGCCATTCCCTCACTCTCCCCTAATAATCGCAAAAGTATACCACGTGATAGGCTGTCTCCAACTCCCCACATAACCCACACCAACCCTCCTCAACGACACGTCTATTTCTGAGGACTGATCCAGTAGGCAGAATCCCATGTAAAAATTTAAACATGATCTCACACACCCTGGGCCCTAGCTTTAGTTTACCAAACAGACTCCATATAGCACCCCATGCATACATTGGGAACAGCCCCTCAATTGGGGCCATCTCCTCTACCCTCAATATTCGATATAAATCCCTCACCTTTAATTTCTCTGGCTCGTGTGCCCACAAAAGTGCCCTCAACAAAATCTCACACTCCCTCCATTCCCCACCTCCATACATTCCCCTCAAAATGTCATGCAACCTTTGCATGTGTGGCCTCCTCTGTCCTCCTAGTCTTTTCCACTCCCACCTGATGAAAATGCATTTCACCCTCCTTCCCAGGTCCAACAAACCTAAACCTCCCTTCCTCACCGGCAAAGTCACCACCTCCCTCTTCATCCATTCACATCCTGAGCCCCATAAGAACCTAAAAACACCTCTAAGAATATGAGTAATCTCAGCCCTCATCAATGGAAAAACTGCTGCTACATACCATACCTTACTGTACAGCAGTACATTAATAACAATCGCCATTTGCAATAATGTCAAGTGATAAGGCCGTAACATTCCCAACCGACGTTCCACGCGTTCCACCATTCTCGATGAATTTGCCTCCCTAGCCTCCCGTATGGTCGCCCCATACAAAATGCCACATATTAATAACTGCCCTTCCTGCTTTCTCACCACGTCACAGTCCCAATCAACTCTGTCTCTCCATGCCCCCAGCCCCATGATCTTTGTTTTCTCTACATTTACCGTCATACCTGTCGCCCCTCCAAACATGCAAACCACCCCTCCCAGCTCACTCAATCTTGTTCCCTTCCAGACTAGGAGTGTCGTGTCATCTACATAACCTACCACATGATGCCTAATCAAGCCCTCCCTCGACCCCTCCCTCCAACACACTTTGGTTTCTACCAACCTATAAAATGGATCTTGCACACATGCAAATAATAACTGTGATAGTGGGCAACCCTGCCTCAAGCCCCTATCCATATTCGCCACACTTCCCACACGTCCATTGATCTGAATTCTCGCTTTTGCCTCTTGTACAACGTTTCAACCCACCCCACAATCTCATCCCCAAAACCTTGTTTGCTAAGGATCTGTCTTAAACCCTCCCTTTCCACCTGATCATAAGCACTCTACCAATCAATCACCACCATACCCCCTCCTTCCTGCGTTCCCTCAAAATTCTCAACAAACCCCTTTAGGATTCCATGCCCCATTACCATCGACCGTCCTGGCAACCCTAGTTGACCTTTTGATACTACTCTTTCCACTACACATTTTAACCTATTTCCCAAAACCTTCGTGAACAATTTGTAGTCCGCACACATGAGAGTAATCGTCCTGTAATCCTTAAGTGTACTCTGCACCTTACCCTTAGGCACAAGCACAACGACCCCTGTACTTTGCTTCTCGCCCAGTTCTCCCCCCTCTTTCATTCTATTGAACAGTGATACTAAAAAACCCCTTAACTGATCCCAATTTTTTAAGTAAAATTTACTTGGCAGTCCATCAATACCTGGTGCTTTGCCCCTGCGCATGTCTACAAGCACCCTCCATATCTCCCCTTCTTCAATATCACCACCCAAAGCTTCCCTGTCCTTTCTCCCCAGAGCTACGGGCTCTACAGCACACACCCCTTCAAGATCCTCCCTATTTACCCCTTTACTTTTCCAATATTGCCCATACCACTCGTCCGCGAACATACTCATCCCCTCCGTTGTTTTTAACACCTGCCCCTCCCTAAAACCTTTCACCTCAGAGTGCACTTCCAAATCCGCTATCGTGGTCGCTGTCCTCCTCTGCTAATGCCTCCGTAACACACATGCCGATGGTTTGTCCCCCCATAGCACTTCCTCCACTCCCGCCTGCACCCGCACTGCATGAAATCTCTCCTCCTGCTCCTCTCTTAACCTTCTCTTCAGATCATCCATTGCCTCTGTTTGGAATACCCCTCCCACCACTCCTTGCTCATGATAGTATCCTATTCTACTTTCCAAATAATTTGTTAATCCATACTTGATTTATACGCTTCCCCTCACCCACGTAAAACCTACGAATCCTCTACTTGGCCACACTGTCCCACCAACGTACAACATTATCAACCCTTTTTGCCTCCTCACTGAGCTTCCTCCACAACGAAGCAAACCCCCCTCCACTTCCTCATCCTCAAGGAGTCGCGTGTTTAATTTCCAGTAGCTTTCAAACCGTTTCACTAACGAATCCCATGCCACCCCCACCACCACTGCCCTGTGATCTGAATAAATTGCTTCTATGGTATTAAAAGACTACTGAAACCCCTTGCGTTATATAGATCCTATCCAGTCTAACTGCGTAGTCCCTCCTTACATACGTATGTTGCACTTCACCTATTTCACCCCAAAATGCATCTCGTACCCCAATATCTCTACACAAATCTCGCAACACGTTTGAGAAATATCCCGCCCCCCCCTGGCGTCACATCAACTCTCCTTATTATGCAATTCCAATCTCCCCCAATCAATGCAACTCTGGGTAACGCTCTCAAGAAATACACCAGATCATCCCTTACAAATGCCGATTTTACCCTCACATCATTCTCCGCCGGAGCATACACTCTAACAAAAGACACGCATTCACACATCCACCACCTGTCCACTCTCACTATTCTTCCCTCACCCCCCTCAAACCGTTGCAAAACAAACGGGCTTGCCTCACAAATTAAAACACCTACTCCGCCTTTTAAACGTGTCATTGGCATTACAAAAGCTCTATATCCATTCACCTCCAGCAATTTTCCCACTTTCAAGTTATGCTCTTGTATAAAAGCCACATCTACCTTGTAACAATACAGCAGTCCCCTCAACCATACACACTTACCACTATTACATAAACCATTAACATTAATTGTCATACACCTTAGGCCTGCTTACGTTTTCCACCCACGTTTCCCCACCTCATTTTTCCACTGTCCTGTAGCCTCATACACACCATCCTTGGCACTCACCCCACCCCCTCCACTCCTAAACCCTTGCTGGCGTTTCTGTTTCTCTTTGCCTCTACACACACCTTCAATCCCTGCCTTTTTTCCCTGGTCTTTGTGCTGGAGTGAGGACGTCATCCGAGTCAGACGTGACTGCTGCCCGCTTCCTCAACACTTCCTCTTCCACCATGCTTGTCTCCTGACCTCTATCACCTCATGCCCCTTCTCACTACTTGGCAAAACCAACATTTCATTTCTTCCTCCAGACCCGCATGCTTCCCCTTGTCCCGGTACCTGTTCACCCGTCTGTACCTCTGTCAAGGTTTCCTCCGAGTTAGGGAACATCTGCAAAACCATCTCAAGCACTACGTCAATTTCTACATCATTCGTTCCGTCCTTGTCCGCCTCGGGCGTCACATTCTCTGTAGGCGCACTCAATTGCATCACTGCACCCTCATGTTCCACCTCACGTTGCAATTCCTCCACTTCCTCACTCCACAACCGACCACGCTTACGTCCATCCTGGCAGTTCTGATCAGTCACCGTAGGTCCTCGCCTCAAAATGTCACACCTTGATATTCTCTGGCCCGTCCTCCGCCTCACACATTCAGCCGCTATGTGATCATAACCATTACACAGTCTACAAGTTCTACGTTGTCCAGCGTAAGTTACAAGTATTTGTGTCCTAAATTCCTCTAAGAACACATACGAAGGTATTGGTTGCCTCAGAGTCATCTTGAGGCTAAAACTATCTTCTGGATAACCCTCATAAGCCCCTGCCGTCCAATTGCCTTGTTGAGCTACGTGTACAGTTCCAAACTTCCCAAACACACTACGTAGGTTAGCTTCATTCGCCTCGAAAGGCACATTACGTAACTTAACATACGTAAATTGGCTCGAAACATCAACCATCTTTACCAGGATGTCCTCATTAACCTCGATAGCAACATCCTGATAATGATCGAGTAGATCCCCTCACACACCTGTGATGACAGCAGTTTCACGAACATTCGGTAGTTTCCATTTAAGGCTACACCGTAAAGGTCGCAATCCTCAATCCCATATGTCTCTCGAATAATCAGAGGCAACAACGTCAACGCCGAATCTTGAGTAATTGTACCTCTCAGTAATTCTATGCCAACAGTGTTAATTCTGCGGCACACCCCAACCACCATTGTGACAGCCTGGCTAGCACTTGCGCCTGTCAGAGAGGTGTAGCAAACGTCCACCCTCACCGGCAGCTGGGCGAGGAATGGTACGTTATTTAGTCTAAGATGCTGGTGCTACCTGGCCAAGCACCAGTAGGTGTTTTGAACTGCTCAACCCCTGTTCCGACCGAGTCAAAGTTGGCTGGTAAAGCCTCACTTTGTTCAGTTCATACCTTCCTCTAGACCAGGAAGGGTCTAGGGAAGTATCCAGTTCTAGCTCACCATTCGCCTCCCTAGAAGATACCAGGAATTTTCGGAAACTCATTGCTAAGGCTTACCTTGGTTGGAGAAGGCGGTTGAGAAACTCTTAAAGAAAGTGGAACCAAGTGAGCAAGCCTCTGTGGTGTAAGAGGGCTTATTGCAGAGTGAACCCTATGTAAAAGCTCTATCAATGAGGTGTTCTAGTTCTTGAGCAACGCCTGTGCCTGTACATATACTGATATTTCCTGACTCACTCAGAGCCATTTGTAAATAGTTAACCTAGTAAGAGAGATTTCGTTCGGATTTTTAACCCCGGAGGGTTAGCCACCCAGGATAACCCAAGAAAGTCAGTGCGTCATCGAGGACTGTCTAACTTATTTCCATTGGGGTCCTTAATCTTGTCCCCCAGGATGCGACCCACACCAGTCGACTAACACCCAGGTACCTATTTGCTGCTAGGTGAACAGGACAACAGGTGTAAGGAAACGTGTCGAAATGTTTCCACCCGCCGGGAATCGAACCCGGGCCCTCCGTGTGTGAAGCGGGAGCTTTAGCCACCAGGCCACCGGGCCACCTACTGTGATGTTTTAATGAGTGGGATAAGTGTTCTACTCATAGTGCAAAATATGAGAAAGTGGATTTAAGTGGTTATTATGGTTATTAATAAATTAAATAGAAACTAAGAAAATTCATTTTCCTCTACGAGTGAAGACCCCTAGACGTGCTAAGTTTTAGTCTGTTACGAAAAGCACTATAACCCAGGGACCAACTGACTATGTTCGTAACAATGTGTGTGCATTTTTTTAATTTTTACATTCATATATATTCGCAGCTTCAGGAGCTATGTTCGGTGTCCCGTCTTTGAATAATATATTTTTTCATTATATATGTAAAGGAAAGGAGGTAGACTTAGTATTGCTTTACGAATTGTATGACTGTAATATGGTCGTTAGGGTCTTCAGGTTTCCGAGAAGGACCGAAGATGCCATCTATTGGGAAATTTCTTTACTTTTCTTATGTTTAGCAGGCTTACATATTTGCTACCCTGTTCTCAGGCGCTTCATTCTTTTCTACATATTTTTCTTTCCTGATTGAGGTGTCTTTTAACTACTCACTTCACTGACAATCACCAGTTAATCTATACACTTCTCGGTAGTTTAGTTAGTGTGTTTATGAAGTTCTTTTATTGTTTGTTTTAGACTCCAAGTAGTGTTCCATATTTTATGTTTAACTTCCTTAATTCTGTTCTCACAATTCTCGTGTTGTGGTCTGGTTACCTATGAAGAGAGCTGAACGGGAATGGGTTATTTCTGTATGTATTGGCTGTGTGTAAATGGAGGTATTATCCTGGAAGAATTTAATCGCTAAAATCTTGTCTTCCCAACTGAGATGTCGAATCGAGAAAGTAGTTCTAGCTCCCTGGCCAACTACTGTAAGTTAGGAAGCAGCCAACTACCACTCGTGTATCTCGTGTTCCTCAAGTCTCAGGGTGGTAGTAAGGCCGGTCTTCCATGGGTGGGTCATCCGACACAAGATGATGAATGTTACGTTAGGTAAAAGGACACATGTGCAGCTAATGCGACATTGTGTTGTGGTGATGTTTCGCCCTCCAGGACCTTTGTCTATCCTTTATAACAATATAAGGATACAGAAGGTATAAATAGGTACAACAGTGAAATGTAAAAGCATAATATAATCGTTGTAGGTAGTAATACTAGTAGTGTAATATTAGTGGTCGTAATAGTACTTGTAGTAGCAGCAGCTATGTGACGGTGGGATTTATTGTTTTAAAGAGAACTTTTGCTAATACTTCATAGATGAAGCTGCCTTCATTACGTTTGTTAGAAATAGCTATTAAGGATGAATAAAGACATTTACGTCTACGGAAATTGTGTTCTTTAATCACAGGGTGGACGTCGTTTAACTTCATCAGATGGTTGGCTGAATTCCGGTGTTGTACACAGGCATTGTTCCTACATAAATTAATGTGTTTGTAGAGACATGTTTCGAGGTTCCTGTGTCCATGTATTGTTTGTAACGGCTTGACAAAGTTCCTGGAGAGCGAAACAGTCACAATAAAATATCGCATTAGTTGCACTTGTGTCCTTTTATCTAACATTGTCAGTAATTCTTCCAGCATTATCAAAACATGGTGAATGGTCGTACGACTTCATATAATGCTTTAGCGCCTCTCCAACTTGCTGCTGTCAGGATGACCCTCAGGTTAAAGAAAATTTTTATTATTTTTATTATTATTATTTCATATTTGCAATAAAAATGTCTGTTTTTTTTTTTTTTTTTCCTTCAGGTTAAGATTACTTAACAAGGTTCTTGTTTTCTTCTCGTCCTACTGTGCTACTAACACCAACAGTTTTTTTTTTCCTGACAATTTCTGTACAACACTTCTTACCTCTTTACATCATTCCAGGAGTTAATCTACGAAGGGAGTGTTTCAGGTCCAGTGTTCCCTCAATTAACAATTACGATCTCTTATTATACACGTTGCAGGTGCTAAAGAGACCTTTATCTATTCTTTCATGTTCTTCTTTGATCTTGTATATAGTTATCATATTTTCTTTCCCTAACACAAGCCAACGAAACCAATTTTAGTGTTCTCAGCCTCATCATAGCTCGTGGTTACTGTAATTCTATTATTAATTTTCTAGCACTTATTTTAACCTTTTCTTACGTATCCTCTATTATTCTAGGTGTGGACATCATGCGACCTCCACATGTTCCAATTTTGGCATGTGCTGTAAACGATTATTTTTTTAATCTTTTCTCATTCTATATTTTTGAAAGCTATTTCATAATATGCTTTCTCAGCACAAGAGTTTCTAACAATTTCATTAAAATGATCTAGTGAGATATTTTTTAATAATAGCTCAAAGTTCCTTATGGCTCATGCATAATATTTGTTTCCTAATCTCATTTTCTCCAATTTGCATTGTATGACATTTATCTATGTTAAATTACATTATTTGCTTATCCAAGTCGTCCTGTCTTTTATTAATATAAATAAATTTTTTGCATCCACAAACTTTCTCATTTTCTTTATTCCTTCTGGTAAGTCATTTATATATATTAGAAATATTAGTAGGTCACACGTGAAATATTTCCCACAGAGGATATTTTTCCTCTTATACTTTTCGCACTTGAGCAAGTGCTGCGTGAACGCCAGAGTTGCTACAGCAAGTTTTTCAATTTAAAAATGTGGGTTACTCAGCGTAAGAAGTGGAGGCTCGATCCTCCGTCCATGTGGTGGAGTCATACAGCACAAAGGGTGGTGAAGGCTCAATCCTTCATCTGTCAATTGCAATTCAGATCTCAGGCCAGAAAGGCTGTTAATGATATCACAGCTGCTGGTGAGTTATACAAAACCTAATTTTTGGAAAAAGTGATAGCCATCAGAACCGTAAGTCTGAGTTAGATATCTAAAGAATTTTGTTAACGGGGTGGCAGTTAATGTCCTAACCTCGGTTTAGTTAATGGGAGTAAGAGTTAACGTGCTGGCCTCACTTTTATACATCTTTTGTTTATAAATATGAAGGGAAGTTAGAGATAGGGAGGATTAGGAATAGAATACGGAAAATAAAGGAGTGAGGAAGAATGCTTAATAAGACAGGAGTAGGGATAAAGGAGACATAGGTGAGAGAGGGAAGAAGAGAAGAGAAGAAAAGAGAGAGAAGGGAAGGGGAGGGGAGGGAGAGACCAGAGGGGAAAGGAAGCGGGGAAGGGCGAGAGAGAGTGGGCGGAGAGATGGGAAACAGACCGTGTAAAAAAAAAAAAAAAAAAAAAAAAAAAAACCCAGGAAGCGAGAAATAAACAAAGTGAAAACATGAGGGAGAATAGAAGAGATAAAAGCAGACGTGAAGAGGAAAAAAGAAAGAGGGAGAGAGTGGTGGTGATAGAGAGAGAGCAGACATGTTAATTGTCTTTCCCTTGTTAACAATAATGCTGTGGATTTAGCTGATGACAGCAAGGGGAGAGTGAAGCACTCGGGCAGCGGTACCACGTACGAGACTGAGACTCAGTCTCAGTAAGTCAGTTTCAGTCAGTCTCAATCATTCATTCAGTCAAGGATTATAAGACACATCATTTTGGTCAATTCGCAGTTTAGTTAAATATTAACCTAGTATCTGATCACTCCTAACGCTCCTGTAACCAAGACGGTTAAGCCAAGGGCTCTGCACCCTTTATTGGCTGCCTGCAACACACGCTGCTGGCAGCAACATGCAACACAAACACAAACACACACACACACACACACACACACGCACACACACACACACACACACACACACACACACACACACACACACACACACACACACACACACACACACTTTCTACCCAACGCCTGTGATTATTCTCCTCAATCTACACCTGTGGTTATCCTCCCCCTATACCTGTAGTAACTCCTCTCGCTCCACACCTGGCATTATCCTTTCTCTTCCCACCTGAGGACGCTTCCTCCCTCCACTCCAACACCACTCCTCCCTCCACACCAACAGGATACCTCTACACATTAAACCACACCCGGCCATCAACAATGGCCTGGTCAATAGAAGTGAGCTGGTTATTGGCTAGCACCTTCCCTAACTACCTACTGATCTCGGGTATTGAGCACTTGCCTCGTCTAATGACGCTATTATACTCAGGTACAGGGAGTCACGAGGGGCGGGAGGGAGAAAACAGCCTCTCACATCCAGTCAGGTAACAGTCAGCTGTCGAGGCTGTTTTTTTTTCCCCAATTTCGTATCAGACGTAAAGTTTACAGTCCTAGATGTTTGGCCTGTCAGGATTTTAGATGCTTCAGCTGGCAGATCAATCCAGCTGGTTGAAATGGAAAGGTTTCACACGAATAGTAATGGTATTTTTCAAAAGAAAATGACGAATTATCCTTAGTTATTATTGCTCTGAGTGTTGGTTTGATTGAAACGGCCATCTGACAGCAGAAATAGATTTGCATGGATAAAATATTTCCAATAAAGTTCACTCATAAAATAAAGGTGGAGTGACAGTGTATTAATAACAAATTTCATGAGACTGAAGTTGAACAGCACCACGAAGAAGCATGTGACTCCATGTTATGTAGGTTTCTGCAGTAATGTGAAGTTTATAATGTAAGGTGTAAGTACTGCGAATAAATGTCGATAATATGTATATGGAGCATTTATTCACAATACAAACACCTTATATTATTAGCTTCCCATTAATGCAGAAACCTGTATTATACTCCACATGTCGAAATTCATGGTAATGAAAAGCAATTACATTCAGTGTGACGATATTTGAGCAATATGTAATAACAACGAGGCAGTAATGGTTGGTGAGTTTAACGTTACTAATATATACTAGAACGATCTATCAGGAGACCAAGAAGCTATCAGCCTTGCCAAGATGTCTGAAGACACCACTTCAGTACCAGCTGTCATATAGGCTACTCGTAGCCACACTGTCCTGGATCTTCGTCTGACCACGGACTGTGACCTTATCCAATCATGCGAGGCAGGAAAGAAACTAGGAAATACTGATCACAACATTAGTGTAAGAGAGTTGGATAAAATGCACAGAGATATCAGTAACTTAAATTGGGTGAAACCACGAAATACAAAAAAAAAAAAAAGTAAAGGAAATGTGATGCTGATATAAACAATTAATTGTCGACAGATATAACATGCCATGAAAGATGAAATGAGAAGCGTTTAAAGCAAAGTCAGATTGGATGACAAAAGAACTGTTGAGATTACTGGCAAAGAACATAATAAATACATGAAAATTAAATTGACTAATGCCTCGTAGACCATATTAACTACATACTATTACAGTGAGACAACAAGAGAAAGATTAGAAATAGCGCACCGAAATTTGAAAGACTAACTGCACACAACATCAAAAGTAGCCACAAAGATACGAGTCGAGTCCTCAACACAGCTGCCAGCTGGGTATTTACAGCTGAACATGACACTAAGAAGCTCAGGACTGTGAGGGAAAAGTTCAATAGATAGGAGTAGCAATATAGTAACGATAGTTTCATTGCCGGCTACTAGTTAAGGTAGGGTAAGTCAAGCTCCCGTTTTTCCCGCCTTTTTCCCCCTCCCTGAAAGTGATAGTTTGACTGCCGGCTGCTTGTTAAGGTAGGGTCAGTCTAGCTCCCGCTATCCCTTCCCCTCCCTCTTCCCCCCCCCCCGAAAGGTGACGTGTGGGGCTCTGGTCAAACAGTAAATCACTCGACTCACAGCTCCCAACACTACTGTAAGTACATGCCTGCCTTGTATTCTAGTGGATTTATTGGTTAAAAGCTTCACTTTTGACCAATAATAAACTTAGTCCTTTCAGTCTTGCTCTAGGTTGACTGTTGTAATAATCACCACGTCTTTTGAGTATTGTACACTGCCATGGAGAGTGATTATTTAAGCAGTGGGTAACCTGTCTATCTTTTCAGCTTGGATGACAGTGAGGGTCACCTGTCAATCAACGAGAAGAACAGGAGAAGGACTAACGTCCAGAGACTTCTCCATTTTGGATCTAATTACCTGTGCACCTGTATGAAATTGCAGGACGTAACCCCACATCATTGCAGCGGTTAAGAACCTGCTTTCCTGTCATCGGGATACTACACACGGCGTTAATCTGTGAAGAAGTAGCCAGTGGTGGTCACCAACTCCTGCGACCCCCCCCCCCCCATCATCAGCAACGGCTACGATTTCAACAAGCAGTGTCACCAACACCAGACACCCAAGTGTTAAATTAGCGTTGAATTCAGTTATCATTTACATTTTTAATTTTTCATTTGCTTTAATGTAGGATTATTATTTCATATTTAAGTGTTTTATATTTTATATTTTCTACATAATAAAGTGTTTGTTTGTCTGTTATTATTTCTTTTTCTATTCACTAATCTTCCTGAGGAGGAGCCAGCCTTGGTAATACTGTCTGAAGTTGTTACAGGGCTGAGTAAGCCTTCACAAGTGGCGACCTTGCCAGGATCAACTCTACTGAATCAAGATTCAACTCCATCTCGAATCTACCATTGGAACTTCAACGCCGCATACCACAGACGGTTACCACCAGCCATGAGTAATCATTCTCTATGGTAGGACTACAGTACAGGTATTTGAAAGATTTGGTGATTGTTATAGTCTCAATTTATTGTAAGTCAAGTCAGGCAGGATATAATATTTAATTCTGCCACCTAATTGTGTGTAAGCTTGAAACACTTCGGAGGATTAGACTCTAGGGACCCGAGATTTTCCAGTGACAACTTGTTTCATTGAGCTCTTCATTATATCAAGGGAACTGTCATAGGACACTCTTGATTTGTTGGTGAGAAGATTGGGTGGTCAAGTGACCCCATTCTACTTACTGTTTGCTCGGAGCCGGCATAGAACCCTTCGTTTTCGTTAATACATATTATTTAATTGAAGCAGGGATCGAGCCCTCTGGTTTATTTACAGTTTGAGCGGAGCAGGAATTGAACCCTCCGTTTTCTTTAATACCCGTTTCATTTTCCCCTGATAGTTTAAGTTATTCTTGCAAGCATGGATGAATACCAGTTTTGGATGAACGCTGGAAGTAAGTTAGGAATAACAGGGAAAAATTTAGAATCTTTTATTAGTGCTAAGATCCAGGAAAGACTTGAAAGAGAGAGAATTGAGAGAGAAGAAAGACAGTTAGAAAGGGAAAGAGAAGAGAATAAGGAGACAGAGAGAATCGAAAGAGAAGAGAAAAAGGAGAAAGAGAACCTTGAAAGACAGGAGAAAAAGGAGAGAGAGAGAGAATTGAGAGAGAAATTCGAGCGTGATAGACTTGATCGTGAGGAAAGAGCTCGGGAACGTGAGGAACAAGCTAAGATACGTGAAGAACAAGTTAAATTAAGAGAACTTAGAGGAAAGAGAAAAGGATCGCGAGCTCGAAAAATCTCGCCTTGAATTAGAGAATAAAAAGTTAACTTTTACACAACAACAATTAGAGGAAGGAGTAATGGAACAACGTGCGGCTAGTACACATATTCCAACACCTAATTTACCTCCCTTCACAGAGGGGGAAGACATAACTTCTTACATTATCAGGTTTGAAAATACCGCTACCCTCTGTGAATGGCCTGCTGACACCTGGGCTACCAGGTTAGGAATATTATTTTCTGGTACTGCTTTGAATATCTATGCAACTTTGTCGCAGGATATCATATGTAATTATAACCTACTAAAGAAGGCAATCCTTAAAGCATATCAAAAAACCACTAATTCTTACAGGAAAGATTTCAGGTATGCCACCTTACAGCCTGGCCAGAACTTTCAGCAGTTACAGGTAACACTCTTTCGTTTGTTCGACTTTTGGATAGATAGTTCAGGAATTGATCACAGTTATGAATCTCTTAGAGACTTCATGGTTGCTGACCAGTTCCTGACAGCTCTTCCTCACCAAATACGAACATTCATTAGAGAACGTAACCTGATTAAAGCTGAGGAAATTGCTGAGGCTGCTGACCTGTATGCTGAGGCTCACAATTCCTATAAAAACCTAAAGGGATCGAACCCTAAGGGTAAGGGTTCATCAGACCTTAAGAAATCAAAGCCTCTAGTGGAAAGTAAAATGACTTCTTTTATTCCTGTTTGTCATTTATGTGGTGTTAAGGGACATAAACGTCCAGATTGTCCTAAGAAGGTCCAAAAAGTTGGAAGATGTTTTGAAGACTGTAATGACCAGGCACCCTTCTGTTCAGGAACAGTTAATGGACTTAATGTATCAACCATTTTACGAGACACTGGATGCACATGTATAGTAATTTCTGATAAGCTGTTCCCTAATCTTAAAGAAACTCATTCCTCTGCAATACTTTCAGACTACTTGGGCAGTACAGACACTTTTCCTACCATCCGTTGTTACATTAGGTCTAAATGGTTCACAGGTTGGTCTGAAGCCGTACTAGCTCCCATCACTTCTTGCTCCGTACTAATAGGTAATGTAAAAGGTGCCATTCTTCCTTCTGAGGTTGACCTTTCATCACCAAAGATGGATATAAGTGTTTCAGATCCTCTTCCTGTAGAGTCGGAGAAGCCCCTCGAAAGTTCAGACGAGACAATATCTTGTGAGATTCATGTGGGATTAAAAACCAGTGATGCTACTCTCGAAAGCGAGGTAGTAGGATCACCGGTTCACTTGTTAGATGAAAGTGAAGATATCACCTCCGATACCATAAATGTCTTGACTAGGGCTCAGACCAAAGCCCATGCTTCCCCTACTGTCCATCCTTTGATTTTCCCTGACTTTAAGCCTTTAGATGTATCGAAGGACTCCTTTGTCAATTTACAACGTAATTGCCCTTCTCTTCAGAATTGCCATAATGCCGCTAAACAAAATCAAGTGATCCAAAGGAAAAACTTTTCATATAAATTTGAATATATAAAAGGTATCTTGTACAAGTCAGTATTCAAATTAAATTCAGATGAGATAGACTATTCCATCTTAGTTGTTCCAAGTCAATGCAGAGAGACTGTTCTTAAAATGGCTCATGACCTGCCAGTGGCCGGACATTTCTCGCATCGTAAAACTTTTAATAAAATTAGGGAAACCTATTTTTGGCCTAAAATGTCCTCAGATGTCACTACTTATTGTAGATCGTGTAAAGTTTGCCAACTGTCATCTCCCGAGGTACCAGGCGAGTACCTATGGTCAAAATGCCTATCTTTATGGTACCGTTTGAAAGAGTAGCTATTGACATCGTTGGTCCTTTATCTCCACTTTCATCTGGGGGACATAGATATATATTAACATTAGTTGATTATGCTTCGAGTTTCCCTGAAGCCGTTCCCTTAAAGACCATAACTACTACAGAGGTGGCTGAAGCCCTTTTGTCCATCTTCTCCAGAGTGGGCATCCCTAGAGAAATTTTGTCTGACCGTGGGACACAATTCACATCTGACTTAATGCAACATCTATACCAACTTCTGGGAGTGAAGCCTCTCTTCACCACACCCTATCATCCCAGCTGTAATGGGAGGACTGAGCGCCAGCATTCGATTCTCAAGTCCATTTTAAGGAAACTTTGCTCACTTAAACCTAAGGAGTGGCATCGTTACCTACCCTGTGCTTTGTTTGCCATGAGGGAAGTTCCCAGTGACTCTTTGGGATTTTCACCTTTTGAACTTCTCTATGGTAGACAGGCCAGAGGCCCATTGTCCATCCTTCATGACTTATGGACTAATGAGGAGGTAAATGCTGAGGTTCAGTCTTCTTACCAGTTTCTCCTTGACCTTAGATCCAAACTTGAGGAGACCTCTGACATAGTTTCGAAAAACTTAAGTTTGTCAATGGACCAGTACAAAACCTATTTTGATTCGAAAAGTCAGAGGAGAAGTTTTAAAGTAGGTGATGAAGTTCTTGTACTTTTGCCTATCAAGTCAAATAAATTATTAGTAGCATGGAAAGGTCCATATAAAGTATTAAAAATTTGTGGGAAAGTTGACTACCTCATAGAAGTCAAGGGGAAACCTAAGCTTTATCATATCAACATCCTTAAGAAATATTACCGAAGAAATTCGGTTAACTGCCTTAATAACTTTGACTTAGTTTTTCCACACGAACTTGATAAGACAACTGAAGAATGTAAAGTGTGCATAATTGACACCTCTAACTTAGACCCTGATGAAGAACTACATGACTTGGTGACTCTTGACCACTCGGGCGCAACCACCTTTAATATTAATGAATCTTTGGATGACCATAAGAGACATGAACTACTTCAATGTGTGAGTAACTTTTCAGACGTCTTTACTGATATTCCAGGTGTTACCTCCACGGTAGTCCATAAGATTGACTTAGTGATGGACAATCCTATCAAATGGAAATTATACCCAGTTCCAGTTCACCTTAGGGATGCATTTGACCGAGAGGTAGACAAATTATTAAAACTAAAGATCATTGAACCTTCAGTATCTGCATATTGCTCACCAGTAGTCATGGTTAAGAAGGAGGATAATTCATATAGACTTGCTATTGACTTCAGAGGCCTTAATGCTATAACTCGGTGGGATGCTGAGCCTATGCCCTTAATAGATAGCGATCTACACAAATTTTATGACCCTTCTTTTCAGAGATTGATATCGCGCAGGCATATCATCAAGTAATGTTAGATCCTTCTTCTAAGCAGTACACCGCTTTTCCTACACACCAAGGACTGATGCAATATAGAACTATGCCCTTCGGTTTGGTAACTGCCTGTGCTACCTACGTGAGACTGATGAGAAAGGTCTTGGGTAATATGCCAAATGTTTCAGTTTATTTTGATAACATTAACGTAATGACATCTATGTGGGGCGAACATATCCAAACATTAACATCAGTTTTGCGTAGGTTACGCTCACATGGCCTCACTGCCAAGCCGAAGAAATGCTTCCTTGGGTATAACAAGATTAGATATCTTGGACTGATACTTTCTAATAACTCTCTGCAGCCTCTCCCCAGTAAGATCAAAGCTTTATTAGAATTCAAATTCCCCAAAACCAAGAAGCTCATGCGAAGCTTTCTTGGTTCTGTAAATTTTTATGCACAGTTTATCCCGAACCTTACTGATCTTACAGGCATCTTATCCGACTTCCTTAAAAAGTCTGTGAAGGAACCTCTTGAACTTTCCGACGTACCTCGGGATAAGTTTAATGAGATTAAAAGTAACTTTTCGAAAGACCCTATACTTAAGATTCCTGATATTAATAAAACATTTTGTTTGAGAACTGATGTCTCCAATACTGGCTTAGGTGCGGTGTTACTACAATACCATGATGGTACTCCCTTCCTTCCCGCAGAAACAAGATACTCTACAATAGAAAAGGAATGTTTAGCCCTTGTGTGGGGTATCTCCAAACTTAAATTTTATTTGCTGGGAAAAGAATTCACTTTAGAAACAGACCACAAACCTTTGATATACCTAGAAACTTTTAAGGGAACCAACAGTCGCCTCTTGAGGTGGACATTGGCACTCAAGGCTTTTAAGTTCCATATTGTGTATATCAATGGTTCATCCAATTATTTCTCTGACTGGTTAAGTCGTGACAGTCAGTAGAAGATTTGTTGCCTTACGCGACTTCCACTTGTTAGAACTTTTTCCTCGCCTGTTCTTCTTATACTCCTTGACTATAAGTCTTGGTATGGGGGAGTGTGAGGGAAAAGTTCAATAGATAGGAGTAGCAATATAGTAACGATAGTTTCATTGCCGGCTACTAGTTAAGGTAGGGTAAGTGAAGCTCCCGTTTTTCCCGCCTTTTTTCCCCCTCCCTGAAAGTGATAGTTTGACTGCCGGCTGCTTGTTAAGGTAGGGTCAGTCTAGCTCTTGCTATCCCTTCCCCTCCCTCTTCCCCCCCCCCCCGAAAGGTGACGTGTGGGGCTCTGGTCAAACAGTAAATCACTCGACTCACAGCTCCCAACACTACTGTAAGTACATGCCTGCCTTGTATTCTAGTGGATTTATTGGTTGAAAGCTTCACTTTTGACCAATAATAAACTTAGTCCTTTCAGTCTTGCTCTAGGTTGACTGTTGTAATAATCACCACGTCTTTTGAGTATTGTACACTGCCATGGAGAGTGATTATTTAAGCAGTGGGTAACCTGTCTATCTTTTCAGCTTGGATGACAGTGAGGGTCACCTGTCAATCAACGAGAAGAACAGGAGAAGGACTAACGTCCAGAGACTTCTCCATTTTGGATCTAATTACCTGTGCACCTGTATGAAATTGCAGGACGTAACCCCACATCTTTGCAGCGGTGAAGAACCTGCTTTCATGTCATCGGGATGCTACTCACGGCGTTAATCTGTGAAGAAGTAGCCAGTGGTGGTCACCAACACCTGCGACCCCCCCCCCATCATCAGCAACGGCTACGATTTCAACAAGCAGTGTCACCAACACCAGAGACCCAAGTGTTAAATTAGCGTTGAATTCAGTTATCATTTATATTTTTCCTTTTTCATTTTCTTTAATGTAGGATTAATATTTCATATTTAAGTGTTTTATATTTTATATTTTCTACATAATAAAGTGTTTATGTTTGTCTGTTATTATTTCTTTTTCTATTCACTAATTTTCCTGAGGAGGAGCCAGCCTGAGTAATACTGTCTGAAGTTGTTACAGGGCTGAGTAAGCGTTCACAGGACACAAAATTTTATTTTAGGGTCTAAACCTTACAAACTAGATAATAGTGACATAATATTTGGCGATACTGACTATTAACAAATAAAGTTGATCTGACGAATTTCTCGCAAGAGTTATAAAGGAACGTAAACACCATCATTAACGATAGTACATATATTAGACAAATAATTATAAGAAAATAAGGTGATAAAAGACAAGAATTTGCCAAAAGTTACCTCAGTATACAAAGAGGGAGACAAGCCTTATGCTCTCAACTGTCGTGCCATTATTCTAACATCAAGTTTACCTAAGCAAGTATAGAATAAAAAAGACATAATACAGTGCTGGAACAATACACAGATAACCCGCACATAGCAGTCAGAAATTTATGACTTAACGTCGTTATAAGTTCCTTTCTCCTATGTGTGTAAACAAGTAAATACTGTTATGTACAATATTGTTAATTTTGGGGAACATAATAACTTAATCGAAAATCAACATGGATTTCGCTTTGAAGGATCACGTCCGAATAACTCGATTTTTTATTAATTATATATACAAAAGTGGGTAAAAATGTTATGGAGGGAGTAGTAGGTAAATTTGGGGTGCCAGGGGTAAATGTAAATGGGGAGCCTTTAATTGAGCTATGTGTAGAAAGAGATTTGGTAATAAGTAATACATATTTTGTGAAAAAGAGGATAAATAAATATACAAGGTATGATGTAGCACGTAATGAAAGTAGTTTGTTAGATTATGTATTGGTGGATAAAAGGTTGATGGGTAGGCTCCAGGATGTACATGTTTAGAGGGGCAACTGATATATCGGATCATTATTTAGTTGTAGCTACAGTTAGAGTAAGAGGTAGATGGGAAAAGAGGAAGGTGGCAACAACAAGTAAGAGGGAGGTGAAAGTGTATAAACTAAGGGAGGAGGAAGTTCGGGTGAGATATAAGCGACTATTGGCAGAAAGGTGGGCTAGTGCAAAGATGAGTAGTGGGGGGGGGGGGGGTTGAAGAGGGTTGGAATAGTTTTAAAAATGCAGTATTAGAATGTGAGGCAGAAGTTTGTGGTTATAGGAGGGTGGGGGCAGGAGGAAAGAGGAGTGACTGGTGGAATGATGAAGTAAAGGGTGTGATAAAAGAGAAAAAGGTAGCTTATGAGAAGTTTTTACAAAGCAGAAGTGTTATAAGAAGAGCAGAGTATATGGAGAGTAAAAGAAAGGTGAAGAGAGTGGTGGGAGAGTGCAAAAGGAGAGCAGATGATAGAGTGGGAGAGGCACTGTCAAGAAATTTTAATGAAAATAAGAAAAAATTTTGGAGTGAGTTAAACAAGTTAAGAAAGCCTAGGGAAAGTATGGATTTGTCAGTTAAAAACAGAGTAGGAGAATTAGTAGATGGGGAAAGGGAGGTGTTAGGTAGATGGCGAGAATATTTTGAGGAACTTTTAAATGTTGAGGAAGAAAGGGAGGCGGTAATTTCATGCACTGGCCAGGGAGGTATACCATCTTTTAGGAGTGAAGAAGAGCAGAATGAAAGTGTGGTGGAGGTACGTGAGGCATTACGCAGAATGAAAGGGGGTAAAGCAGCTGGAACTGATGGCATCATGACAGAAATGTTAAAAGCAGTGGGGGATATAGTGTTGGAGTGGTTGGTACTTTTGTTTAATAAATGTATGAAAGAGGGGAAGGTACCTAGGGATTGGCGGAGAGCATGTATAGTCCCTTTATATAAAGGGAAGAGGGACAAAAGATATTGTAAAAATTATAGCGGAATAAGTTTACTGAGTATACCAGGAAAAGTATACGGTAGGGTTATAATTGAAAGAATTAGAGGTAAGACAGAATGTAGGATTGCAGATGAGCAGGGAGGCTTCAGAGTGGGTAGGGGATGTGTAGATCAAGTGTTTACATTGAAGCATATATGTGAACAGTATTTAGATAAAGGTAGGGAAGTTTTTATTGCATTTATGGATTTAGAAAAGGCATATGATAGAGTGGATAGAGGAGCAATGTGGCAGATGTTGCAAGTATATGGAATAGGTGGTAAGTTACTAAATGCTGTTAAGAGATTTTATGAGGATAGTGAGGCTCAGGTTAGGGTGTGTAGAAGAGAGGGAGAATACTTCCCGGTAAAAGTAGGTCTTAGACAGGGATGTGCAATGTCACCATGGTTGTTTAATATATTTATAGATGGGGTTGTAAAAGAAGTAAATGCTAGGGTGTTCGGGAGAGGGGTGGGGTTAAATTATGGGGAATCAAATTCAAAATGGGAATTGACACAGTTACTTTTTGCTGATGATACTGTGCTTATGGGAAATTCTAAAGAAAAATTGCAAAGGTTAGTGGATGAGTTTGAGAATGTGTGAAAAGGTAGAAAGTTGAAAGTGAACATAGAAAAGAGTAAGGTGATGAGGGTATCAAATGATTTAGATAAAGAAAAATTGGATATCAAATTGGGGAGGAGGAGTATGGAAGAAGTGAATGTTTTCAGATACTTGGGAGCTGACGTGTCGGCGGATGGATTTATGAAGGATGAGTTTAATCATAGAATTGATGAGGGAAAAAAGGTGAGTGGTGCGTTGAGGTATATATGGAGTCAAAAAACTTTATCTATGGAGGCAAAGAAGGGAATGTATGAAAGTATAGTAGTACCAACACTCTTATATGGATGTGAAGCTTGGGTGGTAAATGCAGCAGCGAGGAGACGGTTGGAGGCAGTGGAGATGTCCTGTCTAAGGGCAATGTGTGGTGTAAATATTATGCAGAAAATTCGGAGTGTGGAAATTAGGAGAAGGTGTGGAGTTAATAAAAGCATTAGTCAGAGGGCAGAAGAGGGGTTGTTGAGGTGGTTTGGTCATTTAGAGAGAATGGATCAAAGTAGAATGACATGGAAAGCATATAAATCTATAGGGAAAGGAAGGAGGGGTAGGGGTCGTCCTCGAAAGGGTTGGAAAGAGGGGGTAAAGGAGGTTTTGTGGGCGAGGGGCTTGGACTTCCAGCAAGCGTGCATGAGCGTGTTAGATAGGAGTGAATGGAGACGAATGATACTTGGGACCTGACGATCTGTTGGAGTGTGAGCAGGGTAATATTTAGTGAAGGGATTCAGGGAAACCGGTTATTTTCATATAGTCGGACTTGAGTCCTGGAAATGGGAAGTACAATGCCTGCACTTTAAAGGAGGGATTTGGGATATTGGCAGTTTGGAGGGATATGGTGTGTATCTTTATACGTATATGCTTCTAAACTGTTGTATTCTGAGCACCTCTGCAAAAACAGTGATAATGTGTGAGTGTGGTGAAAGTGTTGAATGATGATGAAAGTAATTTCTTTTGGGGGATTTTCTTTCTTTTTTGGGTCACCCTGCCTCGGTGGGAGACGGACGACTTGTTGAAAAAAAAAAAAAAAGCTGGAATGAAAAAAATGTAGGATGCGTTAGTGTTACCAAAATAGTTATCGACACTGCAACACATTGAAGATTCCATACCTCAATAAATGCTCATGGAATAGGAAACTAATTTTACGTATTCACGATTTACGTAAGTGATCTTAGGACAGTGCTAACATTTCAGCGAAATTTCCAACTGATTGAAAATATGGGAAAATGCAGTATCCAGAGAAGACTGAGTTTTCAGAGTTTTATTATTATTATTATTATTATTATTATTATTATTATTGTTGTTGTTATTGCTGTTGATGTTATTGTTGTTCTGATTTATTTACTGGAATCATTTGGGTATTCAGAACTTTAAACATATTCTGCTACAACATTATCAAATTTACACTGTTAAAACTAATTTGATCCTGTCGTGACCAGTTCATTCTGATATTACATAAATTATAATTTCAACGCCTGTAAAACTACATAATCCTTGTACATAGATCACTTCTTGTCGTCTGCCAGGACTGTGGGCAAAACTGAACGAATAGGGAATGAATCCCTGGTATTTTAGAGGGTGGTGGTGGTGATGGTCTCAGTAGTAGTAACCAGTTACCAGTAACCACTGTGCCAGTTGACTCACGACCAACCGTCTCTGCCTGAGTCACTATCTGAACTCATATTGCGCTTGGTCGTGAGTCAACTGGCACAGTGGTTACTGGTAACTGGTTACTACTACTGAGAGCTCGGCGACGCTAACGTATGTCGTCCCGACATACAACTAATACAAACTAGAGATGGCAGGTATACGGCTTGGGCTGATTCTATACAATGTCAAAGTACACAACAATTAAACATTATTACATACATAAGTAGAACATTGGAATGGAAGCTTACGTAACTGAAACTGTAATGCAATACAAGGTATAATATAGCACAACTTAAAATTCAACAAATGAACAACGAACTCAACGTTGAGATTACACAATAGAAGTGATAAAAAAAATTTGATCGATCGATCTGTATTCATGTGATCTACGGATTCTGAGGAAGGAATATATACAAAGAAAGAGTGTTTAACAGAAAGGCAGATTCGGTGCACTCAAATCTAGACTGTTAACTCTCAGAATGTGGAGAGAACATGAACACAAAAAAAAATTCTTGAATACTGATAAGTTGATACTGTAATTATTCATCTATACAGGTTATTTACATTTAACCCCAACTCTGCTAGGGTGAGATTGACATATGCAGAATGGGTGTCATCTCTAGTTTGTATTAGTTGTATGTCGGGACGACATACGTTAGCGTCGCCGAGCTCTCAGTAGTAGTAACCAGTTACCAGTAACCACTGTGCCAGTTGACTCACGACCAACCGTCTCTGCCTGAGTCACTATCTGAACTCATATTGCGCTGACCTGGCATTATTCAAAGACCCTCTCACATATGGGTACTGTGGGCAGTCAGTCAGTTATACGAGAGTGAGCAAGGAGGCAGGTCACGGCTGTAAGGGCGCAACCCACCTTATCTGTAATTATACATACTACCAGCCTACGTGAGTATTTCTTTACCTAATCCACGTATTCGAACTCCCACATGATAATGGTGTTGGTGGTGATGGTGTTGGTAGTGATAGTGGTGGTGATGGTGTTGGCGATGGTGTTGGTGGTGATGGTGTTGGTGGTGATGGTGGTTGTCATGGTGGTGGTGGTGGTGGTGGTGGTGGAACTGGATTCTTAGTCAGGTCATCCTGTTCAAACCCCGCCACTACGGTAAGGTGACCCAGCATCGGCGAAGGGCGCTGTTGTTGGAGACTTGGAAGATGGTTTCAGTGGTGAAGAGTGCAGAATAATGCATTTTGGATATTCAAATCTCAAACATAAGTAGCAAATGTGTCGCAAGAAAATAACCAAAAAAGGAAATGCAAATGATCTTGGAGGGATCATAAGCAAATGCATCGAACGTACTGATTTCTGTTAGGTTCCGAAGCTAGAAATGTTGAGTTCACAAAACCAAACACCATAATGACTGTCCATAATGCACGTTTTAAATCTGTTCTTGAATATAATGTCCAGTTTTGATCTCCAAATTACATAAAAGACTAAGATAGACTGAAGAGGGAACAGAATAAAATAATTACGCTTGTAGCACCACTAATAAGCAAACCATATGAAAAAAGACTCAAGGCATTTAACCTCACCTCTTCCTGGAACGATGACTACGAGATCTTGTTCAAACCTTTAGGATACTAGATTGCTATTATAAACACAAACATTAAGAGCTATTTAATTTTAAGTAAAAAATGAGTCAATAACTTTAAACAATGGAATGAATCTTCGAAACAGTAGATGCAACACCAACGTATACAGAGGTGTTTTGCAAAAAAAAATTATTGCATGTGATATAAATTAATTAAAAAACCAAGCTGAAGAAACGAGACAGGAACGAATTATCTACTGAAGCTGTAACAGTGAAGAAAATACACTCCTTTAAGAACCAGATGGATAAGCATTTTATGTGCATATGATTCAGCTAGATGCTATGATAACTGCAACCAACGGATTCTTAATGCTCATCAGCAGCTACAGCAAGAACAACAATTAAAAATGAATAACCCAAGTAAATAGTAATAACAATGGTAAAAGAAATTGGTGCGTTTTCGTGGTCATCACAGAAGTGGCTACTGATAACACTGTGCTCTTTTCTAAGCCGCTCAGGATATCCCGTTGTTCGTGTCCATCTGTGTCGTAGTATTAAGTAGTAGAACTATAGAGAATAGTTACACACAGCTCTGTGGGAATTAGTAACATAACACGAGTACTTGAGGTAGAGACAGTGCTAATAAAGTAGAAGTAATGTGCAGCCCATGTCTTCCTTTACACCTCTATCTCAAGTGTAAAATCCATACCAATTTATTAATATGGCATGGCATATTTCTTCCATTGTTTCACTCCGGCAGTAGCCAGAGGCAATGGAGATGGAGAGAGAATATTCTGCTTTTCTAGCCTTGTCTTAATCATCTAGATAATATATGATAGTCCTTAACCTACACAAAAGGAGATAGTAAACCATGCCACGAGTGGGGTTAAAACCCACTGCAATCGTGTCATTACGCTTTCGTGAGTCAAGCAAATAGTACTTTTTCTTAGTAGTTAGCCTGTTCTATCTGTCTGTCCCATGTACTTCTATGACCACTGGCAAACGTGGTCATGAGAGGGACGTAGACATGGACGGACGGAGAGATGGATAGGTGGAGAGATGGAGGGGTTTAGAGATGGAGGGGTGGAAGGCGTGGGAGACAAAGAAGAGAGTAATGATGGAGGGGAGACGGATGTGTGGTAATGGTGTGCTGACAAGGGTTACTGAGTGTTTTTATTTTACACAATTGATTGTACAGGCTAAGAGTTATTGTTCTCCCTAAGTTAATTTCAGAGCCTGGCTAACATCTAGGTATCTATTTACTTTTAAGTGAAAAGGTGTGAAGAGACTTGCCAGTATTGACAACTCGTCCTAGACTAAATTTGGATCCTTCTGTTGTGATCCGAAGGCTCTGGGTATTACGACTCTCGTTGGTCTACACTAACTCTGATGATGGGTGTACTTTTGGTAAAGGGGCGGAGTTATGTAAATAGGTGTGCGGTTTATGAGTGTGTGCACGCTCAAGTGTGTGCTGCGAGAGTGTTCATGCATGAGAATGTAGAGCAACACTAGACCTAACTACCGTATTCATCATGTTGCAACTCACTATATCCATTATTCCTCCATCTTCCTTCACCCCCTCCTTCTGTTTCCTCTTCAGGCTATATAAAAAAGGTACTTTGTGTGTGGGGTAGGTCAAACTGAGATAAGGCAATTTCCGAGTAATATTAATTCCAGCTCTGCTGAAACGAAATTTTCTGGAGCCTAAGTGGAGTGCTTTTCGATATCCTCATCACTGTAAGGAAGTACCCAGCTCTGGCTAACAGATTTCACTACCTGATAAATGAAACCCTTGCATGTGATGGATATGACAGGGAAACAGTTGCATAATGGTAACAAAAGCTAGTTCTCAGAGTGTAGAGCAGCAGCACAACGCTGATGCACTTCATTTTACTTAATTAAAAAAAAAACTCTCTCACCCTTCACAATACAACCCAATTTCAAACAAATGTGTCAAATATCACTCATCACTCCAGCCAAAAAATGTGTATCGCACTGTTTTCCTCCCCTTCGTTTCCCGGGCTGTGGGGCAGCAGTGAGGAGCAAGCAGCTGGCAAGAAATTGCTACTTGCCAGACACCATCCCAGACCAGCAACGATTTGTTGCACCGTGCATAAGCCCAGGAGGGTTCTGGCTCGACGCTAGTGGAAGCCTTAATGGTCAATCTCCCTCAACCGAGACCCAGTGATTCTTACCAGACCACCGCTGCTTCGCCCTTCTTGTGGCTTCTAGCCGATTAATTGTATTGCAACTCCGCTCACTTCTCAAATAGTAACATACAACCACATCCTCTTCGTGAATGTATTTCTATCAGCATTTTACGTTTTCTGGTTTTTGAAAAGTCGTATAAGAGGAACTGTCCAGGAAAATATAATGACGCAGGCCACTGCCCTCTAGCCCCACTCTGTGTACTGAAAGTCTGTTCAAATGTATCGCTGTGAACAGTGAAGCTTAATGAAGTCTTGCCCTTGAAATGTGTTTTCTCACGAGATGAAGGTAAATTTAGTTTTAATCAGTCCATCAAAGGGTCTGAGAAGAAAACGAATCTCCACATCATAAAGATTTTATCTTGTTCTATTACTTATATAGTTGGAATGTTAATATGAGGTCTTCAGCTATAGAGCAGTGGCTGACACAAATATCTTTCAGCACCCAGAGAACACGATATTCCTAGCAGAACATCATTATGACTTCAGGAGTGGGAAGTCATGTCTTGCGCGCCTAATAGACCAGGATAAAGAAGGATGAAAAGATTCTATAGACGCAGGTCGAAGTGGGAGGCATGATGCTAACATGGACTAATGAATATCTGAACGACAGACGGCGGTTCCTGACGGACGATGTGTCAGGATGAGCGAGTGCAGCTAGTGAAGTACTTTAGTGATCAGTGGTGACCTCCAGGCTATTCTGGGTATACGCTAGCGACCTTCTAGAGAGGTACGAGTACACTCCTACATCCTTATGGTGGACGGACAAGTACTCTCCTGCATCCTTCTGGTGGGATTATGGGTACACTCCTACATCCTTCTGGTGGGGATACGAGTACTCTACTACATTATTCTGGTGAGGACACGAGTACTCTCCTACATCCTTCTGGTGGGATTACGGATACATTCCTACATCCTTCTGGCGAGGGTACGAGTACTCTCCTGCATCCTTCTGGTGAGAGTACTCTCGTACATCCTTCTGGTGGAGATACGTGTACACTCGTACATTTCTAAATTTGCTGATAAACGCCAGATTTAAGAGAATACAAAAAGGAGGGCAGGAGTGATGCATAAGAGGACTTATACATGTACTGACTAGTTTCCATCGCCAGTAAGTGCAAAGTAATGAAACTGTGTACCGCAATGAAGTCAAACCCATCCCACTAAGTACACAAACAGGTCAGCTGTATATGTTCTTAAATAATCTTAAAGATTCATTCAAGTTACTCTTCACCACGTAAGTGAGACCAATTCTCACCTAGTCAAATACCGAGAAACTGGAATTAGACAACAATGAACAATTGCTCGAGTTAAATCTCTTATCCCTGAAGATATTATCACAAAATAGTAGAAACGCGAGGAAATATCCAAAAGAAAGGAGCGCAACTAGGTTTCAGAGACGTGAGAAAAAAAAAACACCAAGGGAGAAAAAAAAAGAATGGAAGCTAGACAACGAGAAACTGGCTGCACGCACGAGTTGTACATACTTGCATATACGTCAACTTTCTTCACACACACACACACACACACACACACACACACACACACACACACACACACACACACCAACAAGCTCACAGGAATGATAACAGATGCTTGCTTTCCAACTAGATATCAGATCCTGAGGAAAGATAGAAGGAATAGAGGGGATGTTAGAGTTGCACTGTTCATCAAAAACCAATGGAACTTTGAGGAGTTGGTAAGGGGAAACAGAGGTCTCAAGGTGGTGATTGCAGTGATGTATAACCCACCACAGAATAGCAGGAGGCCAAGAAAAGAATATGATGAGAGTAAGCCACATGTGCAACTCTTGGGTATCTTTTTTGAGGAAACGTTTTGCCACACAGTGGCTTCATCAGCCCATACAAAGGATAAACTTGAAGAACAGGAGGAGAATGAGGTAATCAGTCCCTCAACCTTGAGTCGATGTGGTCAGTCCATCAATCTTGAATAGAATACGGAATATGAGCGGAGAAGCAGCTTATAAACCGTATGGCAGGAGAGGTGCAGCAGTCGTAGGTAGTGTCACATTTGTCCAATGTGGAAGTAGGTCGTGCCCAAGGGTTAGGCAAGCGTAGAATTCCCAAGTATTAAGATCCCAAGAAGTTGTAGTGTCTGACACGATTGTAGATGAATGGTTCAAAGAACCGGCACGTTGTTAAATTAGACACGTGTCTAATTTAACAACGTGTCGGTTCTTTGAACCATTCATCTACAATGATGAGAGTAAGAGAGACATACCTGGAGAATACCTGGAGAGGGTTTCAGGGGGTTAAAGCCCCCGCGGCCCGGTCTGAGATCAGGCCTCATGGTGGATCAGGGTCTGATCAACCATGCTGTTACTGCTGGCCACACGCAAACTGACGCACGAACCACAGCCCGGCTGGTCACGTACTGACTTTAGGTGCCTGCTCAACTCCTCCTTGAAGACAGCTAGGGGTCTATTGGTAATCCCCCTTATGTATGCTGGGAGGCAGATGAAAAGTCTTGGGTCCCTGACACTTATTGTGTTGTCTCTCGATGTACTCATGGCGCTTTTGCTGCTCATTGGGGGAATGTTGCATTTCCTGCCGAGTCTTTTGCTTTCACAGGGAGTGATTTTCGTGTACAATTTTGGTACCACTCTCTCTAGGATTTTCCAAGTGTATATTACCATGAACCTTTCTCGCCTGCCTTCCAGGGGATACAAATCAAGGGATTTCAACCGTTCCCAGTAATTTAGGTGCTTTATCGTACTTACATGTGCCGTGAAAGTTCTATGTACACTCTCCAGGTCAGCAATTTCGTCTGTCTTGAAGAGGACAGCTAGTGTACAGCAGTATTCCAGCCTAGAGAGAACAAGCCATTTGAAGAGAATCATCATGGGCTACTGGTTGTGGGTGATTTCAATCACGAGGAAATTGACTGGGAAAATCTGAAGCCACACAGTGACACAGAAACGTGGAGGGATAAGTTGATGGAGGTGGTACTGGAAAACCTAATGCGTCAACACGTTAGGGACACAACCAGAAAGAGAGGAGAGAACGATCCAGTAAGACCGGATCTTGTATTCACACTGGGTAGTTCAGATATTGAGGACATCACATATGAAAGGCCCCTCGGAGCTATTGATCATGTTGTCCTGAGCTTCGATTACTTATTAGAATTACAAGTGGAGAGGGAATCAGGAAGTGCAGGACGAATGAAGCCTGTCTACAAAAGAGGTGACTAAAGAGGTATGAAGAACTTCCTGCACGAGGTTAAGTGGGAAGGAGAACTGGCAGGAAAATCAGTAAGTAATATGATGGAATATCTGACAACAATATGCAAGGAAGCAGAGGAGAGGTTCGTACCCAAGGGCAACAGAAATAATGAGAAGGCCAGGACGAGCCCATGGTTCACCCAAAGGTGTAGAAAGGCCAAAACTAAGTGTGCTAGAGAATGGAAGAAGTATAGAAGGCAAAGGCCCCAGGAAAGTAGGGAAAATAATCGAAGAGTCAGCAACGAATATGCAAAGATAAGGAGGGAGGCCCAGCGACAATACGAAAATGACATAGCAGCGAAAGCCAAGTCCGACCCAAAGCCATTGTACTGTCACATCAGGAGGAAAACAACAGTCAATGGCCAGGTAATCAGGCTGAGGAAGGAAGGAGGGGAGACCATAGGAAACGACCGAAAAGTATGTGAAGAGTTCAACAAGAGATTAAAAAAAGTATTTACAGTGTAGACAGAAAGGACTCCAGAAAGCCGGATTGGTGGGTTACACCATCAAGTGCTGGACACAATACACACAACCGAGGAAGAAGTGAAGAGGCTGCTAAGTGAACTACATAATACCTCAAAGGCGATGGGACCAGACAACATCTTTCCATGGGTTCTGAGAGAGGGAACAGTGGCGCTCTGTGTACTACTAATAAAAATCTTCAACACATCTATCGAAACAGGGCGACTACCTGAGGTGTGGAAAACAGAAAATGTAGTCCCAGTTTTTAAGAAAGAAGACAGACACGCAGCATTAAACTACAGACCAGTGTCACTGACATGTTTAATATGCAAGGTCATGGAAAAGATTATCAGGAGATGAGTGATGGAGCACCTAGAAAGGAATGCACTTACTAACGACAACTAGCACGGTTTCAGGGAAGGGAAATCCTGTGTGACAAACGTACTGGAGTTCTATGACAAGGTGACGGCAGTAAGATGGGTGGATAGATCGCGTTTTCTTGGACTGTATGAAGGCTTTTGACACAGTTCCATACAAGAGATTAGTGCAAAAACTGGAGGACCAAGCAAGTACAACAGGAAAGAAACTGCAATGGATCAGATAATTCCTGACAGTATGGCAACAGCTAGTCATGGTTTCAGAGTGGGTGCCGGTGACGAGCAGAGTTCAACAGAGGTCAGTCCTAGGACAGGTGCTGTTTCTGGTATATGTGAATGACATGATGGAAGAGATAGACTCAGAAGTGTCCATGTTTGCAGACGAGGTGAAGCTAATGAGGAGAATTCAATCGAATGAGGATCAGACAGGACTACAAAGGGATCTGGATAGGCTTCAAGCTGGTCCAACAACTGGCTCCTAGAGTTTAACCAAATAAAATGCAAAGTCATGAAGATCGGGGAAGGGCAAAGAAGACTGCAGACAGAGTACAGTCTAGGGGGACCAAAGACTGCAAACCTCACTCAAGTAAAAGGATCTTTGGGTGAGTTTAATACCGAGCACATCTCCTGAGGCACACATCAACCAAATAACTGGTGCAGCATATGGGCGCCTGGCAAACCTAAGAATAGCATTCCGATACCTAGGTAAGGAATTGTTCAGGGCTCTGTACACCGTGTACGTCAGACCCATACTGAAGTATGCAGTACAAGTTTGGAACTCACTCCTGGTCAAGAACGTCAATAAATTAGAGAAAGTGCAAAGGATTGCACCGAGACTAGTCCCGGAGCTAAGGGGCATGTCCTATGAGGAGAGGTTAAGGAAAATCGACCTGACGACACTAGAGAACAGGAGGGGGACATGATAACGACATAATACTGAGAGGAATGAACAAGATGGACAGAGACAGAATGTTTCAGAGATGGGACACAGCAACAAGTGGTCACAATTGGAAGTTGAAGATTCATATGAGTCACAGGAATGTAAGGAAGTATTTCTTCAGTCAAAGAGTTGTCAGGAAGTAGAACAGTCTAGTGAGTGATATAGTGGAGGCAGGATCCATACATAGCTTTAAGAAGAGGTATGATAAGGCTCATGCAGCAGGAAGAGAGTGAGCCTAGCAGCGAAAAGTGAAGATGCAGGACCAGGAGCTTTGAATCGACCCCTTCAACCACAATTAGGTGAGTACACACACACACACACACTAATGTATTTTAAATTTTTATGAAGGCATATATTCACACACGCACGGACACACACACACACACACACACACACACACACACACACACACACACACACACACACACACACACACACACACACACACACACACACACACACACACACACACACACACACACACACACACACACGCACACACACACACACACACACACACACACACACACACACACACACACACGCACACACACACACACACAGGAAGTATTTCTTCAGTCATAGAGTGGTCAGGAAGTGGAATAGCCTAGCAAGTGAAGTAGTGTAGGCAGGAACCATATATAGTTTTAAGAAGAGGTATGACAAAGCTCAGGAAGCAGAGAGGGAGAGGACCTAGTAGCGATCAGCGAAGAGGCGGGGCCAGGAGCTGAGTATCGACCCTTGCAACCACAATTAGGTGAGTACAATTAGGTGAGTACACACACACACACACGCGCGCGCACACACAAGTGCGCACACACACACACACACACACACACACACACACACACACACACACACACACACACACACACACACACACACACACACACACAGGGGACTTGCAGGAACCAAGGATCAGATGAGAATGGTTCTGGTAGGGAGGAGTGGATGGAGGAGCAGTGGAAAAGGATGGAACAAGAGTGGGAGAGAAAATTAGGAGAGCTTTCTGAAAAAATGGAGAAAGAGCTCTCTGTGAAATTGGAAAAGAGGTTGGAGAAGCAGACAAAGAATTGGGAGGCACAAGTCGAAACTGCAGTAGCCAAGATAAGGGTCCTAGAAGTTGAGATAAATAGGCTGAAGCGAGTTACAGGGGCAGTGACCAGAGAAGACAGAGCATGTGAAGCTGCGAGGCCGAACAGGAAGGAAGGAATTATGAATTATGCTAAGGTCATATCAGCCTGCCAAGGAGGACCAAGGAGTGAAAGGGAAGAACAGCTGGTTGCAGATGGAGAGGGTGATAGGTCGAATGCTGAGGCACAACCATGCTATCAAGAGCCACTGGAAAAATCAAGGGAGAAACTGACCACATACAGGCAGGATCCAGAGTCACAGAGGGTGAGGCAATGGGAGGAGGAAAGGGCAAAATCAGTGTTTATCCATGGGCTTCAGGAGAGACAGGAAAGGACACACACTGAAAGGCAGCAGGTAGAAATAAAGGAGATTGAGAAAATCATCACGGAAATAGGTGAAGAGATGGACGAGATTGTAAATTTTCAGAGAATAGGGGGGTACTCGAAGGGGAGAAACCGACCAATCAAGCTGATTCTCAGGACGGAAACAGTGCGGAACAGGATCCTCCAAGAGAAACCACGATTGAAATACTCGGAACAAAATCAGAACGACAGCAGCTGAGGGAGAGGACAAAAAAGCGAAAGGAGCTAGGAAAAGAGACAAGGATGGAACCAGCAGAGGTCAGTCAGAGCAGAACAGAACAGCAAGGGCAAGCACACACACAACTATTCTCAGAACCATACAACCTATCACACCATCCCAACACACACTACAGTCCATACCCACAGCCTCCACCCAACACCCAGCTATAGAATCCCACAGTATGCCACCAGGTCTCCCACCCTCACAGGCCCCCCAAACCACAGTGTTGGAAAGGAAACTGAAGGTATGGTACACAAACGCTGATGGAATAACAAATAAGTGGGAGGAGTGGCATGAAAGAGTCAAAGAAGCATCACCGGACATCATAGCTCTCACAGAAACCAAGCTTACAGGTATGATAACAGATGCCATCTTTCCAACGGGATACCAAATCCTGAGGAAAGACAGAGGGAACAGGGGGGGTGGAGGAGTGGCATTGCTGATCAAAAATCGCTGGAATTTTGATGAGCTGGAGAGAGGAGACAGCAGAGAAGAAAGTGATTACATAGCGGGAACACTTCACTCTGGAGGTCCCAAGGTGGTAATAGCAGTGATGTATAACCCACCGCAGAACAGCAGGAGGCCAAGGCAAGAGTACGACGAAAGCAATAGAGCGATGGTTGACACACTGGCTAGAGTGGCCAGAAGAGCTCATGCATGCAGGGCAAAGCTCCTGATCATGGGTGACTTTAAGCACAAGGAGATCGACTGGGAGAACTTGGACCCACATGGGGGCCAAGATACATGGAGGGCTAAGATGATGGAGGTGGTACTGGAAAACTTCATGTGCCAACACGTAAGGGACACTACAAGAGAGAGAGGAGAGGATGAACCAGCAAGGCTGGACTTAGTATTCACCTTGAGTAGTGCAGATATCGAGGACATCACATATGAAAGACCCCTTGGGGCCAGTGACCATTTGGTTTTAAGCTTCGAATACACAGTAGAGCTACAAGTGGAAGGAGAAGCAGGAAGGCCAGGACGAATGAAGCCAAACTACAAGAAAGGGGACTACATAGGAATGAGGAACTTCCTGAACGGGGTTCAGTGCGACAGAGAACTGGCAGGGAAGCCAGTTAATGAGATGATGGAATATGTAGCAACAAAATGCAAGGAGGCTGAGGAGAGGTTTGTACCCAAGGGTAACAGGAATAATGAAAAAGCTAGGATGAGCCCATGGTTTACCCAAAGGTGCAGGGAGGCAAAAACCAAGTGTGCTAGGGAATGGAAGAAATATAGAAGGCAAAGGACCCAGGAGAATAAGGAGAGCAGTCGTAGAGCCAGAAACGAATATGCACAGATAAGAAGGGAGGCCCAAAGACAATATGAAAATGACATAGCAGCGAAAGCCAAATCTGACCGGAAACTGTTGTACAGCCACATCAGGAGGAAAACAACAGTCAAGGACCAGGTAATCAGGCTAAGGAAGGAAGGAGGAGAGACTACACGAAATGACCGTGAAGTATGTGAGGAACTCTACAAGAGATTCAAAGAAGTGTTCACAGAGGAGACAGAAGTGGCTCCAGAAAGACGGAGAGGTGGGGCACACCACCATGTGCTGGACACAGTGCACACAACCGAGGAAGAAGTGAAGAGGCTTCTGAGTGAGCTAGATACCTCAAAGGCAATGGGGCCAGATAACATCTCCCCATGGGTATTGAGAGAGGGAGCAGAGGCGCTATGTGTACCCCTAACAACAATATTCAATACATCTATCGAAACAGGGAGATTGCCTGAGGCATGGAAGACAGCAAATGTAGTCCCAATCTTTAAAAAAGGAGACAGACATGAAGCATTAAACTACAGACCAGTGTCACTGACATGTATAGTATGCAAAATCATGGAGAAGATTATCAGGAGAAGAGTGGTGGAACACCTAGAATGATCTCATCAACTGCAGCCAACATGGTTTCAGGGACGGGAAATCCTGTGTCACAAACCTACCGGAGTTCTATGACATGGTGACAGCAGTAAGACAAGAGAGAGAGGGGTGGGTGGATTGCATTTTCATGGACTGCAAGAAGGCGTTTGACACAGTTCCACAAAAGAGATTAGTGCAAAAACTGGAGGACCAAGCAGGGATAACAGGGAAGGCACTACAATGGATCAGGGAATACTTGACAGGAAGACAGCAGCGAGTCATGGTACGTGGCGAGGTGTCAGAGTGGGCACCTGTGACCAGCGGGGTCCCACAGGGGTCAGTCCTAGGACCAGTGCTGTTTCTGGTATTTGTGAACGACATGACGGAAGGAATAGACTCTGAGGTGTCCCTGTTTACAGATGACGTGAAGTTGATGAGAAGAATTCACTCGATCGAAGACCAGGCAGAACTACAAAGGGATCTGGACAGGCTGCAGACCTGGTCCAGCAATTGGCTCCTGGAGTTCAATCCCACCAAGTGCAAAGTCATGAAGATTGGGGAAGGGCAAAGAAGACCGCAGACGGAGTACAGTCTAGGGGGCCAGAAACTACAAACCTCACTCAAGGAAAAAGATCTTGGGGTGAGTATAACACCAGGCACATCTCCTGAAGCGCACATCAACCAAATAACTGCTGCAGCATATGGGCGCCTAGCAAACCTCAGAACAGCATTCCGACATCTTAATAAGGAATCATTCAGGACCCTGTACACCGTGTACGTTAGGCCCATATTGGAGTATGCGGCACCAGTTTGGAACCCACACCTAGCCAAGCACGTAAAGAAACTAGAGAAAGTGCAAAGGTTTGCAACAAGACTGGTCCCAGAGCTAAGAGGTATGTCCTACGAGGAGAGGTTAAGGGAAATCAACCTGACGACACTGGAGGACAGGAGAGATAGGGGGGACATGATAACGACATACAAAATACTGAGAGGAATTGACAAGGTGGACAAAGACAGGATGTTCCAGAAATTGGACACAGTAACAAGGGGACACAGTTGGAAGCTGAAGACACAGATGAATCACAGGGATGTTAGGAAGTATTTCTTCAGCCACAGAGTAGTCAGTAAGTGGAATAGTTTGGGAAGTGATGTAGTGGAGGCAGGATCCATACATAGCTTTAAGCAGAGGTATGATAAAGCTCACGGCTCAGGGAGAGTGACCTAGTAGCGATCAGTGAAGAGGCGGGGCCAGGAGCTCGGTCTCGACCCCCGCAACCTCAACTAGGTGAGTACACACACACACACACATATATATATACACACACACACACGAACAACGAACATACGAACAACAGAGGAGGAGGTGCAGAAGCTGCTAAGTGACCTTGATACCTCAAAGGCGATGGGACCGGACATGTCTCCTTGGGTCCTTAGAGAAGGAGCAGAGATGCTGTGCATGCCACTAACCACAATCCATACATCCCTTGAAACTGGGCAACTACCTGAGATATGGAAGACGGCAAATGTAGTCCCCATTTTTAAGAAAGGAGACAGAAACGAGGCACTAAAGTACAGGCCAGTGTCTCTGACGTGTATAGTATACAAAGTCATGAAGAAGATTATCAGGAGGAAAATGGTGGAGCACCTGGAACGGAGCAGTTCTATAAATGACAACCAGCATGGATTCATGGAAGGGAAATCCTGTGTCACAACCCTTCTGGAGTTTTATGACAAGGTACCAGTAGTAAGACACGAGAGAGAGGGGTGGGTGAATTGCATTTTCCTGGACTGCAGAAGGGCCTTCGACACAGTTCCTCACAAGAGATTAGTGCAGAAGCTAGAGGATCAGGCGCATATAACAGGGAGGGCACTGCAATGGATCAGAGAATACCTGACAGGGAGGCAACAACGAGTCATGGTACGTGAAGAGGTATCACCGTGGGCGCCTGTGACGAGCGGGGTCCCACAGGGGCCAGTTCTAGGACCAGTGCTATTTTTTATATATGTGAATGACATGGTGGAATGGAGATATTCTGAAGTGTCCCCTATTCGCAGATGATGTGAATTTGATGAGAAGAATTAAATCAGATGAGGATCAGGCAGGACTACAAAGAGACTTGGACAGGCTGGACACGTGGTCCAGAAACTGGCTTCTCGAATTCAACCCTGCCAAATGCAAAGTCATGAAGATTGGAGAAGGGCAGAGAAGACCGCAGACAGAGTATAGGCTAGGTGGACAAAGACTGCAAACCTCACTCAAGGAGAAAGATCTTGGGGTGACCATAACACCGAGCACGTCTCCGGAGGCACACATCAACCAGATAACTGCTGCAGCATATGGGAGCCTGACAAACCTGAGAATAGCGTTCCGATACCTTAATAAGGAATCGTTCAAGACATTGTACACCGTGTACGTCAGGCGCATACTGGAGTATGCAGCACCTGTTTGAAACCCACACCTGGTCAAGATAAGATAAGATTTCGTTCGGATTTTTAACCCCGGAGGGTTAGCCACCCAGGATAACCCAAGAAAGTCAGTGCGTCATCGAGGACTGTCTAACTTATTTCCATTGGGGTCCTTAATCTTGTCACCCAGGATGCGACCCACACCAGTCGACTAACACCCAGGTACCTATTTGCTGCTAGGTGAACAGGACAATAGGTGTAAGGAAACGTGTCGAAATGTTTCCACCCGCCTGGAATCGAACCCGGGCCCTCCGTGTGTGAAGCGGGAGCTTTAGCCACCAGGCCACCGGGCCACGTCAAGAAGTTAGAGAAAGTACAAAGGTTTGCAACAAGGCTAGTTCCAGAGCTCAGGGGAATGTCCTATGATGAAAGGTTGAGGGAAATCGGACTGACTACACTGGAGGACAGAAAGGTCAGGGGAGACATGATAACGACATACAAGATACTGCGTGGAATAGATAAGGTGGACAGAGACAGGATGTTCAAGAGAGGGGACACAGAAACAAGGGCTCACAACTGGAAGCTGAAGACTCAGACGAGTCACAGGGACGTCAGGAAGTATTTCTTCAGTCATAGAGTCGTCAGGAAGTGGAATAGCCTAGCAAGTGACGTAGTGGACGCAGGAACCATACATAGCTTTAAGACGAGATATGACAAAGCTCACGAAGCAGAGAGAGAGAGAGGACCTAGTAGCGATCAGAGAAGATTCGGGGCCAGGAGCTGAGTCTCGACCCCTGCAACCACAATTAGGTGAGTGCACACACACACACACACACACACACACACACACACACACACACACACACACACACACACACACACACACACACACACTACTTGAGCATTACAGTTTTGCCTTAAGATGCTCCTGACAAACATATCAATGAATCCCGGTCATAAACCAACTTCCACTACATTTTCCCTCTTTCTTTCCAGCCTCTTGCTCACTTTGCATACATCGCTCCTTCTCCCTGTCGCATTATGTTTCAGGAGGCGTAAAGCTCAACTTAATTCAGTGTGATCCTTGCCCAGAAGCATTACTCAGTTATACTGGAGCTGCAGCTGCTACCTCGGGTCTTCTGCTAGTGAGCTCCTCTACACTGCAGCTGCTACCTCGGGTCTTCTGCTAGTGAGCTCCTCTACACTGCAGCTGCTACCTCGGGTCTTCTGCTAGTGAGCTCCTCTACACTGCAGCTGCTACCTCGGGTCTTCTGCTAGTGAGCTCCTCTACACTGCAGCTGCTACCTCGGGTCTTCTGCTAGTGAGCTCCTCTACACTGCAGCTGCTACCTCGGGTCTTCTGCTAGTGAGCTTCTCTACACTGCAGCTGCTACCTCGGGTCTTCTGCTAGTGAGCTTCTCTACACTGCAGCTGCTACCTCAGGTCTTCTCCTAGTGAGCTCCTCCACACTCTCGATGACTTCTGGCATGCTCTTGTTCTCTATGATTTCTCCATTTCGTCGCCAGAATAATCTTTGCCTCTTGTTCTATACTTTATTGACAAATAGGGTACATACTGATAGGGCATCTCTTGCTTAGAGGATGATCCTTTACTGCACTTTGCCCTAGATAACCCATACAGGTTTAGCTTTATATAAACATAATAACAATACTAAATATTTTCGTTGCGTGTTTAAATATTTCAGCGAATATCTTCTGAATACATTATTTCAACTTTCACAGTCAACAGGACGTATAATAACGGCCCTACATGCGCCTACAATCACTTCTACCTTAACTTGTTGAAAGTCCTCACGTTTCCTCCTTTTCCTAATCTCACTGACGCTGCCTTCACACTTTTGAGTCTTTCCAATTTGTCCTTAATCGCATAAGGCTCAGACTCCACCGGCACAATTTAGTTCCTCAATATAATTTGCCCTGGCAGCAAGAGTTCAACAACCGATTTCCCTCATTCTGTTCTCTCCATAATACTCAAAAATTTCCATCAATATAGTTATCGGCGACCATATATATACATACATATATATATATATATATATATATATATATATATATATATATATATATATATATATATATATATATATATATATATATATATATATATATATATATATATATATATATATATATATATATATATATATATATATATATATATATATATATATATATATATATATATCAATAACAACACTGCGACTAGCCAAGGAGTGGAACCCATGCTGCATGGGTTCGACTCCTTGGCTAGTCGCAGTGTTGTCATTGATCAATACCACTCGAATGAATGTATGTTGTTTGCTTATTTTCTTATGAAAACTACGTAGGAAAATCTGATTTAAAAAACACTAGCACTAACCACAGTGCTCTAGTTTTTTTCCACTCTTACCCCCATAATGTATTGCATGATTTGTTTTAATGCAAAGAGATTCACTATACAGCCTACCATTATCATGGCCTTCCAGCTACCCTCCTCTCTCTCTCTCTCTCTCTCTCTCTCTCTCTCTCTCTCTCTCTCTCTCTCTCTCTCTCTCTCTCTCTCTCTCTCTCTCTCTCTCTCTCTCTCTTTCTTTCATTCTCTCCCATTTTTCTTCCCCCTCCCGTGATCCACTTATCGAATATTTCGACAATGAATACTGCCAAGGCATTACCCGCCTCTTAAACCTGGCACAGCGATTAGACCAATTATTCAATTATGTTAATCTCCAGGGGAGAGGAAATGATCTTTGAAGCATCACCCTGCTCCCAGGACAAGGACGTCGCCCTCTCTCCCCTCTCAGGAAATGAGCAGCAGAATGGGAACACTGTGCTGGCGAGGCAAGTGGAGTGCTGGGGAGAAGACCTAGTTCTCTATAATGATGTATGCGTCAGTGGCGGCTCTAAAGGTGGCACTGCTGTGTGGCACTGTTGTGTGGTATTACTCTGTGGCACTGCTGTGTGGTGCTACTGTGTAGCATTAATGTGCGGCACTAGCGTGCACCGTTATGTAGCAATGCTGTGTGGCACTACTGAGTGGCGCTGCTGAGTGGCACTGCTGTGTAGCACTGCTGTGTGGAACTGCTGTGTGGTAATGCTGTGTAGCACCTCCGTGTGGCACTATGTGTCACTGCTGTGTGACAATACTGTGTGACACTGTGTGACACTACTATGTGGCACTGCTGTGTGGCACTGTTGTGTGACAATATTGTGTGGAACTACTGTGTGATAATACTGAGTAGCATTACTTTATGACATTACTGTGTAACACTACTGTGTAACATTACTGTGTGACTCTGCTGCCTAACAATAATGTTTACCACTGCTGTTCGGCACTGCTGTGTGACACTACTATATGACACTACTGTGTGGAACTACTTTGCGACACTACTGTGCGACGCTACTGTGTAGCACTGTTGTGTGGCACTGCTGTGTAACACGACTGTGTAGCACTGCTCTTTGACACTGCTGGGTGACACTACTGTGTAGCACTGCTCTTTGGCACTGCTGTGTGACACTACTGAGTAGCAATGCTGTGTGGCACTACTATGTGACACTACTGTGTAGCACTGCTGTGTGGCACTACTGTGTGGCAGTGCTGTGTGGCACTGCTCTGTGGCGCAACTGTGTGACATTACTGTGTAGCACTGGTGTAGGGCACTGCTGTGTAGCACTGTTGTGTAGAACTCCTATATATCACTATTGTGGCATTGCTGTGTGACACTACTGTGTGGCACTTGTGTGTGGCACTGCTGTGTAATACTGTTGTGTGGAACTCCTATGTATCACTATTGTATCACAGCTGTGTGGTACAGCTGTGTGACACTTTTGTTAAGCAATGTTGTGTGCCACTGCTGTGTGGCACTGCTGTGTGCCATCGCTGTGTGGCACTCCTGTGTGGCACTGCTTCGCAGCACTGCTGTGTGTAATGCATTGTTTCTGTGGTGTGTGGCACTGCTGTGCGATACTGTTATGTAACACTGTTGTGTGGCACTCTGTGTGGCCCTGCCGTGTGACACAGCTGTGTGGCACTGCTGTGTGAGACTGTTGCTTGGCACTGCTTCGTGAGACCGTTGATTGGCACTGCTGTGTGGCACTACTGTGTGACACTGCTGTGTGGCACAGCTGTGTGGCACTGCTGTGTGGCATTCCTATGTGGCACTGCTGTGTGGCACAGCTGTGTGATACTACTGTGTGACACTGCTATGTGGCATTAAGAATGTAAGAACATAAGAAGGAACACTGCAACAGGCCTACTGGCCTCTGCGAGGCAGGTCCAATTCTCCCACCGGCTTAAGCCAATGCCTTGACCTAGTGAGGTCAGACACGTCACTTAAGAAAGGAGCGCGGCATCCGACCTACTAGCACAAGCTAGTCAGGTCCAACTCACACCCAGCCACACCCTCTCATGTATTAATCTAACCTATTTTCAAAACTACACAACGTCTTAGCTTCTTTGACGGTACTCACGAGTTTGTTCCACTCATCCACAACTCTATTACCAAACTAGTGCTTTCCTATATCCTTCCTGAATCTGATTTTTTCCAATTTAAAACCATTGCTGTGAGTCCTGTCTATGTTAGATATTTTTAGCACGGTACTTACATCCCATTTATTAATTCCGGTTTCCATTTATACATCTCGATCATATCCCCCCTAATTCTACGCCTTTCTAGAGAGTGCAGACTCAGGGCCCTCAGTCTATCCTCATAGGGAAGATTTCTGATACATGGGATCAACTTTGTCATCCTCCTTTGTACGTTTTCCAGAGCATTTATATCCATTCTGTAATACGGTGACCAAAACTGCGCAGCATAGTCTAAATGAGGCCTAATCAAAGCTATATAGAACTGAAGAACAACCTGAGGACTTCTATGATTGATACTTTTTGCTATGAAGCCAAGAATTCTGTTAGCTTTATTGCGAACACTTATGCACTGTTGTCTTGGTTTCAGATTACTCCTAACCAGAACTCTTAAATCCTTTTCGCAATCCGAAATATTAAGATCTACATTATTTAGTTTATATGTGGCATGGTTGTTTTACTGTCCAACATTTAGAACTTTAAATTTGTCTATATTAAACTGCATCTGCCACTTCTTCGACCACTGCATCAGTCTATTCAGATCATCCTGGAGTGCTCTAATGTCCTCATTAGAATGAAGTGGACGGCCTATTTTGGTGTCATCAGCAAATTTGCTTATGTCGCTATTTATTCCCTCCTCTATGTCGTTTATGTAGATTGTGAACAACAAGGGGCCCAACACTGACCCCTGTGGAACACCGCTTGTTACGTGCCCCCATTCTGATTTCTTCTCATTTATGAAACTCTCTGCTGCCTATTTGTCAACCATTGCAGTGTGGCACTGTGTGGCACTGCTGTGTAGCATTGTGAGGCACTGATGTGTAGCACTGCTATGTAGAGGATGAAACATGAAACAAGATGATGATACATGAAACAAGAGTAATGCACGAAATAAGAGTGATACACGAGACAAGAGTGATACATGAAACAAGAATGATACATGAAACAATAGTGATACATGAAACGAGAGGGTTATGAATGAAAGAAGAGGGTGATAGATGAAACAAAAGTGTGACACATGAAACTAGAATGGTGATGCGTGAAATAAGATGTTGATACATTAAATAAGAGAGTGACACTTGAGCAAGACCGTTGTTTCGAAAAAAATAATTTGATACATGAAACAAGAATGTGATACATGAAACAGATTGGTGATGCGTGAAGGAAGAGAGATTGTTGCATGATACATTTAAAAGTTAGGACGTGAGGAAAAGGAGTTGAATTATTCCAGTCACTGAAGAACGTTAAACCCGTAAGGGTCACACAGAGAATGGGCAATGTACATGGTTTATACTACATCTGTTAGACACTCCAACATCTTGGGATCTTAATACAGGGAATTATTCAACGCTTGCTTCACCTACAAGCGTGACCCACTTACATATGTGGATTTTTCCACTGATGACTCCGCCTCCTCCTGCTTCAACTCGCCCTAATGCTGTGTATGTAAGTCATTTATTCGCGCATATATTGTACATTTCTTAGGACTAATGGACTGAACACTTCGACTCCAAGCTGAGGGAGTGATTACCTGAAGCTTCTCTTCATGTTCCACCGTTCTTCTCAGTACTGGACTGAAGAAGCCACCGGCTGACGAAAACGTTTCCGTATTAAAGATTCCCAAATGTTGCACAAGTGTCACATTCTTCAACTTGTCGGTTTTCCACACCATTTACATTCAACTCTCCTTCATTCTCTTATACTCAGTGAACTACTGGTAAACTACAGATCAATTTATTTAGAGCACTCCTTGAGACATTTTTACCATCAAAACATTTATTAAAGGAGAGAGGTGCTTACGACGACGTTTCGTTCCGACTTGGACCATTTACAAGGTCACACTGTGACTTTGTGAATGGTCCAAGTCGGACCGAAGCGTCATCGTAAGCTCCTCTCTCCTATGTGTGGGTTATTTGTGTATTGTTCCAGTTACGGTATTGTGTCTTTTTGTTACTCATTAGAGGAAACGTTTCGCCACGAGTGGCTTTGTCAGTCCTCAAGATTAAAGAAGATACTAGTGGCGAAACGTTTCCTCTAATAAATGTCCTGATATGCACATAAGTATATTTTTCCATGTCTTGTCGGTATCACCAGACCATATTTCATGCCTCCAAAACTCTTCACATTCTGATCAAAGTCTATTCGATTATCATACCAGGCCATACACCAAATCAATGCTTCTCTGAACGTCGAAATGTCTATCTGGAGTCTACCTGGAGGGTATTCCGGGGATCAACGCCCCCGCGGCCCGGTCCACGACCAGGCCTCTGTGAAGTATCCTTCTGCTGTAAATACGTAAAACTCATTATCTGTCCATTTTAAACTCCTCATGGAAGGTTCCTTGATGTTCGTGAGGGGCTCTTGATCTTGAGAATTGGATCTGTGCTCCAATTCCCTAAATTAAGCTTGAATACATTTCATTCCCCCCCCCCCACAGGAGCTGCATAATCATGCAGGTTTAGCGCTCCCCCTTGATTATAATAATGTCCATCTTAGAAAAAGGGAATCCAAGTCTTGGAGGCAGAGATGGGTAGCATAGTTCGTATGCAATCTAGATGAAGAGACCAATTTCCTATGCTCTCCGCCTCATCGAAATGCAGTGGACATGGTCAAAGTACCGCAGCCATAACTGAGCGGTTTTTCTATTTTGCCTCAAGATTTCGTGTGTCGCATCTTTGACTAATATTGTGTTATTATAGGTTTAAGAACGTTATATACAGTGTTGCTACTTAATGTATCGCAACATTCTCCATTAATAGCTAAAATGGAGATGGTTCGCTTTATAATATTACCTGACATTGAAAATACCATAGTATAGAAAAAATGTCCAACGCCATTGTAAATATTATTATTGTGTATTTTGTTAGGTTTTTATGATATTAAGTATATGATATCCACGTAGTGGTATACCAATAGTTAGAGCGCCGGTTACCCATTCACTGACCTGCCGACCACCAGCTGGTCACCTGATCATACGTGACCTCGGATCACCGTTGATTAGTGCAGTCAGTTGGTTCATCCACTCAGTACTGAGCAGAACCCTCTCTTGTACTCCCTTGCATGGGAACATCGGTGCAACTTATTGTATGCATATATTACCTTGATAAGAGCTGTCAGAGACTTAATGATTATTATATTTGTCCTATAAGGATTGTCTAACTATACTATGGGGAGTTATATATTCCCAGTGAATCATTGTAATTGTGACAGTATTTATGTGTATATATATATATATATATATATATATATATATATATATATATATATATATACATATATAAATATATATATATATATATATATAGGATGGGGTCCACCTCTGGTGTAAATTGTGGGACCCATAGCCTCGGAGAAGTGGATAAAAAGGCTTCAAGGAAGAATATTTGGATTTCTTCCTGAAGCCATTTGAATATTCCACTTCCCCTACCACCCCATCTTTTAAACTATTTTTTTTTTACCAATAGGAATATTTTATTACATAATATGGCACAGAAGATTTAAGAGATACATTGTTGATATAAAGGTGGCATATACGGTACATGTTGTTACGTGTGTATCACCGATTATAAGGCGAAAATCTCATCCAGCTCCTCAGAGCTGGGGCGTGTGCCCAAAATGCAGCATGCATTACCCCTTTGAACAGCCGCGCTGAGCCGCTGGAACAGAAAACTAGCTGCCCTGGGATCCCTAGTTACCCTGATGAGTCTTTTTCCCAGCTCCTTAAGGAAATTAGATGCACTCTTTCCCCATGAGCCAAGGGTCTCTGAGCCTATGGGAACAAACATATAATGATGGGCAAGTTCTCCATATTTTCTAGACTTTTGGGACTCCCTAAAGCTGGCAGCTGCCCCTCCTTCCTCCCTGGTGTATTGGAGATAGGTATCAGCCAAGGTAGATGCACATGTATAGTCCCACACCACCTGCTTCCCATCTGTCCAGGCTTGAAGGGTGATACCATCTGGACGCTTCTGGCTGCCATCAGATCTGCATAGTTGGGGTGGCTCCCTTACTGCTGGGCATCCAGCTGTTGTGAGGCTCCTCTTGATAATGTTATTAACCTCCTCATGTCTTGCAATCTTTCCCTCGGATTTACGGCACACAAGACCATGGTACCCGAATCGGTCTGCTGCTTCACTGCCACAAATACACCTGTGTTCGGCGAGAATAGGGGCGGCAAGTCGAAGGGCAACACCGATGCGGATGGTCTGTGGGTCGAGGCGTGTGCCAAGGCTGGAGTTGGGAACAGCCAACAGAAAGTCCCCAGCATGAGGGGCTCTCACTGCCAGCAGGCGGGCTCTATCCTTCCCTGACACACTCTGAAGCATCGTTGAGGCTATATTTTCCACTATTGGACCATCCCAGTGCGATTATTTGTAGTTGTTGGGGGGAGCAGGTCTGGTTTCTGAGCCCGTTAGATTATCCCAGATCATTGCTCCGTCAATGAATTTTTGGTCCTGGGCTCCAATCTTGTCCCTAAGATGTTCAGGGAGAATCGCTGCTACAAGCTCTCTGGATGCAATACACGAGGACAGAAAAGCAGGTAACGCAATCTGTGATGACTTGCGGACACCAATGCCTCCTAGTCTGACTGGAAGTGTAGCTTGGTTCCACTGCCCGTCTTCTAGAGTAAGGTTAAGTACTTTCGTAAAAATCTGCCTCAGAATACTGTCATATTCGTGCAGTATAGGGTTATCATATGAAGGTGCACATCTTAGGAAATATGTCAACCTGGGCAGACTCAAGCACTTTGTGAGAAGGTACAAGGCATCGTGGGTGTCCAGATTGCCTATTCGTTGTTCCATTCTCCTTAACTCTTCCAATTTCTTCCTGAGAATTGTGTCAATGGCATTGCTTCCCAGAGGTGCTCCTAGCAAGACACTATTTGTGGGGGCAATGACTGCTGCTCCTGGTAGTTTTGATCTCACTGCATTTATCACTTGTTGACTGACTGAGATGATTTCACATTTGGATGGATTCAGGATGAGACCCATTTCCTGTCCCCGTGTCATTACCTGTGTAAGGTCATGTAGGAGGGACTCCTTTGTACCTGCTAGTGTGCCATCATCTAGGAACCAGATGTTTAGCTCGCTGGTCAGTCTGACTGTGATTTCCCTAACTGCAATACAGAAGAGAAATGGTGCAAGAGGATCTCCTTGTTGGACACCCTCCGATGATGTGATTTCATGCTCTCCAAAGAGAAGCATTGATTCCTTGCTATACCCAGCTGAAACAAAAGGGAAGAGACCAGGGAAATGTTCTTGTACTGCTGCTAATACCACGTCTCTTTTCAGGAGATTGAAGGCATTCTTGAAATCTAATTTTACCACTGCATTGTCCTCAAGCAGGTTGTTGATATATGCCCTTGTTGCATGAACCGCTGCTTCACTTCCTTGAGAGACCCCAAAGCCAAGCTGGTTTGGTTGAAGCATCATGGCTGCCTGTGCACGAATACTTCGGACAGCAGCTTTGGATACGAGGCGGCGTAACGTGTTGCCTACTGCAATTGGCCGAATTCCTCCATCCTTCTTTTTAAGTGCACAAAGTGTTGCACCAAAAAAGAAAGGTCTAATTTCATCAGGAATCAGACCAGCCAAGGAATTGTTGACGAACCTTGTGATCTCTGAAAGCAGTGTCTCTGCAATTTATATATAATTTATATATATATATATATATATATATATAATTATATATATATATATATATATATATATATATATATATATATATATATATATATATATATATATATATATATATATATATATATATATATATATATATATATAATTTATATATAATTGCGCCCTTTGAAGAATGGACCCTGTTAAACTCACTTTCATAAGAAAATGAAAATCGTTTATTAAATTAACGATTTTACTCTGGAGTTTTGATCATTCTTAAAGGAAGATGAAGGTTATTCTGCCACATTAAACCCTTGTTGTGTACAGAATTTTCCCCTGGACTAAAGTCAACCAGGTATCCGAGTACACTCGAGGTATCAAATGAACAGGATTGCTTTTCTGCACACAATACATGTTATTTGTGAACTTCATAAGTAGCTTCTTAATAACAACATTGTTGATCACTGTACATGTTTATGAAGAGCGTTAACAGCAATGTTTTGTAAAAGTAATTATGCTAAAACCCATTACGTTCACAAATGTGCTCTGATAGCTTGTACATACACGTGACCTAAAAGCATATGAGGTACAGATGAGGCAGCAAATACCGAAGACCACAGCTCCGAAATTCTTCTGCCTCCCATGATATAGCCAATTGATCCAAGTTATGATATTAAAAGATGGAATCCTCCCAACCTCACAACAACATGAATTTCATTTTGATTGTGTAAACACGAAGATACTAACTATATGGTTAAATGTGAAAAAGTAGTTAGTACTGTGTTGTGGTCTGGTGGTGGCAGCTTAATGAAAGGTAATATAAGAACTTTTGGTATGGTCATACTGTAGAGTATCTGTTATGGCTTCAATAAAACTTTGCCATAATGGAAAAGATGAGGTTTATAAAAACTTTCCATAAGCAATATGGAAGACTGAAATGGCCGAGGTCTTATTGCAGCAATTTTGGAATGTGTCACTGCTGTACAGCGCTTCATTACTTTTCCATTTTCGCACTTTTGCTTGATGAGAATAACTGAAAGCAAAAAGTAGGTAATGTTTCAGTAGTCACATTCTCGGCATCTTTCATACAATATGTAACAGCTGGGTAATCTGTGGTGTTATAAACTGTTGTTCCAATATTCTCTCCAACTACAGTGCTGCAGCTCCGTGTACCAGCTATTAATAAGTATAAGTCCTGAGCCCGGAAAAAGACACACACACACGCACAGCTAAGGGGATTGTCCTACGAAGAAAGGTTAAGGAAAATTGGCCTGACGACACTGGAGGACAAAAGGTTCAGGAGAGACATGATAACGACATATAAAATACTGCGCGGAATAAACAAGGTGGACACAGACAGGATGTTCCAGAGATGGGACGCAGAAACAGGGGTCACAATTGGAAGTTGAAGACTCAGATGAGTCAAAGGGATGTCAGGGAGTATTTCTTCAGTCATAGAGTTCTCAGGCAGTGGAATAACCTAGAAAGTGACGTAGTGGAGGCGGGGACCATACATAGTTTTAAGACGAGGTATGATAAAGTTCATGGAGCAGGGAGAGAGTGGACCTAGCGGCAACCTGCGAAGAGGCGGGACCAGGAGCTGTGACTCGACCCCTGCAGCCACAAATAGGCGAGTTCAAATAGGTGAGTACACACACACACACAGACACACAACACACACACAACACACACATAACACATACACACACACACACACGCACACAAAACACACACACACACACACACACACACACACACACACACACACACACACACACACAACATACACACACAACACACACACACACACACACATTGCCAGACTCACACATACACTCACCCCCCTCCCCCACCGACATCTCACTCCTTCACCTGATCCCTCCCCTCCCTCTTTCACCCTCCCCCTCCCCACCTCTCCCTCCTTCCCCCTCTCCCTCTACCACTCACCCACTTGCTTCTCCCTCCTTCCCACCCCTCCTCCCCACTACTCTCCCACATAGCCACAGTTCCTCCTCTACCTCCCCCCCCACACTCTGACATACACGATACTAACCTAACATACAGAATTACATAAGTTCCCACTCTGAGGCAATCAGGATAAAACAAAAATGGGTTGCCAGAGAACAACAAGAAAACCCAAGGGACAGGAGGAGGAAACTGCAAAGGAAGATTGGGCAGCAGAGCTCACTAAAAGGGAACATGAATGGGAAAAGAAACTAGAAGAACTTAGCATGAGAATGGAAGAGAGGATAGACATGGAAAGCAGGAAGTGGGAGGTGCAAGTCAAAGCAGCAGAGGCCAGGATACAGAGTTTAGAAGAGGAACTGAAAAATCTGGGATTGACAACAGAGACTGCTACCTCAGTCACAAATATGGGGACTGTAGGGAAAGAAGGAGCAAAACTGCATGTAGAAGCTCAATCAGTGGAGACTGTAGTAAATGAAAGAGTTAAGCTATATGTGGAGGCCCTAACAGACCACACAGACCACAGCAGAGCCCAGGGAAAGCCAAGAAGGGAAAATGACAGGCCACTGAGCCCAAGTACATTAGCTAGTGAGACTGAAGAAAGGAAAGCTGAAATGGAGGAAATCAAATTGAATGAGGGGATGCACAGGGATATGCAGTGGAAGAATGAAAGGGTGAGGTCAGTCTTTGTGTATGGGCTCCAGGAAGTTGAAGGGGAAACATATGAAGCAAGAAAACAAGGGGAAAAAAAGCAATTGAAAGCATCATGAAAGCAATAGGAGAAGACGACATGACCCAGCTGGAAAATTTTTGGAGAATAGGGGGGTTTGTAAAAAAAAGAACCCGGGCAGTGAAAGTGACCTTCAAGGCAGAATCGACTCGGAACAGGATCCTGCAGGAGAAAGCACGATTAAGGGACATGCCGGCATACAGGAAGGTGTATCTCGACCGCGACAGAACACAAACAGAAAGGCAGAAACTGAGAGAGATGGTACAAAGGCGAAAGGAGGAAAGAGAGGGAATGGAGAAGACAGACAGGAGATCCCAGACACAGGAAGATCAAATACAGCCTCCCTCACAACTTCCTATAGAAGCCTCCCAACCAGGTCAACCCCAGTGCAACCAAACACTCTAAACCAAAACACCCATGCCACATCCAATGCCCCCACCCACTGCATTACAAACTCCACTCCTGCAGCAACCACCCATAGTTCCTTATCAGGTCTCCCACTTCCCCAACCCCAATACACCTCCCAGACCACAATCTTAGAAAAGAAGTTGAAGGTGTGGTATACAAATGCATATGGAATAACAAATAAGTATGAGGAGTGAACGAAAGAATCAAGGAGACATCCCCAGACATAATAGCACTCACAGAAACAAAACTCACCAGAATAATAACAGATTCAATCTTTCCATCCAGATATCAAATCCTCAGGAAAGACAGAGGGAGGAGAGGGGGAGGAGGAGTTGCACTGCTCATTAAAAACCAGTGGGGGGTTGAGAAAATGGAAGGAATGGACGGCACGAGCGAAAGGGACTACTTAGTAGGAACAATCCAGTCTGAGGGACATAAGGTGATAATTGCAGTAATGTACAACCCACCACAGAACTGCAGGAGGCCAAGAGAAGAATACGATGAGAGCAACAGAGCAATGGTCGACACACTAGCCGAGGTGGCCAGGAGAGCACAAATGGGGGGAGCAAAGTTACTAGTTATGGGTGATTTCAATCACAAGGAGATTGACTGGGAAAACCTGGAGCCCCATGGGGGTCCCGAAACATGGAGAGCCAAGATGATGGATGTGGTACTGGAAAACCTCATGCATCAACATGTTAGAGACACTACCAGAGAGAGAGGAGAGGATGAACCAGCAAGACTGGACCTTGTATTCACCTTGAGTAGTTCTGACATCGAAGATATCATGTATGAAAGGCCCCTGAGTGCTAGCGATCATGAGGCTCTGTGGTTTGACTATATAGTTAAGCTCCAAGTGGAGAGAGTAGCAGGAATAGAGTGGGAAAAAACAAACTACAAAAGGGGGAACTACTCAGGCTTGAGGAACTTCTTTCAAGACATTCAGTGGGAGAGGGAACTGACAGGAAAACCAGTACAAGAAATGGACTATGTCGCAACAAAATGCAAGGAGGCAGAGGAGAGGTTTGTTCCCAAGGGAAACAGAAATAATGGGAAGAACAGAACGAGTCCTTGGTTCACCCAAAGGTGTAGGGAAGCAAAATCTAGGTGTACTAGAGAATGGAAAAGGTACAGAAGACAGAGAAATCAGGAAAATAAAGAAATCAGCCGAAGAGCCAGAAACGAATATGCACAGATAAGAAGGGAGGCTCAGCGGCAATACGAAAATGACATAGCATCGAAAGTCAAGACTGACCCGAAGCTGTTGTACAGCCACATCAGGAAGAAAACAGTCAAGGACCAGGTAATCAGACTGAGGAAGGGTGATGGGGAATTCACAAGAAATGACCGGGAGGTATGTCAGGAGCTCAACACGAGATTTAAAGAAGTATTTACAGTGGAAACCAGTAGGACTCCAGGAAATCAGAGCAGGGGGGTGCACCAGCAAGTGCTGAATGAGGTACATATAACCAAGGAGGAGGTGAAGAAGCTGCTATACGAACTTGACACCTCAAAGGCGGTGGGACCAGACATCTCTCTGTGGGTCCTTAAAGAGGGAGCAGAGATATTGTGTGCACCATTAACAAAGATCTTTAACACATCATTTGAAACTGGGCAACTCCCCGAGGTATGGAAGATGGCAAATGTAGTCCCAATTTTTAAAAAGGGAGACAGACATGAGGCACTAAACTACAGACCTGTATCACTAACGTGTATAGTATGCAAGGTCATGGAGAAGATCGTCAGGAGGAGAGTGGTGGAGCACCTGGAAAGAAATAAGTGTATAATTGACAACCAGCATGGTTTCAGGGAGGGAAAATCCTGTGTCACAAACCTACTAGAGTTTTATGACAAGGTGACAGAAGTAAGACAAGAGAGAGAGGGGTGGATCGACTGCATTTTTTTGGACTGCAAGAAGGCCTTCGACACAGTTCCTCACAAGAGGTTACTGCAAAAGCTAGAGGATCAGGCACACATAACAGGAAAGGCACTGCAATAGATCAGAGAATACCTGACAGGGAGGCAACAACGAGTCATGGTACGTGACGAGGTGTCAGAGTGGGTGCCTGTGACAAGCGGGGTTCCACAGGGGTCAGTCCTAGGACCTGTGCTGTTCTTGGTATATGTGAATGACATAATGGAAGGGATAGACTCAGAAGTGTCCTTGTTTGCGTATGATGTGAAGTTAATGAGAAGAATCAAATCGGATGAGGATCAGGCAGGACTACAAAGAGACCTGGACAGGCTACAAGCCTGGTCCAGCAACTGGCTCCTTGAGTTTAACCCTGCCAAATGCAAAGTCATGAAGATTGTGGAAGGGCAAAGAAGACCGCAGACACAATATAGTTTAGATGGCCAAAGTCTGCAAACCTCACTCAATGAAAAAGATCTGGGGGTGAGTATAACACCGAGCATATCTCCTGAGGCTCACATCAATCAGATAACTGCGCAGGATACGGGCGCCTGGCAAACCTATGGATAGCGTTCCGATACCTCAGTAAGGATTCGTTCAAGACTCTGTATACCATTTACGTCAGGCCCATACTGGAGTATGCAGCACCAGTTTGGAATCCACACCTAGTCAAGCACGTCAAGAAATTAGAGAAAGTGCAAAGGTTTGCAACAAGACTAGTCCCAGAGCTAAGGGGATTGTCCTACGAAGAAAGGTTGAGGGAAATCGGCTGACGACACTGGAGGACAGGAGGGTCAGGGGAGACATGATAACGACATATAAAATACTGCGCGGAATAGACAAGGTGGACAAAGACGGGATATTCCACAGAGGGAACACAGACACAAGAGGTCACAATTGGATGTTGAAGACTCA
>NC_091307.1:37143110-37148110 GCF_038502225.1 Cherax quadricarinatus
ATCTAAATCATTTGATACCCTCATCATCTTACTCTTTTCTATGTTCACTTTCAACTTTCTACCTTTACACACACTCCCAAACTCGTCCACTAATATTTGCAATTTTTCTTTAGAATCTCCCATAAGCACAATATCATCAGCAAAAAGCAAACTGTGTCAATTCCCATATTGTATTTGATTCCCCATAATTTAATCCCACCCCTCTCCCAAACACCCTAGCATTTACTTCTTTTACAACCCCATCTATAAATATATTAAACAACCATGGTGACATTACACATCCTAGTCTAAGACCTACTTTTACCGGGAAGTATTCTCCCTCTGTTCCACACACCCTAATCTGAGCCCCACTATCCTCATAAAAACTCTTTACAGCATTTAGTAACTTTCCACCTATTCCATATACTTGCAACATCAGCCACATTGCTCCCCTATCCACTCTATTATATGCCTTTTCTAAATCCATAAATGCAATGAAAACTTCCCTACCTTTATCTAAATACTGCTCACATATATGCTTCAATGCAAACACTTGATCTACACATCCCCTACCCACTCTAAAACCTCCTTGCTCATCCGCAATCCTACATTCTGTCTTACCTCTAATTCTTTCAATTATAACCCTACCATACACTTTTCCTGGTATACTCAGTAAACTTATCCCTCTATAATTTTTACAATCTCTTTTGTCCCTTTTCCCTTTATATAAAGGGACTATACATGCTCTCCGCCAATCTCTAGGTACCTTCCCCTCTTTCATACATTTATTAACCAAAAATACCAGCCACTCCAACACTATATCCCCCCCCTGCTTTTCACATTTCTGTCATGATTCCGTCAGTTCCAGCTGCTTTACCCCCTTTCATTCTACGTAATGCCTCACGCACCTCCCTCACACTCACATCCTATTCTTCTTGACTCCTAAAAGATGGTATACCTCCCTGTCCAGTGCATGAAATTACCGCCTCCCTTTCTTTGTCGACATTTAAAAGTTCCTCAAAATATTCTCGCAATCTACCCAAAACCTCCATCTCCCCATCTACTAGCTCCCTACTCAGTTTTTAACTGAAAAATCCATTTGTTCCCTAGGCTTTCTTAATTTGTTTAACTCCAAATTTTTTTCTTATTTTCATTAAAATTTCTTGACAGTGCCTCTCCCACTCTATCATCTGCACTCCTTTTGCACTCTCTCACCACTCTCTTCACCTTTCTTTTACTCTCCACATACTCTACTCTTCTTATAACACTTCTGCTTTGTAAAAGCCTCTCATAAGCTAACTTTTTCTCTTTTATCAAAATCTTTACTTCATCATTCCACCAATCACTCCTCTTTCCTCCTGCACCCACCCTCCTATAACCACAAAACTCCACATTCTAGTACCGCATTTTTAAAACTATTCCAACCCTCTTCAACCCTTCCACTGCTCATACTTACACCAGTCCACCTTTCTGTCAATAGCTGCTTATATCTCACCCGAGCTTCCTTCTCCCTTAGTTTATACACTCTCACCTCCCTCTTACTTGGAGTTGCCATTTTCCTTTTTTCCCATCTACCTCTTACTCTAACTGTAGCTACAACTAAATAATGATCCGATATATCAGTTGCCCCCTCTATAAACGTGTACATCCTGGAGCCTACCCATCAACCTTTTATCCACCAATACATAATCTAACTACTTTCATTACTTGTTATATCATACCTTGTATATTTATTTATCCTCTTCTTCATAAAATATGTATTACTTATTACTAAACCTCTTTCTACACATAACTCAATTAAAGGGATGTTTGAATGTGCGTGGATATTGTGTGAATGATAAGAAAGAGATGGTTGTGTATGTTATGATTGAGAAGAAGCTGAACGTCCTGGCTTTAAGTGAAACAAAGCTGAAAGGGGTGGGAGAGTTTCATTGGGGAGAAATAAATGAGATTAGGTTAGGGAATCCAAACAGAGTTAGAGCTAAAGGAGTAGCAATAATGTTGAAGGATAAGTTACGACAGGAAAAGAGGGAATATAAATTTATTAATTCAAAGATTATGAGGAGTACAATAAGTGTTGGATGTGAAAAGTGGGTTATAGTAACCGTTTATGCACCTGGAGAAGAGAGAAGTGTAGAGGGGAGAGAGAGATTTTGGGAAATGTTGAGTGAGTGCATGGGGAGTTTTGAACCAAGTGTGAGAGTACTTGTGGTTGGGGATTTCAATGCTAAACTGGGTAGAAATGTTGTGGAGGGCAAAGCAGGTAACTCTGGGGTGCCAGGGGTAAATGAAAATGGGAAACCTTTAATTGAGGTATGTGTAGAAAAAGGTTTGGTAATAAGTAATACATACTTTATGAAAAAGAGGATAAATAAATATACAAGGTATGATATAGCACGTAATGAAAGTAGTTTGTTAGATTATGTATTGGTTGATAAAAGGTTGATGGGTAGGCTCCAGGATGTACACGTTTATAGAGGAGCAACTGATATATCGGATCATTATTTAGCTGTAACTACAGCTATAGTAAGAGATGAATGGGACATAAGGAAAATGGCAACAACAAGTAAGAGAGAGGTGAAAGTGTATAAACTAAAGGAGGAAGTTAGGGAGACATAAGCAACTATTGGCAGAAAGGTGAGCTAGTGCAAGTATGAGTAGTGGGGAGGTTGAAGAGGGGTGGAATAGTTTTAAAAATGCAGTATTAGAAAGTGGGGCAGAAGTTTGTGCCTATAAGAGGGTGGGTACAGGAGGAAAGAGGAGTGATTGGTGGAATCATGAAGTAAAAGGTGTGATAAAAGAGAAAAAGGTAGCTTATGAGAAGTTTTTACAAAGCAGAAGTGTTTTAAGAAGAGCAGAGTATATGGAGAGTAAAAGAAAGGTGAAGAGTGTGGTGAGAGAGTGCAAAAGGAGAACAGATAATAGAGTGTGAGAGGCAGTGTCAAGAAATTTTGATGAAAATAAGAAAAAAAAAATAAAGTGAGATAAACAAGTTAAGAAAGCCCAGGGAACGAATATATTTGTCAGTTAAAAACAGAGTAGGAATTTAGTAGATGGGGAGCTGGATGTATTGGGTAGATAGCGGGAATATTTTGAGAAACTTTTAAATGTTGATGAAAGGGAGCTGGTAATTTCATGCACTGGCCAGAGAGGTATAACATCTTTTAGGAGTGAAGAAGAGCAGGATGTGAGTGTTGGGGTGGTGCATGAGGCATTATATTGAATGAAAGGGGGTAAAGCAGCTGGAAATGACGGGATCATGACAGAAATGTTAAAAGCAGGGGAGGATATAGTGTTGGAGTGGTTGGTACTTTTGCTTAATAAATGTATGAAAGAGGGGAAGGTACCTAGAGATTGGCAGAGAGCATGTATAATTCCTTTATATAATGGGAAGGGGGACAAAGGAGATTGTAAAAATTATAGGGGAATAAGTTTACTGAGTGTACCAAGAAAAGTGTATGTAAGGGTTATTATTGAAAGATTTAGGGGTAAAACAGACTGTAGGATTGCACATGAGCAAGGAGGTTTTAGAATGGGTAGAGGATGTGTAGATCAAGTGTTTACCTTGAAGCATTTATGTGAACAATATTTAGATAAAGGCAGGGAAGTTTTCATTGCATTTATGGATTTAGAGGATTCATAGGATAGAGTGGATAGGGGAGCAATGTAGCAGATGTTGCAAGTATATGGAATAGGTAGTAAGTTGCTATATGCTGTAAACAGTTTTTATGAGGATAGTGAGGCTCAGGTTAGGGTGTGTAGAAGAGAGGGAGACTACTTCCCAGTAAAAATAGGTCTTAGACAGGGATGCATAATGTCACCATGATTGTTTAATATATTTATAGATGGGGTTGTAAAAGAAGTAAATACTAGGGTGTTCGGGAGAGGGGTGGAATTAAATTATGAGGAATCAAATACAAAATGGGAGTTGATACAGCTACTTTTTACTGATGATGCGGTGCTTATGGGACATTCTACAGAAAAATTGCGAAGGTTAGTGGAGGAGTTTGGGAGGGTGTGTAAAGGTAGAAAGTTGAAAGTGAACATAGATAAGAGTATGGTAATGAGGGGATCAAATGATTTAGATAAAGAAAAATTGGATATCTATAGAGGCAAAGAAGGGAATGTATGACAGTATAGTGGTACCAATACTCTTATATGGGTGTGAAGCTTGGGTTGTAAATGCTGCAGCGAGGAGGCGGTTGGAGGCAGTGGAGATGTCCTGTCTAAGGCCAATGTGAAGTATAAATATTATGCAGAAAATTTGGAGTGAAGAAATTAGGTGAATTTGTGAAGTTAATAAAGTATTAGTCAGAGGGCAGAAGAGGGGTTGTTGGGGTGGTTTGGTCATTTAGAGAGATTGGATCAAAGTAGAATAACATGAACAGCGTATAAATCTCTAGGGGAATGAAGGCGGGGTAAGGATCGTCCTCAAAAAGGTTGGAGGGAGGGGGCAAAGGAGGTTTGGGATACTGGAAGTTTGGAGAGATGTTATATATCTTTTTATATGCTTCTAAACTGTTGTATCTGGGTGTCTCTGCAAAAACAGTGATTGTGTATGAGTGATTTTCTTTCTTTTTAGGTCACCCTGCCTCGGTGAGAGACGGCCGACTTGTTGAAATATATATATATATATATATATATATATATATATATATATATATATATATATATATATATATATATATATATATATATATATATATATATGTCGTGCCGAATAGGCAGAACTTGCCATCTTGGCTTAAATAGCAATGCTCATCTTGCCATATAGGGCAAGTGAAAATTTGTGTATGCAATAATTTCGCCATAATCATTCTTAACCTAACGAAAAAAATATATTTCACTGTGTTTGTTTAGTACTAAATTATTGTAAACAAATCTAAAATATATTTAGTTGGGTTTGGCTAAAATAAATTGTTCTTTTTATAATAAGGTTAGGTAAGTTTTCTAAGTTCCTTTTGGTGCAAAATTATAAATTTTTACATCAACATTAATGAGTGCTTGCTAATTGACCAGTT
>NC_091307.1:37150610-37193110 GCF_038502225.1 Cherax quadricarinatus
ACACACACCCGCGTGCACACACACACATACACTACAGGAAACAAATAAGAGAAACAGTGGCCATGTACAAATGGGACCCAGAGGCACAGAGGGAAAGACAATGGGAAGAGAAGAGAGAGAGGTCAGTGTTTATTCATGGGCTTCAGGAGAGCAAACGGAGGATGCACAATGAAAGACGGTAGAAAGAAAAGCAGGAGATTGAAAACATCATCAAAGAAATAGGCAAGGAGGACATGACTGAGACAGTAAATTTTCAGAGAACAAAGGGATACTTGAAAAGGAGAAGTCATTTGGTCAAGCTGATTTTCAAGACAGAAATGATGCAAGAGAAACCATTGCTGAAGGAATCATCAATATACAAGAGGGTGTTCTTAGACCGAGACAGAACAAAAGCAGAACGACAGCAGCTGAAGGAGAGGACATGGAAGTGAAAGGGGCTGGGAAGAGAGACGAGGACCAAATCAGCAGAGGACAACCAGCGCACGGCATAGTAACAAGCGCAGGCATACACAGAACGACCCCTAGAATCCCAGTCAAAGATGCTATCCCAACACAAACCACAATCCACACATACAGCCCCCACCCCACACTATGCTGTAAAATCTCACAGCACACTGCCAGGTCTCCCACCCTCACAGACCCCTTAGAACACAGTGTTGGAGAAGAAACTGAAGGTATGGTACACTAACACTGATGAAATAACGAATAAGTGGGAGGAATGGCATGAAAGAGTCAAAGAGGCATCACTGGACATCATAGCTCTCACAGAAACCAAGCTCACAGGAATGATAACAGATGCCATCTTTCAACAGGATATCTGATCCTGAGGAAAGACAGAGGGAACAGACGGGGTGGAGGAGTGGCACTGCTCATCAAAAACCGATGGGATTTTAATGAGCTGGAAAGAAGAAACAGAGGAGAAACAAGAGACTACATAATAGGAACACTGCAGTTTGGAGGTCACAAGGTGGTAATTTCTAGTGATGTATGACCCATCACAGACCAGTAGGAGGCTAAGGCAAGAGTATGCTGAAAGTAATAGAGCGATGGTTGACACGCTAGCTGATGTGGCCAGAAGGGCTCATGCAAGCAGGGCAAAACAGCTGATTCTAGGTGACTTCAACCACAAGGAAATCAACTGGGAGAATCTGGAGCCACATGGGGGCCCAGAAACGTGGAGGGCTAAGATGATGGAGGTGGTACTGGAAAACCTCATGTACCATCACGCACGGGGCACTTCCAGAGAGAGAGGAGAGAATGAACCAGCTAGACTGGATCTTGTATTAACCTTGAGTAGTGCAGACATTGAGGACATCACATATGAGAAACCCCTCAGAGCCAGTGATTATGTGGGTCTGAGCTTCGAATACATAGTAATGGAGAGGTAAGCAGGAAGGGCAGGACAAATGAAGCCAAATTACAAGAGAGGGGACTACACAGGCATGAAGAAATTCCTACATGAGGTTCAGTGGGACAGAGAACTGGCAGGGAAATCAGTAAACGAGATGATGGGATATGTGACAATATGCAAGGAAATTGAGGAAAGATTTGTACCCAAGGGTAACAGAAATAACGAGAAAGCAAGGATGAGCCCTTGGTTTACCCAAAAGTGAAGAGAGGCCAAAACCAAGTGCACTAGAGAATGGAGGAAGTATAGAAGGCAAAGGACCAAGGAGAATAAGGAGAGAAGTCGTAGAGCCAGAAATGAATATGCACAGATAAGAAGGGAGGCCCAACGACAATATAAAAATGACTTAGCAGCGAATGCCAAATCTGACCCAAAGGAGGGGGAAAAAACATCAGTAGGAAAACAAAAGTCAAGGACCAGGTAATCAGGCTGAGGATGGAAGGAGAGATCACAAGAAACGACTGCGAAGTATATGAGGAACTCAACATGTGATTCAAAGAAGTGTGATCACTTCTTGGAAGGGACCCCAGAAAGATAGAAGGGTGGGGTACACCATCATGTGTTGGACACAATGCATACAACCGAGGAGAAAGTGAAGAGGCTGCTAAGTGAGCTAGATACATCAAAGGCGATGGGGCCGAATAATATCTCTCCATGGGTTCTGAGAGATGGAGCAGAGGCACTGCGTGTACCCCTAACAACAATATTCAACGCATCTATCGAAACAGGGCGACTACCTGAGTAGTCCCAATTTTTAAAAAAGGAGACAGACATGATGCATTAAACTACAGACTAGTGTCAGTGACATGTATAGTATGCAAAGTCATGGAAAAGATTATCAAGAGAAGAGTGGTGGAACACCTAGAAAGGAATGAGATTATCAGCGACAGTCAGCACGATTTCAGGGACGGGAAATCCTGTGTCACAAACCAACTGGGGTTCTATGACAGGGTGACAGCAGTAAGACAAGAGAGAGAGTAGTGGGTAGATTGCATTTTCTTAGACTGTAAGAAGGCGTTTGACACAGTTCCACACAAGAGATTAGTGCAAAAGCTGGAGGACCAGGCAGAGATAACAGGGAAGGCACTGGAATGGATCAGGGAATACCTGTCAGGAAGACAACAGCGAGTCATGTACTTGGCGAGGTGTCAGAGTGGGCCCCTGTCGCGAGTGGGTTCCACAGGGGTCAGTCCTAGGACCGGAGATGTTTCTGGTATTTGTGAATGACAAGACGGAAGGAATAGACTCTGAAGTGTCTCTGTTCGCAAATAATGTGAAGTTGGTGAGAAGAATCCAATCGGACCAGGCAGAACTACTAAGAGATCTAGACAGGCTGCAGACCTGGTCCAGCAATTGGCCTCTGGAGCTGAACCCCACCAAGTGCAAAGTCATGAAGATTTGGGAAGGGCAAAGAAGACCGCAGACGGAGTACACTCTAGGGGGCCAGAGACTACAAACCTCACTCAACGAAAAAGATCTTGGGTGTGTATAACACCGGGCACATCTCCTGACGCACATCAACCAAATAACTGCTGCAGCATATGGGCGCCTAGAAAACTTAAGAACAGCCTTCTGACATCCTAATAAGGAATCGTTCGGAACCCTGTACACTGTGTACGTGTACCTACACCTAGCCAAGCACAAAAGGAAACTAAAGAAGGTGCAAAGGTTTGCAACGAGAATAGTCCCGGAGCTAAGGGAAAAATGTCTTACGAGGAGGGGTTAAGTGAAATTGACCTGAGGACACTGGAGCACAGGAGAGATAGGGAGGACATGATAACGACACATAAAATACTGAGAGGAATTGACAAGGTGGACAGAGACAGAATGTTCCAGAGATGGGACGTAGTAGCAAGGGGTCACAGTTGGAAGATGAAGACTCAGATGAATCACAGGACTGTTAGGAAGTATTTCTTCAGTCACAGAGTTGTCAGGAAATGGAATAGTTTGGGAAGCAATATAGTGGAGGCAGGATCCATACATAGCTTTAAGAAGAGGTATGATAAAGCTCATGGAGCAGGAAGAGCGATCCAGTATCGCCCAGTGAAGAGGCGGAACCAGGAGCTGTGACTCGACCCCTGCAACTACAACTAGGTGAGTACACACACACACACACATGCACAAACACATGCACAAACGCACACACTGTTAATGGTATTAAAACGTACACAAGTCTTAGAAGCACATACAAGCAAATTTTTCTAGTTCGCTCTTCTACATAGAGAGGAAAGTGAAGTTGGAGAAGCTGTTCCATAGTCCTGGAGCTCAGACACCATGGAACTGAATATTATTGATAATAATAATATAATAATAATAATTGTTACTATTACTATTATTTAATAATAATAATAATAATAGTGTTATAATAATTACCATTATTATTTATTATTTCATTATTATTGCCAGTTTTTATATTATACAAAATAATTATTTATTATTTTATTATTATTGTTATTTTTGCAGAATAAAAAATATTTATTTATATATTATCATCTATTTATTATTATTGTTGCTGAGGAAGGGTTGTTGAGGTGGTTCGGACATGTAGAGAGAATGGAGCGAAACAGAATGACTTCAAGAGTGTATCAGTCTGTAGTGGAAGGAAGGCGGGGTAGGGGTCGGCCTAGGAAAGGTTGGAAGGAGGGGGTAAAGGAGGTTTTGTGTGCGAGGGGCTTGGACTTCCAGCGGGCATGCGTGAGAGTGTTTGATAGGAGTGAATGGAGACAAATGGTTTTTAATACTTGACGTGCTGTTGGAGTGTGAGCAAAGTAACATTTATGAAGGGGTTCAGGGAAACCGGCAGGCCGGACTTGAGTCCTGGAGATGGGAAGTACAGTGCCTGCACTCTGAAGGAGGGGTGTTAATGTTGCAGTTTAAAAACTGTAGTGTAAAGCACCCTTCTGGCAAGACAGTGATGGAGTGAATGATGGTGAAAGTTTTTCTTTTTCGGGCCACCCTGCCTAACACTGATTACACATATGCCGTCCTGATTACACATATGTATCTCTCTTATGTATTTGCCGAGTTAAACACCATTTGTATCCCACTCCAGCCAGTGCCTGAGGCAGGGGAGAGAGGGAGTGAGGAGGCAGCTAGCATGACCCTTATACTCTGCCTAAGTAGCTAGTGGTTCCACGCATCTCATCTTCCCAACTTACGACGCATTTACCTAAATAAGCGAACGTTTAATGGGTTAAATTACAAGGAGAAGCAGAGGATATCACCTCGTAGAGATTTTTGCAGCGAGAGTGTGCCTGTGAGTCTGTGTTGATAAGCTGTAGTGAGTTATATGTTAATAGGCTGTAATGCCAATGTTGGTAAGTCTGTAATGAGTTCTATGTTAGTAGGCTGTAGTGAGTTGTATGTTGATAGGCTGAGTGAGTTATAAGCTGATAGGCTATAGATGTGAATTGATAAGCTAATAAAATAATTGTGTTTTGATAGGCTGTTGTGAAGGTAGTGAAATGATGGGCTAATCGAAGCCTAATGTAAGAAGTTTTGCTTACCTTTATTCACTGATCAAGCTGCCTTTGTACAGTCATTGCTTTGTTATGGTCGTAGTCCTGTGTGGATCTATTTCCTCTCGGTGTACATGCTAATCTTTTTCCATAAGAGCGGAGGGAGAGAGAGAGGGTTCGGTGTGGCTGAGGTGTTTTAGGTAATTAGTCCGTCCAGGGTCATGTTTGCTGTATGAAAATTAGTATATAGATGGATCCTGGGGAATTGGAGGATTGGGCAGAATCAGATATCACAGTATAAGTAATATTCGTGCACATTTGAACGTTTCCTGACGTGTAGTAGTCGTTTATTTTTTAATTTTCATACTTGTGATTAAATACGTTTTTATATGTGTAGACAAATGGTTCAGAGAACCAACAGTTGATAAATTAGACACGTGTAGCACTTGGCTATCTTTCTTGTGGAAAAGTTTCGCCACAATGGTTTCATCAGTACATTACAAAGAAGAGTTGTGAAAATCAGAAGGATCTTCACCACTCTTCTTTCTACTTTCAAGTGTTGCACATGTGTCTAATTTATTGACGTTTTTTGTGAATATTCATAAGTTAACAGTGAGGTAAAACATCGATGTTCAGATTCTCGTAAAAAAATAGCGTAGTATAATGAGGATAGTTTGCAGTGCATGGTAATGGATCTGAAGGGTGGGATAATTAACTATCCACTGACAATTTGTTTGATGACGAGAGCTGGGTCAGAGGGAGAGAGAGAGATGGACCAAGTGTTAGAATTTGTTGTGCTAGGACTACCACAGCACCCTTCCCCCCTGGCATCTCCCTCTGCATCCTCGAAAAATTAGAGTTCAGTTCACGTTTCCTTTCATCCCAGCCCATGTGTCGATCTAAAAAACATTTTTCCATTCAACAGATTCCCTCTTTTATTATTTTTTTGGCAGCAACATTTCATCCTGCGTGTTGTCATTCATGAAAAGTCACTAGAAATTCCGATTTTTCTTGTCCAAACATTGTTATGTACTGAAGTATAGTGTCCTGTCTCTCTCTCTTACTGTCCTTGGATGTATTTATCTTTCGTTTTTGCCTCTCGTTAGCATTTGCTTCTTACTCTCCTAAACAAAATTTATTATAGTATATACGTGTGTGCGTGTGTGTACTCACCTAATTGTACTCAACTAATTGTGGTTGCAGGGGTCGAGACTCAGCTCCTGGTGTATGTGTGTGTGTGTGTGTGTGTGTGTGTGTGTGTGTGTGAGCCGGGCAACAGAGCAACAGACTGGGGGATTCGTGGCTCGTGCATCACAATTTACGAACACGGTGTTGCTTTTCTTCCTGCCAGCCCTTTCGCATACCTTTATTCCCTATTTCCGCCTTCCCTACCTCCTCTGCTCTCTTCATCTCTTCCTTCCTTCCTTCCATTCAGTCTCCCTCCCTGTCTATCACCATTTATCACTTTCCTCTGAAAATTCGCATCTTCATCTCTCATCTTCAACTCTCATTCCATCCACTTCTTTTTAACTCGTGTCACCGCCTACTTCCTCTCGCCTTCCTTTTTCTTCTGAGTTCTTTTTCTTACTTGTTATCCTGAATCCTTATCATTTTCTCTATACTTCTTTCAGCGGGAAACCTTGTCAAACCTCTGCAGTCCTGACTCCTCAAACGGCCTGCCTGGATAACAATGAAGGGATCTTGATCAAAGGAATTGGAACTACTTTTCTCTTCCTTGGACCAAACCTGATTATTTCCTGTTCCCCATAAGATATATGACCCATATGGGCTATAGCGCTTCCTCATGAATATACTGACCAAAACTGTGACCTTTTTCACCCGAGACTAGTTTCCTGGAAACAGGTTGAAAGAAGACCATCGTTCCTTCAGGACTCTCAGCATGACTAACTCCAGCGTAACCACCTGATATCTTGGAAGGTCGCTTCACCGTTATCTTACATAGCAACCAACCTACTTACCCATCCCTTGCAGGCCTGTCTCAAATCCAACCTCCTCAACATTCTCCACCTGACTCTCCACGTCACTATGCTCACTATATATGCTCATGTACTTTCTGCTCAGGTAGCTTTATTTATGACTTCATATAATCTATTGTGTAGGCGAAACACTCAATAAAGGATCGCAGTATATTGCATTTGTGTCTACTTTTTTCCAAATAAGGTCGCTCAGCTGGTCATTAAAGGAATGGACAACACACGTTGCAGATGGCTAGAAGCTCGGCTAATCTGTAAAGAAAATGCATTCCGAGAGAATCAAGAAGTTTTCAGTTTATCCAAATCTTGATCCAATTCATCTTACACAGACAGGTTACTGGAAGGACCAGTAGGCCTCCGGCTGTGCTCTCATCTCCCACTCTACCCACATTTTGATCTTATTGACCTGACCACTCACCTGACTACACTTGTATTAATTTACTGGTTGTATATCCCTGTGTGTTGGCTGAAGAAGCTTGTTCCACAGGTGTAATGATCCTTTCAAGTTCTTCTCTGCAATAATGTCTTGTTTCTCCTGCCCTGCTGATGTCTGCTCCTTCCTACTTTGCTGACTTCTTCTTCCTTCCTTGTTGATGTCTGCTTCTACCTTCCCTTGCTCATCCGTGCTCTTCCTTACCGTGTTACCATTTGCTGCTCCTCCGTAGCTTGTTGTCCCTACCACTACCATTCTATTCTGGCTCCAACTGCCCCCCTGCTTCCCCTTAGCCTGCTGCCCCAACCTCTTCTTATTCTTGTTGCACCCATCTCTTTCCTACCATGCTGTCCCTCTGCCTCTGTCTTCCTTGCACTTCCCGTCTCCCAAATTGCCTGCGAATGTGTCATTGTTGTTTCTGAGCTCATACTGTCCTGCCTGACGACTTCTGGACATTGCTGAGTGCTGAAGACCATCTGGCCCTCCCTCACTGACAGCTACTGGATTCTGTCTCTCTCTCCTTGCTTCGAGAGCCCTATCGTACCTATTCTTAGAGCTCAGCGAGGATCGTTTATCTATAACTTCGTTGTCTAGGTTATTCCGCGCTCTGATAACGCTGAAGCTGAAATATTAATATTTATATCTGACTTATAATAAATGATCTGTATGCAGGTCGTAATATGTATGTAAACATTCAACTAATTCTGTATAGTTTATGCGAACCCTAAACCTTCTTATGATATTTACCAACATCTGCTTAACAAAATGTCCAGGATGGCGAATATTTAAACATCAACAAGCAGTTTAAAGCATTTAATGTGTAAGACGAAGTAGTAACTGTACATTAGTCAGTAATAGTTCAAAAGCAGTGATCTACTCTAGATCTCAAGTGAACTGATTTTACAGAATATTTAAAATACCTTATTTGCAATTAATGGCCATTTTTGACTTTGTAAATCTGTGACATGAACATAAGAATAAGAACATAAATAACAAGTAATCCATATATTAACTACACCCTAAGTAACTTATCCATCCATGTAACAACAGTGAAAAATAGCAGCCTATGACTTGGCGCATGTGGGTAAACACGGAGCAGTAGTAAAGACCATCAAACATCCGACGGTGGACGTACAAAGGTCCGAATAGCTCAGTAAAGTCCCAGTTACACTGCTACACAGTATAACTTCCATATGTCCCGACTGTGGTAGAACAGCGCAGACAGTGTTGTGAGTCTAGCACAATGTTTTTCAATCTTTTTTTCAGTGATGGCACCCTCAAGCCACATATCTTATTCTGTGGCACCCCTACTCAATAATAATAATAATAATAATAATAATAATAATAATAATAATAATAATAATAATAATAATAATAATAATATAAACATACAAATGCATACAACACACATACGAAATACAAAAGATACAAGCCTGTTAGTGAAGTAATGCACAAGCATTATAGATCACAGTAAAATAAACAAAACAAAACTAACATATATTTTGTAACTTTTTTAGTTAGATATTTGGCCTTAGTGTGACTGACAGATCCTTTACCTTCATTTCTTCCTCGACCAACTGTACGCTTTCCAACTCACGCAGAGAAGATGTGGAAAATTGTGTGAGAATTACCAGAGCTTTTTCCTCGACCTGAGGATATTCATTCTTATTCTCTATATAGAATTCTTCCAGAGGCACTTATTTATGCTTTAATTTCAGTCTGCCAGCACTACGTACTTCAGTTAATTCCTGTTCTTCTGTGAGACTGAGCTTCGATACTGATGTAATAAATGTGCTTTTCAACCAGTCATAATCTTCCCTCCATAAATTTGGGAAATAGTACTGAATTTTTTCAGCACGCACTTCAAGATGCTCAAAAATCATTGGCATGATCTCTATAATCTTTGTTGCAGCAACATGTAGGAACATATCCTGATTGCCTTAATTCACTTTTGACAGCCCAATTTTTTAATTTATCTCATAGAACATTAATTTTGTTATTTTTTTCAGAGGCACCCCTGGAGCCTATCAGTGCCATACCAGGGTGATGCAGCACCCTTGAAAAACACTGCTCTAAGACAAGTTACTAAACAGTAAGGCGTGTAAACATAAATTAAAAACACCTAAATGCATCCAAATTATAATCTTTGTGAAGCACAGTCACAAGAGCACCAATATACACCCCAACACTGGAGAAAAAGAGTCCGGAGAAGATAGCAGCACATCCGTCCAGAATGAGTCAGGTTCCAATCCATGTTGAAGCATAGCAAGGACGCGTCCCCTTACTCCACACTCCAGGCGACCATTTAGAAGCTCCAAAAGAAACAGTGTATGTGGGTAAAACACCACAAAAGAAACGTCGCCCACCCACACTCAATAAACCCATAAATTATAACACTAAATTAAAGGTAATGAATCGTAGGAGTGAGACAGGTCAGGAGGTCATGCCTCCTACTGGCCGCTAGCCAATAAACGTGAACGTGAGCACTGAGTACTCAAGCAAGCAGGTGGATCACCCAAACTGCTGGCTTCCTACCAACTCACGCTCCTTACGTAACAACTGCGTCATAAGACAAACAGCAACCATAAAATGAAATATGATTTCTCTTGATGAAAACAATGAACATAAATTTTGTGATATAGATGAAAACAGTTTACTGTGCATACTATAAAATATACATAATAAGAAGAGAGAATAAACACAATACACATTTAAACAGATATGCTGATTTATTGGTAAAAATATATCGGTGTTCGCTTGTTAATTTGTAGGAATATCACAAACAACAAAGATTTCCCAACATCCATGACTTACCTGCAGTTTTGTACATCGTTGTCATGTCACCCCTGGTTCTTCTGTCCTCTTATGTCATCAGGATGAGCTTCCTCAGTCTCTCCTCAGAGCTCATGCCCTTTACATTAGGGATCAGTCCCCTTGCTAACCTGAGTACTAAGTACCTTGGATGTGTGTGTGTGTGTGTGTGTGTGTGCGCGTGCACTCTCCTGCGCGCGCGTGTGAATGGCGCAGCCGCCAGCTCACAAAATTTCAACTGGAATTTATTGCATAAATCCTCGTAATTTTTAAAAGGGCAAAAAACAAGAGGCCGTTAAATTTGATGATGTTTGCAACAGGCAGCAAATTCCATGATGAGTCATGGTAGTGATCACATGCAGGATGCTCCATGTTCCACTACCATGAGTCATGGTAGTGACCACATGCAGGATGCTCCATGTGTCACTACCATGAGTCATGGTAGTGACCACATGCAGGATGCTCCATGTTCCACTACCATGAGTCATGGTAGTGACCACATGCAGGATGCTCCATGTTCCACTACCATGAGTCATGGTAGTGACCACATGCAGGATGCTCCATGTTCCACTACCATGAGTCATGGTAGTGACCACATGCAGGATGCTCCATGTTCCACTACCATGAGTCATGGTAGTGACCACATGCAGGATGCTCCATGTTCCACTACCATGAGTCATGGTAGTGATCACATGCAGGATGCTCCATGTGTCACTACCATGAGTCATGGTAGTGATCACATGCAGGATGCTCCATGTTCCACTACCATGAGTCATGGTAGTGACCACATGCAGGATGCTCCATGTTCCACTACCATGAGTCATGGTAGTGACCACATGCAGGATGCTCCATGTTCCACTACCATGAGTCATGGTAGTGACCACATGCAGGATGCTCCATGTTCCACTACCATGAGTCATGGTAGTGACCACATGCAGGATGCTCCATGTTCCACTACCATGAGTCATGGTAGTGACCACATGCAGGATGCTCCATGTTCCACTACCATGAGTCATGGTAGTGATCACATGCAGGATGCTCCATGTGTCACTACCATGAGTCATGGTAGTGATCACATGCAGGATGCTCCATGTTCCACTACCATGAGTCATGGTAGTGACCACATGCAGGATGCTCCATGTTCCACTACCATGAGTCATGGTAGTGATCACATGCAGGATGCTCCATGTGTCACTACCATGAGTCATGGTAGTGATCACATGCAGGATGCTCCATGTTCCACTACCATGAGTCATGGTAGTGACCACATGCAGGATGCTCCATGTGTCACTACCATGAGTCATGGTAGTGATCACATACAGGACGCTCCTTGTGTTACTTGAATCATGGTTCATGGAATACTGGGATAACTTTCTTCAATCGCGTAGCGACAGATATATACATATATATAAATGTATATATATATATATATATATATATATATATATATATATATATATATATATATATATATATATATATATATATATATATAATTTAAAATTAAGTCCTTTCTGAAATTTTCTTTTATACGTTTAAAGATATATTTTTTTAATTAATGTTAATGTAAAAATTTTTAATTTGGCACCAAAAGAATCTTAGAAAACTTACCTAACCTTATTATAACAAGAACAATTAATTTTAGCCTAACCCAACTAAATATATTTTAGATTTGTTTACAGTAATTTAATACTAAACAAACACAGTGAAATATATTTTTTTCGTTAGGTTCAGAATGATTTTGGCAAAATTATTGCATACACAAATTTTCACTTGTCCTGTATGGCAAGATAAACGTTGCTATTTAAGCCAAGATCGCAAGTTCTGCCTATTCGGCACGACATATATATATATATATATATATATATATATATATATATATATATATATATATATATATATATATATATATATATATATATATATATATATAGTATATATATATATATATATATATATATATATATATATATATATATATATATATATATATATATATATATATGCGTGTGTGTGTGTGTGTGTGGACCCTCGCCTAACGATATTAATTCATTCCTGAGAACTCATCGTTAGCCGAAATTATCGTTAGCCGAATTAATTTTCCCAATAAGAAATAATGGAAATCCAATTAATCCGTTCCAGACAGCCAAAAGTATTAAAAAAAAAAATTCATGAAATATACATTCCCCTACAAAGAAAACAAAGAGTATGCAAAGAGACATGCACAATAACTACATAAATAAATTTATTGATGAGAGATGAGACACTGTTTTTCTTGAACACTGGGATTTTCAGAGTGATACATGAGTAAAGGCTTCACTTTGCAATCCCCACTAGCACTACAACATAACATGAGAGTTAGCCTGTCTTTCATAGGCTTGTGTCCGGGGAGTGCATTTTCCTCCTGAGTAATGTAGGTCCTGTTTTGCATTTTCTTCCAGAACAGACCTGTTTCGTCACAAGTGAGCACTTGTTGGGGTTGGAATTTTTCAGCTTCGCCATGCCTTATCACACTGTGAATGCCACTACAATTCTTAAATCTCTCAAACCAACCTTTGCTGGCCTAAAATTCACCAACATGTGCACTAGTTCCAGGCATTTTTTCCTGTTCACCTGGGTGTTAGTCGACTGTTGTTGGTCGCATCCTGGGGGACAAGATTAAGGACCCCAATGGAAATAAGTTAGACAGTCCTCGATGATGCACTGGCATTCTTGGGTTATCCTGCATGGCTAACCATCTGAGGTTAATTGTTTCTCGGTAGCTGTTTCCTGTTAAGCCACACCAACAACACATTCTCCACATCTTCGAGTAGTACAGGGCACCTGAGGCACTCAGGCTGGATGGACAGGTTCGGGACGAGTCATGTTGCTCAGTGTGGCATGCAAAGAGTATGTAACCTTTATTCGAGAACTTGGGAACTAAGGGTTGGCGATGGGGCTCCGTCGTTCAACCAGTACCCAGGTTCCTGCCAATGAGAAGATGGTTTTGGCAATCGCAGAGGTTATGTGGGTACCACTCTCCTGTCTGCCCTTGTCATTCCCATTCTAGAGCTGGTTGAAGCACAGTCTGCTCTCTAGTGGCTTCTATTCTGCCTTGCTTACCGTGGAGTGCACTAATACCTATTGTTGTACATAGTGTATATAGTGTACATACTTCTGTTCTAAATTGGTGAAGGATAATGTAAGTCAAAAGTTTTCTGCTGTGTCTATTTTGCTCCCTTTACACCCAGGATAACAGGCCTTTGGGACTCCTGGGCTGTAATAGTCAGAAACAGCTGACGGTGGTGCAGCAGCAGCTGACCATGGTGCAGCAGCAGCTGACGGTGGTTCAGCAACAGCTGGCTGTACTCGTTGGAACGCAGGAGGGAGAGATATATCATAATCTACACTTGGAAAATCCTGGAAGGAATGGTCCCAAATCTGCACACAGAAATCACTCCCTACGAAAGTAAAAGACTGGGCAGGCGATGCAAAATGCTCCCAATAAAAAGTAGGGGCGCCATTGGTACACTAAGGGAAAGCACCATAAGTGTCCTGGGCCCAAGACTGTTCAACAGCCTCCCATCAGGCATTAGGGGAATTGCCTATAAACCCCTGGCTGCCTTCAAGAGAGAGCTGGACAGATACCTAAAGTCAGTGCCTGATCAGCCGGGCTGTGGCTCGTACGTTAGACTGCGTGCGACCAGCAGTAACAGCCTAGTTGATCAGGCCCTGATCCATCTGGAGGCCTGGTCATGGACCGGGCCGCGGGGTCATTGATCCCTGGAATAACCTCCAGGTAACCTCCAGATGGTGCAGCACCAGCTGACCGTGGTGCAGCAACAGCTGACCGTGGTGCAGCAGCAGCTGACCGTGGTTCAGCAACAGCTGACTGTGGTGCAGCAGCAGCTGACCGTGGTGTAGCAACAGCTGAGGTGGTGCAGAAGCAGCTGACCATGGTGCAGCAGCAGCTGACCGTGGTTCAGCAACAGCTGACTGTGGTGCAGCAGCAGCTGACCGTGGTGTATCAACAGCTGACAGTGGTGCAGCAGCAGCTGACCGTGGTGCAGCAGCAGCTGACTGTGGTGCAGCAACAGCTGACGGTGGTGCAGCAACAGCTGACCGTGGTGTAGCAACAAATGACCGTGGTGCAGCAGCAGCTGACTGTGGTACGATAGTACGTATTTCTCACCCTTTTTACATATGATAGCTTGAGAGATGGTATCTCCACCAATAACAGTCTCTCAACATCTTCGAGTATTTGCGATCTCTGTTTCGAAAACAAACTTGCACCTTTTGCAAGAACAGCTTCCTAGATTGCCGTTTTGTTGGCCACAATAGTAGCGATGGTTGATTGGGGTTTGGTATAAAACCTGGCCAGCTCCGAGACACACACTCCACTTTCGTACCTAGCAATTATCTCTTTCTTCATTTCCATAGTAATTTTCACCCTTTTTTACCACAGGGCTGGCACTAAAAGCTTTCTTGGGGCCCATGGTGACTTATTTTGCAACTATGATCACTAAAAACACTGTGATAATATGAAATGTACCGAATGTATGCGTGGATGCGACCGCACTGGCTGGCTTGTAAACACTGGCACCCACGGGGCAGCTGAGGCGTGTGGGGCAGCTGAGACGAATCGCGTGAGGCGAGGCAAAATTTTTGCGTTAAAATGTATCGCATGGCAGATTTAAAGTAACGCGATGCCAACGTAAGGCGGGGGTGCACTTTGGTATATATATACATATATATACCAAAGACTAGATATCAGATTGGAGGGAGAGAGCATGGAGGAGGTGAATACATTCAGATATTTAGGAGTGGACGTGTCAGCAGATGGGTCTATGAAGGATGAGGTGAATCACAGAACTGAGGGGAAAAGAGTAAGTGGTGCACTTAGGAGTCTGTGGAGACGAAGAACTTTGTCCGTGGAAGCAAAGAGGGGAATGTATGAGAGTATAGTTGTACCCTCCAATCTGATATTCAATCTTCCATCACCTAATCTTTTTGTTATCCTCATAACCTTACTCTTTCCTGTATTCACCTTTAATTTTCTTCTTTTGCACACCCTTCCAAATTCATCCACCAATCTCTGCAACTTCTCTTCAGAATCTCCCAAGAGCACAGTGTCATCAGCAAAGAGCAGCTGTGACAACTCCCACTTTGTGTGCGATTCTTTATCTTTTAACTCCACGCCTCTTGCCAAGACCCTCGCATTTACTTCTCTTACAACCCCATCTATAAATATATTAAACAACCACGGTGACATCACACATCCTTGTCTAAGGCCTACTTTTACTGGGAAATAATTTCCCTCTTTCCTACATACTCTAACTTGAGCCTCACTATCCTCGTAAAAACTCTTCACTGCTTTCAGTAACCTACCTCCTACACCATACACTTGCAACATCTGCCACATTGCCCCCCTATCCACCCTGTCATACGCCTTTTCCAAATCCATAAATGCCACAAAGACCTCTTTAGCCTTATCTAAATACTGTTCACTTATATGTTTCACTGTAAACACCTGGTCCACACACCCCCTACCTTTCCTAAAGCCTCCTTGTTCATCTGCTATCCTATTCTCTGTCTTACTCTTAATTCTTTCAATAATAACTCTATCATACACTTTACCAGGTATACTCAGCAGACTTATCCCCCTATAATTTTTGCACTCTCTTTTATCCCCTTTGCCTTTATACAAAGGAACTATGCATGCTCTCTGCCAATCCCTAGGTACCTTACCCTCTTCCATACATTTATTAAATAATTGCACCAACCACTCCAAAACTATATCCCCACCTGCTTTTAACATTTCTATCTTTATCCCATCAATCCCGGCTGCCTTACCCCCTTTCATTTTACCTACTGCCTCACGAACTTCCCCCACACTCACAACTGGCTCTTCCTCACTCCTACAAGATGTTATTCCTCCTTGCCCTATACACGAAATCACAGCTTCCCTATCTTCATCAACATTTAACAATTCCTCAAAATATTCCCTCCATCTTCCCAATACCTCTAACTCTCCATTTAATAACTCTCCTCTCCTATTTTTAACTGACAAATCCATTTGTTCTCTAGGCTTTCTTAACTTGTTAATCTCACTCCAAAACTTTTTATTATTTTCAACAAAATTTGTTGATAACATCTCACCCACTCTCTCATTTGCTCTCTTTTTACATTGCTTCACCACTCTCTTAACCTCTCTCTTTTTCTCCATATACTCTTCCCTCCTTGCATCACTTCTACTTTGTAAAAACTTCTCATATGCTAACTTTTTTTCCCTTACTACTCTCTTTACATCATCATTCCACCAATCGCTCCTCTTCCCTCCCACACCCACTTTCCTGTAACCACAAACTTCTGCTGAACACTCTAACACTACATTTTTAAACCTACCCCATACCTTTTCGATCCCATTGCCTATGCTCTCATTAGCCCATCTATCCTCCAATAGCTGTTTATATCTTACCCTAACTGCCTCCTCTTTTAGTTTATAAACCTTCACCTCTCTCTTCCCTGATGCTTCTATTCTCCTTGTATCCCATCTACCTTTTACTCTCAGTGTAGCTACAACTAGAAAGTGATCTGATATATCTGTGGCCCCTCTATAAACATGTACATCCTGAAGTCTACTCAACAGTCTTTTATCTACCAATACATAATCCAACAAACTACTGTCATTTCGCCCTACATCATATCTTGTATACTTATTTATCCTCTTTTTCTTAAAATATGTATTACCTATAACTAAACCCCTTTCTATACAAAGTTCAATCAAAGGGCTCCCATTATCATTTACACCTGGCACCCCAAACTTACCTACCACACCCTCTCTAAAAGTTTCTCCTACTTTAGCATTCAGGTCCCCTACCAAAATTACTCTCTCACTTGGTTCAAAGGCTCCTATACATTCACTTAACATCTCCCAAGATCTCTCTCTCTCCTCTACATTCCTCTCTTCTCCAGGTGCATACACGCTTATTATGAACCACTTTTCGCATCCAACCTTTACTTTAATCCACATAATTCTTGAATTTACACATTCATATTCTCTTTTCTCCTTCCATAACTGATCATTTAACATTACTGCTACCCCTTCCTTTGCTCTAACTCTCTCAGATACTCCAGATTTAATCCCATTTATTTCCCCCCACTGAAACTCCCCTACCCCCTTCAGCTTTGTTTCGCTTAGGGCCAGGACATCCAACTTCTTTTCATTCATAACATCAGCAATCATCTGTTCCTTGTCATCCGCACTACATCCACGCACATTTAAGCATCCCAGTTTTATAAAGTTTTTCTTCTTCTCTTTTTTAGTAAATGTCTACAGGGGAAGGGGTTACTAGCCCATTGCTCCCGGCATTTTAGTCGCCTCATACGACACGCATGACTTACGGAGGAAAGATTCTTTTCCACTTCCCCATGGACAATAGAAGAAATAAAGAAGAACAAGAGCTATGTAGAAAAAGGAGAAAAACCTAGATGTATGTATATATATATATGCATGTGCGTGTCTGTGAAGTGTGACCAAAGTGTAAGTAGGAGTAGCAAGATATCCCTGTTATCTAGCGTGTTTATGAGACAGAAAAAGAAACCAGCAATCCTACCATCATGCAAAACAGTTACAGGTTTCTGTTTCACAGTCATCTGGCAGGACGGTAGTACTTCCCTGGGTGGTTGCTGTCTACCAACCTACTATATATATATATATATATATATATATATATATATATACATATATATATATATATGTATATATATATATATATATATGTATATATATATATATATATGTAGTAGGTTGGTAGACAGCAACCACCCAGGGAGGTACTACCGTCCTGTCAATTGAGTGTAGAACGGAATCCTGTAATTGTTTTACATAATGGTAGGATTGCTGGTGTCTTTTTTCTGTCTCTTAAACATGCAAGATTTCAGGTACATCTTGCTACTTCTACTTACACTTAGGTCACAGTACACATACATGTACAAGTATATATATACACACACCTCTGGGTTTTCTTCTATTTTCTTTCTAGTTCTTGTTCTTGTTTATTTCCTCTTATCTCCATGGGGAAGTGGAACAGAATTCTTCCTCCGTAAGCCATGCGTGTTGTAAGAGGCAACTAAAATGCCGGGAACAAGGGGCTAGTAACCCCTTCTCCTGTATAAATTACTAAATTTAAAAAGAGAAACTTTCGTTTTTTTTTTGGCCACCCTGCCTTGGTGGGATACGGCCGGTGTGTTGAAAAAAAAAAAAAAATATATATATATGTATATATATATATATATATATATATATATATATATATATATATATATATATATATATATATATATATATATATATATATAATATATATATATATATATATATATATATATATATATATATATATATATATATATATATATATATATATATATATATATATATATATATATATATGCAAAAAAAATCTTGTAAATTGATTTTAGGAGTGGTGCTCTTGACAAATATGTTTTAAAAACTTATTTGGATGCCGGGAAAGTAAACATTTATAGAGAAATAAAAATTTTCGGTGTATATTGCCTTCCAAATTAATTGAAAATGCTAGAAAACACACACACATTACACAGAAATTGTTTATTCTGTTATAACGATTCAACACAACCTTTGACGACTGAATTGCTGGATGACTCGCTGCTTGTTGTAATTAAAGTTGCGTATTACACATAGTATATTATGTTATTATATGCGTAGGAGCGTCCCTTCAGCGTTGGAGGTTCTTATTGTGTTATAATGTGCTAAAATGTTTATAACAGCGTCCCTTCAGCGTGGGAGGTTATTACTGTGTTATAATGTGCTAAAATGTTTATAACAGCGTCCCTTCAGCGTGGGAGGTTATTACTGTGTTATAATGTGCTAAAATGTTTATAACAGCGTCCCTTCAGCGTGGGAGGTTATTACTGTGTTATAATGTGCTAAAATGTTTATAACAGCGTCCCTTCAGCGTGGGAGGTTATTACTGTGTTATAATGTGCTAAAATGTTTATAACAGCGTCCCTTCAGTGTGGGAGGTTCTTATTATGTTATATGTGCTATAATGTTTATAACAGTCTCTTCAGCGTGGGGATGCTCTTGTGGTGTTATAATGTGCTATAATGAGTATAACAGTGTGGGAGGCGCATGTGTACTGTGTTACGAAATAACGCCCACAGAAACGTCTCTTCAACTGCATGTTTCAGCAGTCTGGCTCCACGCTCGTAATAACTTACACACGGAGTAACACTGGGTATGGCTCTCATTGATCACATCTCTCAACAGGTATACAGGGTCATACAGTAGCACCCGTTCCTCTAACTGTTAGCCAGCGGGCTCAGTCATACCCCCCCCCTTACTGCCAATGACTTCATAGGCCATTTTTGCATCTGAACGCTATTTGAACTGCTCTTGGGGCAGTTTAGATACCGGGTTGTGGGCTCTCGTTTTGCCTCTGCTTATATAAAAGCTGAACGAATTTGGTTAATGTAATATCACCCAGGATCATATATAGGGTCTGGACACAGTTGGGGCTCTGGATCTCTAGGTGCTCCGTACAACAGCTGGGGTCCCTGGTTTCCCAAACAACAATTGGAGTCCCTGGGTATCTCAGGCAACAGCTGAAGTCCCTGGGTATCTCAGACAACAGCTGTATTCCTTGGGTGTCTCACACAACAGCTGAAGTCCCTGGATATCTCAGACAACAGCTGTATTCTCTGGGTGTCTCACACAACAGCTGAAGTCCCTGAGTATCTCAGACAACAGCTGCATTCCCTGCATTTTTCAACTGGAGTCCTTGAGTGTCTCAGACATTGGCTGAAGTCCCTGTGTGCCTCAGAAAACAGCTGGAGTCCCTGGGCGTCTTAAAGAGCAGCTGGGGTCCCTGGATATTTCAGACAACTGCTGGGGTCCCTGGACATTTCAGACAACAGCTGGAGTCCCTGGGCGTCTTAAAGAGCAGCTGGGGTCCCTGGATATTTCAGACAACTGCTGGGGTCCCTGGACATTTCAGACAACAGCTGGGGTCCCTGGATATTTCAGACAACAGCTGGGGTCCCTGGATGTTTCAGACAACAGCTGAGGTCCCTGGACGCCTTGAAGAACAGCTGTGGTCCCTGGGTATCTTAGACAACAGCTGTGGTCCCTGGGTATCTTAGACAACAGCTGGGGTCCCTGGGTATCTTAGACAACAGCTCGGGTCCCTGGGTTTGTCAAAGAACAGCTGGGACCCCTGGGTGTGTGTCCCAAACAACATCTCAGGTGCCTGGGTATCTCAGACAGCAGCTGGGGTCCCTGGGTGTCCCAGACAACAGCTGGGATGTCTGGGTGTCTGAGACAACAGATGGGGCCTCTGGGTGTCCTATATCACCAATGGGGCCCTGAATGTTTCAGACAATAACTGAGTTATAAGTGGAAGGAATCTTTTATCAATGAAATGTTAGTAGCGACTCTGAGTGTGGTGCTGATTGACTCCATCAAGCAGATAACAGCCGCTCAGCCTAGCCAGATGAGTCCAGCTCTCTCATAATAATTCCTGCAACCTTCTACGGGATGGGAAGAACCATCTTTCCTTCCCATCCTCCAACACATTACGTCCTGCTAAAGTCCCACACTGAGTGTCCGTGGCTCGATCCCCGGTACGGGTGGAAACGTTGGGCATATTTCCTTACACCCGCTGTCCCTGGTCACCTAGCAGTAAGTAGGTACCTGGTTGTTTGTCGACTGGTGTGGGTCACATCTTGGCGGGGTGGTAGTATACCTAATTAAGGATCGGGCTTTGAAATATGCTGAGGTTGATGTGTTAATGAGTCTCTCAGCTCAGATTGCAACGCTGTGTGTTACTCATCCTGCGAAATGGAATATGACGGGGAAACACGGCTAGTTTCTGTTCACACTCTGCTGTTATCCTGTACAATAGTGTAGCGGCATACTGCTGATGCATCCAATTTAAAAAAAAATTCTCTCTATGGACGATCAAGAGCGGACTCACGAACTGAAGCACCGACATATGGAGTAACGCATCGCATTTGCTATTGAGTCATATACTTTTAAATTTTAAAGAATAAAAATCATGAAATAGTGTAATCTTCGATAAGGAAAGTCTGACTAGGATGGAGTGTGGAACAGTGAGAATGAAAGCTGACTCAAGGACCAGGCCCACGTACAAATACAAACAGGGACCTGCAGACGACCACGCCTACAGTCCCACGGATCGACATAAAGGTGTACCGACTCACAGAACTGAAATACTGATCAACGGATGAGCACGGACTCACGAATGAACTGAAACACGGACTTCCCCCACATACAGACACACACTCACATACACACGCACACGCACACGCACACGCACGCACGTATATACAACAGGCCTAGTGTCTAATCAACATGTGCCTAAGACAAATTGATAACACACACACACACACACACACACACACACACACACACACACACACACACACACACACACGCACACACACACACACACACACACACACACACACACACACACACACATACACACACACACATACACACACGCACAGAGAACACACACACACACACCAAGTGCAAAGTCATGAAGATTGGGGAAGGGCAAAGAAGACCGCAGACGGAGTAGTCTAGGGGGCCAGAGATTACAAACCTTACTCAAGGAAAAAGATCTTGGGGTGAGTATAACACCAGGCACATCTCCTGAAGCGCACATCAACCAAATAACTGCTGCAGCATATGGGCGCCTAGCAAACCTCAGAACAGCATTCCAACATCTTAAGGAATCGTTCAGGACCCTGTACACCGTGTACGTTAGGCCCATATTGGAGTATGCGGCACCAGTTTGGAACCCACACCTAGCCAAGCACGTAAAGAAACTAGAGAAAGTGCAGAGGTTTGCAACAAGACTAGTCCCAGAGCTGAGAGGTATAAACTACGAGGAGACGTTAAGAGAAATCAACCTGACGACACTGGAGGACAGGAGAGATAGGGGGGACATGATAACGACATACAAAATACTGAGAGGAATTGACAAGGTGGACAAAGATAGGATGTTCCAGAGATGGGACACAGCAACAAGGGGACACAGTTGGAAGTTGAAGACACAAATGAATCACAGGGATGTTAGGAAGTATTTCTTCAGCCACAGAGTAGTCAGTAAGTGGAATAGTTTGGGAAGCGATGTAGTAGAGGCAGGATCCATACATAACTTTAAGCAGAGGTATGATAAAGCTCACGGTTCAGGGAGAGTGATCTAATAGCGACCAGTGAAGAGGCAGGGCCAGAAGCTTGGACTCGACCCCTGCAACCTCAAGTAGGTGAGTAGAACTAGGTGAGTAGACACATACATACTCACACACACAAAGAAGATCGCAGACAGAGTACAGACTAGGTGGCTATGACTACAAATCACATTCAAGAAAAATGATCTTGGGGTGAGTATAATATCGAGCACATCTGAAGCGTCAATTAGCCAGATAACTGCTACAGTATATGGTCGCCTGGCAAACCTGAGAATAGCTTTTCGACACCTCAGTAAGGAATAGTTCAAGTCTCTGTACACTGTGTACGTCAGGCCCATCCATACTGGAGTATGCAGCACCAGTTTGCAACCCACACCTGCTCAAGCACGTCAAGAAATTAGAGGAAGTGCAAAGGTTTGTAACAAGGCTAGTTCCAGAGCTAAGGGGAATATCCTACGAAGAAAGGTTAAAGGAAATTGGCCTGACGACACTGGAGGACAGAAGGGTTAAGGGAGACATGATAGCTACATACAAAATACTGGGAGGAATTGACAAGGTGGACAGAGAGAGGATGTTCCAGAGATATGACACAGCAACAAGGGGTCATAATTTGAAGCTGAAGACTCAAATGAGTCAAAGAGATGTTAGGAAGTATTTCTTTAGTCATAGAGTTGTCAGTAAGTGGAATAGTCTGGCAAGTGATGTAGTGGAGGCAGGAACCATACATAGTCTTAAGACGAGCAGGGAGAGAAAAGACCTATAGTCTTAAGACGAACAGGGAGAGAGAAGTCCTAGTAGCGACCAGTGAAGAGGCGGGGCCAGGAGCTAAGTATCGCCCCCTGAAACTACAAATAGGTGAAAATGAATGGTATAAAATACCGACACAATGGAAACATAGACACATATGCAGTTTAATGTGATCCTTTATTGACAACTTCCAATACCCCTGCCAAGCTACCAAAGACTCTATAACCCCGCCTGGTAGATCATCAGATGCAGCATTCTCCACCTGACCTCAACATTCTGAACCTGACTATAAATACTCCCGTACCTTCCACCCCAGGTAGATCTGTTTGTGACTTGAAAAAGCCCACTGTGTGGGCGAAACGTTGTCTATAAAGGATCACATTAAACTGCATGTATCTATGTTTACAAATAGGTGAGTTCAAATAGGTGAATACACACAAACAAGGTATATACCAACAGGTGCTAGATGAAATACACACAAGTGAGGGGGAGGTGAAGAAGCTGCTAAGTGAACTTGATACCTCAAAGGCTGTGGGACCGGACATCTCTCCATGGGTCCTTAGAGTTGGAGCAGAGACGCTGTGTGTGGCACTAATAACGATCTTCAACACATCTATTGAAACTGGGCAACTTCCTGAGGTATGGAAGACCGCAAATATAGTTCCAATTTTTATGAAAGGAGACAGACACGTGACGTTAAACTGCAGAAAGTGTCACCGACATGTATAGTAAGCAAAGTCAGGGAGAAAATTATCAGGAGGAGAGTCGTGGAGCACCTAGAAAGGAACAAGCATATAAACGACAACCAGCACGGTTTCAAGGAAGGGAAATCCTGTCAGAGTTCTTAGGAAGAGGAATAGTCTGGAAAGTGACGTAGTGGAGACAGGTATGAGAAAGACGAGGTATGATAAAGCTCATGGAGCAGGGAGACAGAGGACCTAGTAGCGATTTGTGAAGAGGCGGGGCTAGGAGCTATGACTCAACCCCCTGCAACCACAAATAGGTGAGTACACACACACACACACACACACACACACACACACATACACACACACACACACACACACACACACACACACACACACACACACACACACACACACACACACACACACACACACACACACACACACACACACACACACACACGAAAGAGTCAAAGAGGCATCACTGAACATCATAGCTCTCACAGAAACCAAGCTTACAGGTATGATAACAGATGTCATCTTTCCAACGGGATACCAGATCCTGAGGAAAGACAGAGGGAACGGGGGGGGGGGGTGGAGGAGTGGCATTGCTGATCAAAAACCGATGGATTTTTGATGAGCTGGAGAGAGGACACACCGAAGAAGAAAGTGAATGCAAAGCGGGAACGCTTCACTCTGGAGGTCCCAAGGTGGTAATAGCAGTGATGTATAACCCACCACAGAACATCAGGAGGCCAAGGCAAGAGTACGATGAGAGCAATAGAGCGATGGTTGACACACTGGCTGCAGTGGCCAGAAGAGCTCATGCATGCAGGCCAAAGCTCCTGATCATGGGTGACTTTAACATCAAGGAGATCGAATGGGAGAACTTGGAGCCACATGGGGGCCAAGATACATAGAGGGCTAAGATGATGGAGGTGGTACTGGAAAACTTCATGTACCAACACGTAAGGGACACTACAAGAGAGAGAGGAGAGGATGAACCAGCAAGACTGGACTTAGTATTCACCTTGAGTAGTGCAGATATCGAGGACATCACATATGAAAGACCCCTTGGGGCCAGCGATCATCTGGTTTTAAGCCTCGAATACACAGTAGAGCTACAAGTGGAGGGAGAAGCAGGAAGGCCAGGACGAATGAAGCCAAACTACAAGAAAGGGGACTACATGGGAATGAGGAACTTCCTGAACGGGGTTCAGTGGGACAAAGAACTGGCAGGGAAGCCAGTTAATGAGATGATGGAATATGTAGCAACAATATGCAAGGAGGCTGAGGAGAGGTTTGTACCCAATGGTAACAGGAATAATGAAAAAGCCAGGATGAGCCAATGGTTCACCCAAAGGTGCAGGGAGGCAAAAACCAAGTGTGCTAGGGAATGGAAGAAATATAGAACTCAAAGGACCCAGGAGAATAAGAAGAACAGTCGTAGAGCCAGAAATGAATGTGCTCAGATAAGAAGGGAGGCCAAACGACAATATCAAAACGACATAGCAGCGAAAGCCAAATCTGACCCGAAACTTTTATACAGCCTCATCAGGAGGAAAACAACATTCAAGGAGCAGGTAATCAGGCTAAGGAAGGAAGGAGGAGAGACAATAAGAAATGACCGTGAAGTATGTGAGGAACTCAACAAGAAATTCAAAGAAGTGTTCACAGAGGAGACAGAAGGGGCTCCAGAAAGACGGAGAGGTGGGGCACACCAACAAGTGCTGGACACAGTGCACACAACCGAGGAAGAAGTGAAGAGGCTTCTAAGTGAGCTAGATACCTCAAAGGCAATGGGGCCAGATAACATCTCTCCATGGGTCCTGAGAGAGGGAGCAGAGGTGCTATGTGTACCCCTAACAACAATATTCAATACATCTATCGAAACAGGGAGATTGCCTGAGGCATGGAAGACAGCAAATGTAGTCCCAATCTTTAAAAAAGGAGACAGACATGAAGCACTTAACTACAGACCAGTGTCACTGACATGTATAGTATGCAAAATCATGGAGAAGATTATCAGAAGAAGAGTGGTGGAACACCTAGAAAGGCATGATCTCATCACCAGCAGCCAACATGGTTTCAGGGACGGGAAATCCTGTGTCACAAACCTACTGGAGTTCCATGATATTACCTGGAGTTTACCTGGAGAGAGTTCCGGGGGTCAACGCCCCCGCGGCCCGGTCTGTGACCAGGCCTCCTGGTGGATCAGAGCCTGATCAACCAGGCTGTTACTGCTGGCTGCACGCAAACCAACGTACGAGTCACAGCCCGGCTGGTCAGGAACCGACTTTAGATGCTTGTCCAGTGCCAGCTTGAAGACTGCCAGGGGTCTGTTGGTAATCCCCCTTATGTATGCTGGGAGGCAGTTGAACAGTCTCGGGCCCCTGACACTTATTGTATGGTCTCTTAACGTGCTAGTGACACCCCTGCTTTTCATTGGGGGGATGTTGCATCGTCTGCCAAGTCTTTTGCTTTCGTAGTGAGTGATTTTCGTGTGCAAGTTCGGTACTAGTCCCTCTAGGATTTTCCAGGTGTATATAATCATGTATCTCTCCCGCCTGCGTTCCAGGGAATACAGGTTCAGGAACCTCAAGCGCTCCCAGTAATTGAGGTGTTTTATCTCCGTTATGCGCGCCATGAAGGTTCTCTGTTCATTTTCTAGGTCAGCAATTTCACCTGCCTTGAAAGGTGCTGTTAGTGTGCAGCAATATTCCAGCCTAGATAGAACAAGTGACCTGAAGAGTGTCATCATAGGCTTGGCCTCCCTAGTTTTGAAGGTTCTCATTATCCATCCTGTCATTTTTCTACCAGATGCGATTGATACAATGTTATGGACCTTGAAGGTGAGATCCTCCGACATGATCACTCCCAGGTCTTTGACGTTGGTGTTTCGCTCTATTTTGTGGCCAGAATTTGTTTTGTACTCTGATGAAGATTTAATTTCCTCGTGTTTACCATATCTGAGTAATTGAAATTTCTCATCGTTGAACTTCATATTGTTTTCTGCAGCCCACTGAAAGATTCGGTTGATGTCCGCCTGGAGCCTTGCAGTGTCTGCAATGGAAGACACTGTCATGCAGATTCGGGTGTCATCTGCAAAGGAAGACACTGTCATGCAGATTCGGGTGTCATCTGCAAAGGAAGACACTGTCATGCAGATTCGGGTGTCATCTGCAAAGGAAGACACGGTGCTGTGGCTGACATCCTTTTCTATGTCGGATATGAGGATGAGGAACAAGATGGGAGCGAGTACTGTGCCTTGTGGAACAGAGCTTTTCACCGTAGCTGCCTCGGACTTTACTATGTTAACGACTACTCTCTGTGTTCTGTTAGTGAGGAAACTATAGATCCATCGACCGACTTTTCCTGTTATAACTTTAGCACGCATTTTGTGCGCTATTACGCCATGGTCACACTTGTCGAAGGCTTTTGCAAAGTCTGTATATATTACATCTGCATTCTTTTTATCTTCTAGTGCATTTAGGACCTTGTCGTAGTGATCCAATAGTTGAGACAGACAGGAGCGACCTGTTCTAAACCCATGTTGCCCTGGGTTGTGTAACTGATGGGTTTCTAGATGGGTGGTGATCTTGCTTCTTAGGACCCTTTCAAAGATTTTTATGATATGGGATGTTAGTGCGACAGCAGTAAGACAAGAGAGAGAGGGGTGGGTGGATTGCATATTCTTGGACTGCAAGAAGGCGTTTGACACAGTTCCACACAAGAGATTATTGCAAAAACTGGAGGACCAAGCAGGGATAACAGGGAAGGCACTACAATGGATCAGGGAATACTTGTCAGGAAGACAGCAGCGAGTCATGGTAGGTGACGAGGTGTCAGAGTGGGCACCTGTGGCCAGCGGGGTCCCTCAGGGGTAAGTCCTAGGACCAGTGCTGTTTCTGGTATTTGTGAGCGACGTGACGGAAGGAATAGACTCTGAGGTGTCCCTGTTTGCAGATGACGTGAAGTTGATGAGAAGAATTCATTCGATCGAAGACCAGGCAGAACTACAAAGGGATCTGGACAGCCTGCAGACCTCGTCCAGCAATTTGCTCCTGGAGTTCAATCCCACCAAGTGCAAAGTCATGAAGATTGGGGAAGGGCAAAGAAGACCTCAGACGGAGTACAGTCTAGGGGGCCAGAGACTACAAACCTCACTCAAGGAAAAAGATCTTGGGGTGAGTTTAACACCAGGCACATCTCCTGAAGCGCACATCAACCAAATAACGGCTGCAGCATATGGGCGCCTAGCAAACCTCAGAACAGCATTCCGACACCTTAATAAGGAATCGTTCAGGACCCTGTACATCGTGTACGTTAGGCCCATATTGGAGTATGCGGCACCAGTTTGGAACCCACACCTAGCCAAGCACGTAAAGAAACTAGAGAAAGTGCAAAGGTTTGCAACAAGACTAGTTCCAGAGCTAAGAGGTATGTCCTACGAGGAGAGGTTAAGGGAAATCAACCTGACGACACTGGAGGACAAGAGAGATAGGGGGAACATGATAACGACATACAAAATACTGAGAGGAATTGACCAGGTGGACAAAGACAGGATGTTTCAGAGGTTGGACACAGTAACAAGGGGACACAGTTGGAAGTTGAAGACACAGATGAATCACAGGGATGTTAGGAAGTATTTCTTCAGCCACAGAGTAGTCAGTAAGTGGAATAGTTTGGGAAGCGATGTAGTGGAGGCAGGATCCATACATAGCTTTGAGCAGAGGTATGATAAAGCTCACGGTTCAGGGAGAGTGACCTAGTAGCGACCAGTGAAGAGGCGGGGCCAGGAGCTCGGACTTGACCCCTGCAGCCTCAACTAGGTGAGTACAATTAGGTGAGTACACACGGACAAAGCGAGGCACTGACCTGAACACGAACATACACTTACAGATAAAGCGAAGCATGGACCTCTAGACCAGCATATACACACAAACGATACGAAAAACGGACCTACAGATAAACTCTGGAAAATATGAACAGATATACAGACATAAACAAACAGGTATACACGCATCAACAAACATAAAGAAACAGGCATAAACAAACAGGCACCCACTCACCAACAGGCATAAACAAACAGGTCCCCTCACATATATATGCACACACATACACACACACACACACATACACTCACGCATATACGACAGGTTTAGTGTCTAATCGACATGTTCCTAGGACAAAATGGTAACACACACACATCAACATACATAAAGAAACAGGTACAAAGGTACCAACAGACGTAAACATATAGCTGCAAATGCACCAAGAGATAAAAACAAACAGGTAACAACGCACCAACAGACATAAACAAACACACAAACAAGCATTCTTTAACCATGTTACAGTTCATACAGCAACGATTAGACGAAGAGGGAGGGAGAGTAGTAAGAGGGAGGGAGAGTAGTAAGAGGGTGGGAGAGTAGTAAGAGGGTGGGAGAGTAGTAAGAGGGTGGGAGAGCAGTAAGAGAGAGGGAGAGTAGTAAGAGGGAGGGAGAGCAGTAAGAGGGAGGGAGAGTAGTAAGAGGGTGGGAGAGTAGTAAGAGGGTGGGATAGTAGTAAGAGGGAGGGAGAGAAGTAAGAGAGAGGGAGAGTAGTAAGAGGGAGGGAGAGTAGTAAGAGGGAGGGAGAGCAGTAAGAGGGAGGGAGAGTAATAAGAGGGAGGGAGAGTAGTAAGAGGGTGGGAGAGTAGTAAGAGGGTGGGAGAGTAGTAAGAGGGAGGGAGAGCAGTAAGAGAGAGGGAGAGTAGTAAGAGGGAGGGAGAGTAGTAAGAGGGAGGGAGAGTAGTAAGAGGGTGGGAGAGTAGTAAGAGGGTGGGAGAGTAGTAAGAGGGAGGGAGAGCAGTAAGAGAGAGGGAGAGTAGTAAGAGGGAGGGAGAGTAGTAAGAGGGAGGGAGAGTAGTAAGAGGGAGGGAGAGTAGTAAGAGGGTGGGAGAGTAGTAAGAGGGTGGGAGAGTAGTAAGAGGGAGGGAGAGCAGTAAGAGAGAGGGAGAGTAGTAAGAGGGAGGGAGAGTAGTAAGAGGGAGGGAGAGTAGTAAGAGGGTGGGAGAGTAGTAAGAGGGTGGGAGAGTAGTAAGAGGGAGGGAGAGCAGTAAGAGAGAGGGAGAGTAGTAAGAGGGAGGGAGAGTAGTAAGAGGGAGGGAGAGCAGTAAGAGGGAGGGAGAGTAGTAAGAGGGTAGGAGAGTAGTAAGAGGGAGGGAGAGTAGTAAGAGGGAGGGAGAGTAGTAAGAGGGAGGGAGAGTAGTAAGAGGGAGGGAGAGTAGTAAGAGGGAGGGAGAGTAGTAAGAGGGAGGGAGAGGAGTAAGAGGGAGGGAGAGTAGTAAGAGGGAGGGAGAGCAGTAAGAGGGAGGGAGAGCAGTAAGAGGGTGGGAGAGTAGTAAGAGGGAGGGAGAGTAGTAAGAGGGAGGGAGAGCAGTAAGAGGGAGGGAGAGCAGTAAGAGGGAGGGATAGTAGTAAGAGGGTGGGAGAGCAGTAAGAGGGAGGGAGAGTAGTAAGAGGGAGGGAGAGCAGTAAGAGGGAGAGAGCAGTAAGAGGGAGGGAGAGCAGTAAGAGGGAGGGAGAGCAGTAAGAGGGAGGGAGAGTAGTAAGAGGGAGGGAGAGCAGTAAGAGGGAGGGAGAGCAGTAAGAGGGTGGGAGAGTAGTAAGAGGGAGGGAGAGTAGTAAGAGGGAGGGAGAGCTGTAAGAGGGAGGGAGAGCAGTAAGAGGGAGGGAGAGTAGTAAGAGGGTGGGAGAGCAGTAAGAGGGAGGGAGAGTAGTAAGAGGGAGGGAGAGCAGTAAGAGGGAGGGAGAGCAGTAAGAGGGAGGGAGAGCAGTAAGAGGGAGGGAGAGCAGTAAGAGGGAGGGAGAGCAGTAAGAGGGATGGAGAGTAGTAAGAGGGAGGGAGAGCAGTAAGAGGGAGGGAGAGTAGTAAGAGGGTGGGAGAGTAGTAAGAGGGAGGGAGAGCAGTAAGAGGGAGGGAGAGCAGTAAGAGGGAGGGAGAGTAGTAAGAGGGAGGGAGAGTAGTAAGAGGGAGGGAGAGTAGTAAGAGGGAGGGAGAGTAGTAAGAGGGTGGGAGAGTAGTAAGAGGGATGGAGAGTAGTAAGAGGGTGGGAGAGTAGTAAGAGGGTGGGAGAGTAGTAAGAGGGTGGGAGAGTAGTAAGAGGGAGGGAGAGTAGTAAGAGGGTGGGAGAGTAGTAAGAGGGATGGAGAGTAGTAAGAGGGTGGGAGAGTAGTAAGAGGGTGGGAGAGTATTAAGAGGGTGGGAGAGTAGTAAGAGGGAGGGAGAGTAGTAAGAGGGTGGGAGAGTAGTAAGAGGGTGGGAGAGTAGTAAGAGGGTGGGAGAGTAGTAAGAGGGAGGGAGAGTAGTAAGAGGGAGGGAGAGTAATAAGAGGGAGGAAGAGTAGTAAGAGGGAGGGAGAGTAGTAAGAGGGTGGGAGAGTAGTAAGAGGGAGGGAGAGTAGTAAGAGGGAGGGAGAGTAGTAAGAGAGAGGGAGAGTAGTAAGAGGGTGGGAGAGTAGTAAGAGGGAGGGAGAGTAGTAAGAGGGAGGGAGAGTAGTAAGAGGGAGGGAGAGTAGTAAGAGGGAGGGAGAGTAGTAAGAGGGTGGGAGAGTAGTAAGAGGGAGGGAGAGTAGTAAGAGGGAGGGAGAGTAGTAAGAGGGAGGGAGAGTAGTAAGAGGGTGGGAGAGTAGTAAGAGGGAGGGAGAGTAGTATGAAGGAGGGAGAGTAGTAAGAGGGTGGGTGTGGAGAAAATTTTTCCAGGAGGGGGGTATCAGCCCCTTTCCGCCCCTTTAAGCCCTCTGAGGGACTCAGCCCTCCCGAGCGGCTGATAGCGTCTAGCTTCTTGGTGAACACTTTAATTAGGAACACGTGTTCGTACCCGGGCACGCCAGTAGTCACTTCATGGCTGACCAGTGTTGCAATCATGTGTGATTTAATGAGAGACAATTGATCTCTTGCCTTAGCAGAACAATTAAGGAAAATCCTGCACCCACTTTATTACCACGTTAAAGATAGCATGAATTGTCTATGACTAAACAGCAAGAATGAAGCATTCTACATTGCTTCTTGGTGGAAGTTTGGCAAACAAAGGAAATATGCTTGATCGACACTTCTTCTGTGTGTCGAGGCTCCGAGGGCACGCCCAGGCGGACGGAGGCGCTGCCGGCCAGGTTACTTTAAGCCCTGCAAGGGTTTAATGAGCGGGATAACGTACAAAGAACACTGATCCGCGCTATTTTGTGCATAAAAGAAACTCAACGGACACAGCAGAACATTTACAGAGAAGTGTGATCAGCTTCCTGTAATGACAATACTGAAAAGGACAAATCTTGTGGAACATAGCCCCTCAAGGAAGGTTCCTTGATGTTGGTGAGGGGCTCTTGATTTAGGGAATTGGATCTGTGCTCCAGTTCCCCGAATTAAGCCTGAATGCCTTCCACATTCCCCCCAGGCGCTGTATAATCCTCCGGGTTTAGCGCTTCCCCCTTGATTATAATAATAATTGTGGAACATAGTGTAACAGTGTACGTATTACTAGACTGTGGAAGATGTGGACATCCATGGACACTACAGCACCTATCAAGTCACCTACATATGTCGATGATGGTGCATACAGCACCATAGCTCATGCTACATGAGCAAGGTAGGTTTAGAAGTTATTTATCATGCATGGAACTGTGCAGTTCTTGTGTCACAACGGGTTCAAAACCATCCTATAGTAGGCAGTAAGGTGTGGGCTTTTTAGCTCAACACAACTGAATATAAGGCTCTCGTCAGTATTCAGTTATTCAATGAAATACTAACACAAAACCCCTAGGGGTAATTATACTTATAAGCACTTGTTCATGACAGCCAAGTGGTCGTAGAATATCTGTCTCACAACGAAGGTGATAATCGTCAGTGGCCGCAGTTGGGCAGAAACAGCAACAAAGCAAAGTATCCTCATTATTGATCGAGTTACTTTGTTTCTTCTACAAGTTTATTTAACCATAATTTGGTGAGATAAATTTTATCACTGAGGGAGTGTAGTAAGAGGGAGAGGAAGAGTAGTATGAGGGAGGGAGAGTAGTATGAGGGAGGAGAGTAGTATGAACGAGGAGAGTAGAATGAAAGAGGGAGAGTAGTAAGAGGGAGGAAGTGTAGTATGAGGGAGGGATAGTAGTAAGAGGGAGGGAGATTAGTATGAGGAAGGGAGATTAGTAAGAGGGAGGGAGAGTAATATGAGGGAGGAAGAGCAGTAAGAGGGAGGGAGAGTAGTATGAGAGAGGGAGAGTAGTAAGAGAGAGGGGGAGTAGTAAGATGGAGGGAGAGAAGTAAGAGAGAGGGAGATTAGTAATAAGGAAGGAGAGTAATATGAGGGAGGGAGAGTAATAAGAGGGAGAGAAAGTAGTAAGTGGGAGGGAGAATGTTAAGAGGGAGGGAGAGTAGTAGGAGAAAGGGTGAGTAGTAAGAGGGAGTGAGAATAGTAAGAGTGAGGGAGAGTAGTAAGAGGGAGGGAGAGTAATAAGAGTGAGGGAAAGTAGTATGTGAGAGGGAAAGTAGTAAGATAGAGGGAATGTAGTAAAAGAGAGGGGGGGTTATAAGAGGGAGGGAGAGCAGTATTAGAGAGAGGGAAAGTAGTAAGATTCAGGGAGAATAGTAAGAGGGAGCGAGAGTAGTAAGAGGGTAGGGGAGTAGTATGAGGGAGGGAGATCAGTAAGAGGGAGGGAGAGTAGTAAGAGGGTGGGGAAGTAACATGAGGGAGGGCGAGCTTGTGGGGGAGCGAGAGCTTGTGAAGAAGGGAGAGCTTGTGAGGGAGCGAGAGCTTGTGAAGAAGGGAGAGCTTGTGAGGGAGGGCGAGCTTGTGAGGGAGCGAGAGCTTGTGAGGGAGCGAGAGCTTGTGAGGGAGCGAGAGCTTGTGAGGGAGCGAGAGCTTGTGAGGGAGGGAGAGCTTGTGAGGGACGGAGAGCTTGTGTGGGAGGGAGAGCCCGTGAGGGAGGGAGAGCTTGTGAGGGATAGAGAGCTTGTGAGGGAGAAGAGCTTGTGAGGGAGGAAGAGCTTGTGAGGGAGGGAGAGCTTTTGAGGGAGGGAGAGCTTGTGAGGGAGGGAGAGCTTGTGATGGAGGGAGAGCTTGTGAGGGAGGGAGAGCTTGTGAGGGAGGGAGAGTTTGTGATTGAGGGAGGGAGAGCTTGCGAGGTAGGGAAGGCTGTGATTGAGGGAGAGATTGTGAGGGACGGAGAGCTTGTGAGGGATGGAGAGCTTGTGAGGGAGGGAGAGCTTGTGAGGGAGGGAGAGCTTGTGAGGGAGGGAGAGTTTGTGATTGAGGGAGGGAGAGCTTGCGAGGTAGGGAAGGCTGTGATTGAGGGAGAGATTGTGAGGGACGGAGAGCTTGTGAGGGATGGAGAGCTTTTGAGGGAGGGAGAGCTTGTGAGTGAAGGAGAGCTTGTGAGTGAGGGAGAACTTGTGAGGGAGGGAGAGCTTGTGAGGGAAGGAGAGCTTGTGAGGGAAGGAGAGCTTTTGAGGGAGGGAGAGCTTGTGAGGGAAGGAGAGCTTGTGAGGGAAGGAGAGCTTGTGAGGGAGGGAGAGCTTGTGAGGGAAGGAGAGCTTGTGAGGGAGGGAGAGATTGTGAGGGAGGGAGAGCTTGTGAGGGAAGGAGAGCTTGTGAGGGAGGGAGATCTTGTGAGGGAGGAAGAGCGTGTGAGGGAGGGAGAGCTTGTGAGGAAAGGAGAGCTTGTGAGGGAGGGAGAGATTGTGATGGAAGGAGAGCTTGTGACTGAGGGAGAGCTTTTGAGGGAGGGAGAGCGTGTGAGGGAGGGAGAGCTTGTGAGGGAGGGAGGGCTTGTGAGGTAGGGAGAGCTTGTGAGGGAGGGAGAGCTTGTGAGGGAGGGAGAGCTTGTGAGGGAGGGAGAGCTTGTGAGGGAGGGAGAGCGTGTGAGGGAGGGAGAGCTTGTGAGGGAGGGAGAGCTTGTGAGGGAGGGAGAGCCTGTGAGGGAGGGAGAGCTTGTGAGGGAGGGAGAGCTTGTGATGGAGGGAGAGCTTGTGAGGGAGGGAGAGCTTGTGAGGGAGGGAGAGCTTGCGAGGGAGGGAAAGCTTGTGAGGGAGGGAGAGCCTGTGAGGGAGGGAGAGCTTGTGAGGGAGGGAGAGCTTGTGAGGGAGGGAAAGCTTGTGAGGAAGGGAGAGCTTGTGAGGGAGGGAGAGCTTGTGAGGGAGGGAGAGCTTGTGAGGGAGGGAGAGCTTGTGAGGGAGGGAGAGCTTGTGAGGGAGGGAGAGCTTGTGAGGGAGGGAGAGCTTGTGAGGGAGGGAAAGCTTGTGAGGAAGGGAGAGCTTGTGAGGGAGGGAGAGCTTGTGAGGGAGGGAGAGCTTGTGAGGGAGGGAGAGCCTGTGAGGGAGGGAGTGCTTGTGAGGGAGGGAGAGCTTGTGAGGGAGGGAGAGCTTGTGAGGGAGGGAGAGCTTGTGAGGGAGGGAGAGCTTGTGAGGGAGGGAGAGCTTGTGAGGGAGGGAGAACTTGTGAGGGAGGGAAAGCTTGTGAGGAAGGGAGAGCTTGTGAGGGAGGGAGAGCTTGTGAGGGAGGGAGAGCTTGTGAGGGAGGGAGAGCTTGTGAGGGAGGGAGAGCTTGTGAGGGAGGGAGAGTTTGTGAGGGAGGGAGAGCTTGTGAGGGAGGGAGAGCTTGTGAGGGAGGGAGAGCTTGTGAGGGAGGGAGAGCTTGAAACCATTAATCAACTGATCCTTCGTGGATGTCTGACTATCTCTCTCTGTGTGTAATAACCTAATTGTGGTTGCAGGGGCCTATTCATAGCTCCTGGCCCCGCCTCGTCACTGGTTGCCACTAGGTTCTCTCTCTCTCTCTCTCTCTCTCTCTCTGCTCCATGAGCTTTATCATACCTCTCTTAACGCTATGTATGGTTCCTGCCTCCACTACACTCTCCAGACTATTCCACTTCCTGACAACTCTATGACTGAAGAAGTATTTCCTAACATCCCTGTTACTCATATGAGTTTTCAACTTCCAGCTGTGGACCCTTGATGCTGTGTCCCATCTCTGATATATTCTGTTATCATCCACCTCGTCAATTCCTTTCAGTATTTTATAAGTCGTTATCATGTTGTCCCTATCTCTTCTGTCCTCCAGTGTCGTCAGGTTGATTTCCCTTAACCTCTCCTCACAGGATATACTCCTTAGCTCCGGCGCTAGTTTTGACATACTTGACCAGGTGTTTGTTCCATACTGATGCTGCATACTCCAGTAAGGAACTGACGTACACGGTGTACAGTATCAATAATGACTTCTTACTCAGCTGTTCTTAGGTTTGCCAGGCGCCCATATGTTGCAGCAGTTATTCGGTTGATGTGCGCCTCATATGTGCTCAGTATGATACTCACCCCAATATCCTTTTCCGAGAGTAAGGTTTGCAGCCTTTGGCTTCGTAGCCTGTGCCCCGTCTACGGTCTTTTTTGACTTTCCGCAGTTTTCATGACTTTTCATTTAATGGTGTTAAATTCCAGGAGCCTGTCCAGATCCCCTTGTAGGCTTACCTGATAATCTTCCGTTTGATTTTTCTGCATTAGCTTCTCCTCGTCTGCAAACAGGAACACTTCTGAATCTATCCCTTTTGTCATGTCATTCACATATACCAGAAACAGCACCGGCTCTATGACTGACCACTGTGGAACCCAGCTCGTCAAAGGCGCCCCCTCTGACATCTCGTGACTTACCATCACTGGTTGTAGCCAATGAGCCTACATGCCTAATTTCCCATAGTTTCCACCAGAGGCCAGGCTTCTCGGTGGGCACGCCAGCCTGCCCACCCCTGCCTTTATCTCACTCACTCAGCGGCCTAGACTCAGACAACAGGCCTACTCCTCTCTCCCACGTGGGCATGGCTCTCCCGGGCCATGGGCACTAAGCACACTGTCTGTGTACCCCACGACCGGAAGAAAGAGGAATGAAGTTGTCTTCAGTTTATCACCCCACACAAGAAGCATCCGTCTCTCAACGAGTTATCCTGATGTCATGTCTGCACGTTTCAGCATCCAGTCACAGGTACACGCAGGATCCTGGCCGAAAATTTGCCGAATTTCGTCGAGAAATATAATTGGCATCCCTGGGACTCCATGCCACAGCATCTCACGCTGTTTCTTAAGTCAAGTGTTCAGCATCACTTGTATGTTCTGCTATGTTGTTCACCTCAGCACGGCTATTTCAGCAAGTCAGAGGTGAGTTTGTGATGATTTCTGCATCCAGTGTGTGTCTCGCCTGTTTTGTGGGTGGGAGAGGAGGAAGTGGCCAGATCCACCCTCGCCATACACTCACCCACGCTCCTCGCCACCACACTACCATACACCACCATGCCATCACTCCCTCTGCTGTGCTTTCTGCTGTTTTTTATTTGAATGCTTTGCCAGAGCTGTGTATCTGAGTGCCCGAGGCCACTCGAAGCTACGTGGATCACCGTGCCACGTGGATCACCATGCCACGTGGATCACCAAGCCACATAGATCACGAAGCCACGTGGAGCAAGCCCTGTGGGTTGTGGACGATGGCACGTAGATCTATAAGCCACGTGGGTTACCAAGCCAGACATCCCTAGTCACATGCTGTGGTCTGCTGCCGCATCACTCCACTGACGGCACCCACGATGCTGCCCGACTTCACGACGTCACCAACGATGTTGTCCGATTTCATGACGTCACGATGTCTGTCTGACGTCACCATGCTGCTGACGTCACCTCACGACGTCACGCCTGACATCACATGATGTCACATCGAGTGTTCTAGTAATTATTTCAGTATTGTCAAGAAGATTGAGAGAAGATATATGTCATGTTTTAATTAATTCCTCTCAGTCAGTGTTCTCACATGTTCGTGTATAGCTTAGTGTCGATTTTTGCACGGAAAAGTGTAATTTGCTAGTGTAAGCCATGTTGTACCGCATGTGCAGTGTGGGCGTGTGCAGTCTCCATGTGTCCTGTGGGGTCTTGAGCCAAAACCACTGTGTAGCACCTCGTGTTACTTGTCACCCAGTGTGACCCACGTGTTTGACAACTGATATTAGTCAGCCCCCAGCGTCCGTGCCTCTTGTACAGAAAGCTCTTTATGTTCGCCGCTCGTGATGCCCTGCAGAATCGTACCTGCCACGATTCCCATTGAGATTTGTTTCATTTCACCTCCTGACCTTCAAAGTGCAGTTATATGTAGAGAAACAAGGCTGGGGATGCTTAGACTAACCTCTGCTATAACTCAAACTGCCGAGAGAATGACACTCGTCAAGCCGCAGTTTAAGCCCTGTCGGCAGGTGCTGTGTCAGCCTCATGTCACAAGCTTCAGTGAGCAGCCTGCACAAAGATGATGTACCTTTGACTGCAAGCCTGCTCGCTGCAGTATGGTGTATACTGTTACAACTCCCAGATGTTTCGCCTAGTCATCTCTGCCACAACTCACTTCACGCTCTCCGGCAGTGACAGCCCCAGGGACAGTACCAGTCGAGAAATGTCCTTCTGAGTCGCTTGCCAGAAGAAGTCCTGCCCAGTTGCTGAGTACTGATGATGCCTCACTCAAGAGCACCAGCAGGTTGTGCCCCAGGTTGAGTGAAACCTGCAGCAACTCCTATGATGACTGCTTCACCGTTCCAGAGGAGACCGTAAACTGTTACATCACAGCTCAGCTGCAGCAATGTCTCCTGTGTTGCAGTATCTGTCCAGATGCAAGAAGGCATGCAGTGATGCCCATCGACGCTCACTGCCTTTGACCACGATGTTTAGCACACCCCACCTGTTTTTTTTCTTCCCTCCCTGTAGGAAGTTTTTTTTTCATGTCCATGTATGTATATATATATGTTTTTATTTTGTGTTCTGTGCTCTGTTCCTGCGAGAGAGAGACCGAGTTTTTTTACCGCCAGTCGTGGTTGGGTCGACCATGTGGTAGGTGGCTGAGCAAAATGTAGCTAGTGAGCCTACATACCTAATTTCCCATAGTTTCCACCAGTGGCCAGGCCTCTCGGTGGGCACGCCAGCCTGCCCACCCCTGCCTCTATCTCACTCACTAAGAAGCCTAGACTCAGACAACAGGTCTTACTCCTCTCTCCCTCGCTGGGCATGGCCCTCCTGGGCCATGAGCACTTAACACACTGCCTATGTACCCCACAACATTGCAAATAAAGTAAGAAACCTCAGAAGCCTTTATCATTACTCCCTGCTACCAAGAACCACCGACAAAACCCAGCAAACATGGTTGTTTCCTGCCTGTCAGATATTTTCTGATCAATTGCAGTGTCTTTCCTGTTATTCCTGCCTGTTCCTCTAACTTTTGCACTTATGTCTTGTGCATAACTATGTCGAAAGCCTTCTTACACTTAAAGAAAATGGAGTCTACCAACACTTCTCTCTCCTGTCTTACTTCTGTCACCTTGTCGTAAAACTCCAGTAGGTTTATGACACAGGATTTTCCCTTCTCTGATACTGTGCTGTTTATCGTGTATAAGTTCATTCCTCTCTAGGTGCTCCACCATTCTTCTCTTGATAAGCTCCTCAATGACTTTGCATAGTATACATGTCAGTGACACTGGTATGTAGTTTAATGCTGCCTGGTCCTACGTCCTAGCAGCCTCTTCACCTTCTCGGCTGTGTGTAGCATGTCCTGCATTTGATGATTTACCCTACCATTCGTTTTCTTCCTGATGTCGGTGTATAACAGCTTTGGGTTAGATTTAGCTATTGATGCTGTGTCATTCTCGTATTGCCACTGGGCCTCCCTCCTTAACCATGCATTTTCGTTTCTGGCTTTTCTATACTTTTCCGTTCTCTAGCACACTTAGCTTTGGCCTCTACACCTTATGATGAACCAAGAGCTCATTCTGGTCTTCTCATTGTTTCTGTTGCCCTTGAGTACGAACCTCTCCTCTGCCTCTCTGCATTTTGTTGACACATTCCATCTCATTTTCTGTTTTTCCCACCAGTTCTCTGTCCTGTAGGAAATTCCTCATGACTGTGTAGTCCCCTCTTTTGTATTGCATTTTGGCTTCTCCCGTCCCACTTGTGCTGCTTCACTCTCCACTTTTAGTTCTATAATGTATTCAAAGCTCAGGACCACGTGATCACTAGCTCCGAGGGGCCTTCCATATGTAATATCCCCAGTGTCTGAACTACTCAAGGTGAATGTGAGGTTTAGCCTTGCTGGTTCATCCTCTCCTCTCTCTCTGGTAGTGTCCCTAACATGTTGATGCCTGAGGTTTTCCATTGCCACTTCAATCATCTTAATTCCTCCCATTTCTGGTCCCCCATCAAGCTCCAGGTTTTCCAAGTCAGCCTCCTTGTAATTGAAATCAAACACAGCTAGTAACTTTGCATTGCACATGTGGGCCCTTCTGGCAATCTCAGCTTGTGTATTAACTGAGTTTGTGTGTGTGTGTGTGTGTGTGTACTCACCTCACCTAGTTGAGGTTGCGGGGGTCGAGTCCGAGCTCCTGGCCCCGCCTCTTCACTGATCGCTACTAGGTCACTCTCCCTGAGCCGTGAGCTTTATCATACCTCTGCTTAAAGCTATGTATGGATCCTGCCTCCACTACATCGCTTCCCAAACTATTCCACTTACTGACTACTCTGTGGCTGAAGAAATACTTCCTAACATCCCTGTGATTCATCTGTGTCTTCAGCTTCCAACTGTGTCCCCTTGTTACTGTGTCCAATCTCTGGAACATCCTGTCTTTGTCCACCTTGTCAATTCCTCTCAGTATTTTGTATGTCGTTATCATGTCCCCCCTATCTCTCCTGTCCTCCAGTGTCGTCAGGTTGATTTCCCTTAACCTCTCCTCGTAGGACATACCTCTTAGCTCTGGGACTAGTCTTGTTGCAAACCTTTGCACTTTCTCTAGTTTCTTCACGTGCTTGGCTAGGTGTGGGTTCCAAACTGGTGCCGCATACTCCAATATGGGCCTAACATACACGGTGTACAGGGTCCTGAATGATTCCTTATTAAGATGTCGGAATGCTGTTCTGAGGTTTGCTAGGCGCCCATATGCTGCAGCAGTTATTTGGTTGATGTGCGCTTCAGGAGATGTGCCTGGTGTTATACTCACCCCAAGATCTTTTTCCTTGAGTGAGGTTTGTAGTCTCTGACCCCCTAGACTGTACTCCGTCTGCGGCCTTCTTTGCCCTTCCCCAATCTTCATGACTTTGCACTTGGTGGGATTGAACTCCAGGAGCCAATTGCTGGACCAGGTCTGCAGCCTGTCCAGATCCCTTTGTAGTTCTGCCTGGTCTTCGATCGAGTGTATTCTTCTCATCAACTTCACGTCATCTGCAAACAGGGACACCTCAGAGTCTATTCCTTCCGTCATGTCGTTCACAAATACCAGAAACAGCACTGGTCCTAGGACTGACCCCTGCGGGACCCCGCTGGTCACAGGTACCCACTCTGACACCTCGCCACGTACCATGACTCGCTGCTGTCTTCCTGACAAGTATTCCCTGATCCATTGTAGTGCCTTCCCTATTATCCCTGCTTGGTCCTCCAGTTTTTGCACCAATCTCTTGTGTGGAACTGTGTCAAACGCCTTCTTGCAGTCCAAGAAAATGCAATCCACCCACCCCTCTCTCTCTTGTCTTACTGCTGTCACCATGTCATAGAACTCCAGTAGGTTTGTGACACAGGATTTCCCGTCCCTGAAACCATGTTGGCTGCTGTTGATGAGATCATTCCTTTCTAGGTGTTCCACCACTCTTCTCCTGATAATCTTCTCCATGATTTTGCATACTATACATGTCAGTGACACTGGTCTGTAGTTTAATGCTTCATGTCTGTCTCCTTTTTTAAAGATTGGGACTACATTTGCTGTCTTCCATGCCTCAGGCAATCTCCCTGTTTCGATAGATGTATTGAATATTGTTGTTAGGGGTACACATAGCGCCTCTGCTCCCTCTCTCAATACCCATGGGGAGATGTTATCTGGCCCCATTGCCTTTGAGGTATCTAGCTCACTCAGAAGCCTCTTCACTTCTTCCTCGGTTGTGTGCACTGTGTCCAGCACTTGGTGGTGTGCCCCACCTCTCCGTCTTTCTGGAGTCCCTTCTGTCTCCTCTGTGAACACTTCTTTGAATCTCTTGTTGAGTTCTTCACATACTTCACGGTCATTTCTTGTTGTCTCTCCTCCTTCCTTCCTTAGCCTGATTACCTGGTCCTTGACTGTTGTTTTCCTCCTGATGTGGCTGTACAACAGTTTCGGGTCAGATTTGGCTTTCGCTGCTATGTCATTTTCATATTGTCTTTGGGCCTCCCTTCTTATCTGTGCATATTCGTTTCTGGCTCTACGACTGTTCTCCTTATTCTCCTGGGTCCTTTGCCTTCTATATTTCTTCCATTCCCTAGCACACTTGGTTTTTGCCTCCCTGCACCTTTGGGTAAACCATGGGCTCATCCTGGCTTTTTCATTAATCCTGTTACCCTTGGGTACAAACCTCTCCTCAGCCTCCTTGCATTTTGTTGCTACATATTCCATCATCTCATTAACTGGCTTCCCTGCCAGTTCTCTGTCCCACTGAACCCCGTTCAGGTAGTTCCTCATTCCTGTGTAGTCCCCTTTCTTGTAGTTTGGCTTCATTCGTCCTGGCCTTCCTGCTTCTCCCTCCACTTGTAGCTCTACTGTGTATTCGAAGCTTAAAACCACATGGTCACTGGCCCCAAGGGGTCTTTCATATGTGATGTCCTCGATATCTGCACTACTGAAGGTGAATACTAAGTCCAGCCTTGCTGGTTCATCCTCTC
>NC_091307.1:37198110-37213110 GCF_038502225.1 Cherax quadricarinatus
TTTCTTCGTAGGACATACCCCTGAGCTCCGGAACTAGCCTTCTTGCAAACCTTTGCACTTTTTCTAATTTCTTGACGTGTACTCACCTAATTGTACTCACCTAATTGTGGTTGCAGGGGCCGAGACTCAGCTCCTGGCCCCACCTCTTTACTGATCGTTACTAGGTTCTCTCCCTCTCTGCTTCCTGAGCTTTGTCATACCTCTTCTTAAAACTATGTATGGTTCCTGCCTCCACTACTTCACTTGCTAGGCTATTCCACTTCCTGACGACTCTATGACTGAAGAAATACTTCCTAACGTCCCTGTGACTCGTCTGAGTCTTCAGCTTCCAGTTGTGACCCCTTGTTTCTGTGTCCCCTCTCTGGAACATTCTCTGTCCACCTTGTCTATTCCCCGCAGTATCTTGTATGTCGTTATCATGTCTCCCCTGACCCTTCTGTCTTCCAGTGTCGTCAGTCCGATTTCCCTCAAACTTTCCTCGTACGACATTCCCCTGAGCTCTGGGACTAGCCTTGTTGCAAACCTTTGTACTTTCTCTAACTTCCTGACGTGCTTGACCAGGTGTGGGTTCCAGACTGGTGCTGCATACTCTAGTATGGGCCTAACATACACAGTGTATAGTGTCTTGAACGATTCCTTATTAAGGTATCGGAACGCTATTCTCAGGTTTGCCAGGCGCCCGTATGCTGCAGCAGTTATTTGGTTGATGTGTGCCTCCGGTGACGTGCTCGGTGTTATGGTCACCCCAAGGTCTTTCTTCTTGAGTGAGATCTGTAGTCTTTGTCCACCTAGCCTATACTCTGTCTGTGGTCTTCTTTGCCCCTCCCCAATCTTCATGACTGCATTTGGCAGGGTTGAATTCGAGATGCCAGTTTCTGGACCACATGTCCAGCCTGTCCAGGTCTCTTTGCAGTCCTGCCTCATCCTCATCCGATTTAATTCTTCTCATCAGCTTCACATCATCTGCGAATAGGGACACTTCAGAGTCTATTCTTTCCATCATGTCGTTCACATATATCAAAAATAGCACTGGTCCTAGAACTGACCCCTGTGGGACCCTGCTCGTCACAGGCGCCCACTGTGATACCTCTTTACGTACCATGACTCGTTTTTGCCTCCCTGTCAGGTATTCCCTGATCCATTGCAGTGCCCTCCCTGTTATATGTGCCTGATCCTCCAGCTTCTTCACTAATCTCTTGTGGGGAACTGTGTCAAAGGCCTTCCTGCAGTCTAGGAAAACGCAATCAACCCACCCCTCTCTCTCGTGTCTTACTTCTGTTACCTTGTCATAAAACTCCAGTACCTCAGTACGCTGAGGTCAGTGGTCACCTGCGGTCCTACCTGCCTAAGCTCTTGAGAGTTAGCGTGGGCTGTTACCAAGCACCATGGCTTGTTGTAGTGTTTTAGAATCTCAGGTTCAAGTGTTGAAGAAAGAGATTCTACTTCTTCAGGAGGAAAATAGGAAGCTGAAGCTTCGCATAAATGAGTTTGGGAGCGAGTGTGAGAAGGATTTAGCTGGTAAGGAAGGAATGGTCACCAGCAGTGATAGTGGCAGCCGCTCTAAGTGGCAAATGGTTCACAGTTCAGGAAGAAGGAAGATGAGGAGAGTTAATAGAGAAGATGTGAAGGTAGGAAATCGAGTCTCTGTTCTCCAAGACGAGTGTACTTCAGTGGTTAGTGAGGTTGAACGTACCACTGATTCCCCTGCTAATCAAGGTAAGAATATTTTAATAGTAGGCGATTCTCAGGTAAGATATATGGACCGTGCATTTTGTAACAGAGACAGACAGGTCAGACAGAGAGTGTCTTCCTGGAGCTCGTGCTGGTGACATAGTCAGCAGGTTGGATAATATTATGGCAGGTAATGGGATCACGCCCATTATCTGTCTTAGTGCTGGGGGTAATGACATTGGGAAGGGCAGGAGAGAGGAGCTGCTGGATAAGTACAGGTCAGCCATAGAAGCAGTTAGGTCTAAGGGAGGGATCCCAGTCATATGTAGCATCTTGCCTAGAAAGGGAGTGGGCAATGAATGGATGTCTAGGGCAACTGGTATAAATTGCTGGCTAGACAGGTACTGCAAGGAACTTGCAATCCCATTCATTGATAACTGGGACCTTTTCTTTGACAAACGTGATATGTATGCAAGGGATGGGTTCATCTCTCTGGGGATGGAGTGGTTGCATTAGCCAATTCAATTGAGAGGGTAATTGATGACTTGTCTAGGAATTTAAACTGATAGATTATAGAGGTATAGGTGTTTGTGGGAAACAATCAGGCTGCAGCATTAGGGTTAAAAACAACAGTTATTAAGGGGATACCTCAGGGATATGTTTAAAAGACAATATTCAAAATAAAGTTGCTAGTAATGGCAAGTCAATTGATCAACAAACAAAGAGGGATAGTAGAGGGCAACGAGTGGCTAGCTACCTTAAAGTTTACTATACAAATAGTAGGAGTCTAAGAAATAAGATAGATGAGCTAAGATTACTTGCAAGTGTAGGTAATATAGATATTATTGGTATAACAGAGACCTGGTTCAACCTGAAAGATAGAGAAATGCCTTCTGAATGCAACATACAGGGTTATAAACTATTCCACACTGACAGGGTCAACAGGAAGGGTGGTGGTGTGGCGATGTATGTCAGAGAAAATTTAAATTGTTGTCTTAGACATGATATAAGATTAGAGACATCGAAAACAGAATCTGTTTGGCTACAGTTTCTCGAGGGACATGACAAATTAATTTTGGGTGTGATTTATAGGCCCCCAAACCTTGATAGGGAGGGCAGTAAGCTGTTATGGGGCGAAATTCACAAGGCATCTAGAAATTGATTGGAACAATATGACAGGAAATCTTGAGTCTAGTGACTTTCTTGATACGGTTCAGGATTGCTTTTTAGAACAGGTTGTGACAGAACCAACTAGAGGAAACAATCTGCTTGACTTGGTTCTTGCCAACAAAGATTCACTAATTAATAATCTTGAGGTTAATGATGAGCTTGGGGAAAGTGGTCACAAATCATGGAATTACCCAGATAACTGCAATCAAATCTCTGTCCCAGATTTTCGCTTGGCCGACTTCATGGGACTGAAAAATTACCTGGGTGGGCTAAATTGGGATGTCCTGACTATGGGTCAGGTAGGTGATCTTGGTTGCCAATATGACGTTTTTCAGAGCATAGTTCTAGCTGCCCAGACAACTTTTGTTCCGAGTAGGGAAATTAGATCTAACAAAAATGATCCCAAATGGATGAACAATAGATTAAAACATCTCATTGGTCAAAAGAGAGGACAAGCTTCCACCCTCTGCAGGGGTATACATAATCCCTTGTAATGACTGCAACAAGTTATATGTGGGCGAAACATCAAGGGACCTCCAAACACGTATTTCAGAACACCAATACGCAAGCAGGTCTGACGACACAAGGAATGCCTGCGTACAACACCGTAATTCACACAACCACTTGATAAACTACAGAAACTCAAGACTTATTGCCACAGAAGACAACACTCAATACCGAAGAATCCTGGAATCATCACTTATTTCTATATCCGACAACTTCAACCAGAATAGTGGCTTCTATAACATAGCTGAACCACTTGCCAAGAAACTTCTTCATCGCTATCCCACATAAGAACACTGTAGAAGGTCTGCTCACTAACTTATCCAATCTCCTTTCCAAGCTACCCAAGTTTTTAGACTCTATAACCCCACTCGGTACATCATCAGATGCAGCATTCTCCACCTGACCTCAGCATTCTGAACTGGACTATAAATACTCGCGTTCCTTCCACCCCCAGACTCGTATTACGACAATCCATTGACACACTCTCAGTTTACGGAGTTCACTACCTTATCACAAGATAGGCACATGGCTTCTGCCGAAAAGAAGAGGCCACGATATTCCATGAACACGACGGAGGACTCAGATTTGGAAATGTGGGGCGAAATTCTAGCGAAGAAGTTGCGAGAGGAAGAGGAAGATCCTGTTCACATTGTAGCAGATCTGACAGTCCCAACCATGGAGCCAGCGACAATAGAAACAGGTGCAGAAATAAACACCGCACCCCCCGAAAACCAAGAGGGATGGAACACTGTGGACAACAAGAAGAAGCACAGTCCGTCCAAGGGGCAGGCAAACCAGCTCAACCGACCTGGCAAATTCAAGGTGAAGTCTTATGGGGACCACAGAACCCACTATGGGGTTGTTTCATACCTGGAATCACGACACAACCTGAAGTTCAAGATATGGTTCAACTTGAGGGGAGAACCAATATTGACTCCTCTCAACAAGGAAATGTATACCACCTTGAAGAGAGTCATGGAGACAGATCGCTCATTCACCCTGGAGGAACTGGACTCTCGGCAGAAGATCACCAAGGGTGTAGTGATGCGATACCCGCTGATGATGCCCATCGAGGCAGTAGCAGCTCACCCCAGTGTGGTGTCAGCTCAACGTCTCAAGGCAAAGACGGCAGGCAACGCACCAACCCGACAGGTTCTCATTCAGCATGTAGGACCACTGCCATCCCAGCTGGACCTCGGTTCTTGGGGCAGGTACGATGTCAGGACCTTCACAGCAGAACCAGTTCGCTGTTTCAAGTGTCAGCGTTATGGACACCTGGGTGCACTCTGTCCGAACAGAGTAATCTGCGGTGTCTGCAGCCAGCACCACCCTACCGAGGAATGCATCACCAAGCTGAAAAATGCATCGCCACCCACTCCACAATGCCCGAACTGCAGGCAGAAACACCATGCCTGGAATCCTCGATGCCCCGAGAGGCTCGCCAGAATTCAAGAAGTCTGGAAGACGCCAAAAACTCGGCAACAGGCTACCACGGATCATCAAACGATGGGTGCAGAGAACCCTGCCATACCGCAGATCTCTCAGCAGCTAAACCAAGTCAATGCCCAGGAATTCCCAACCCTAGAAGCCTCAACCAGGCGTCAAGGTCAAGAACCTCCTGCACCCCTACCTCAACGAAGAAACAGAAACAAGAGGAACAGCAGGCGTCAACAGGGTGCATCGGGTCAATGCGATCAGCAGGCTGCACTAAACGAGCCCCCACCGGCCATAGCACGACAACGCAGGCACTCCTTACCCGGCACAGGCGCTTTGCAGAATCAACTGGCACCTCACCAGCAGATCCCGGCTACTCAACCTGGTATACAGCAACAGACCACGGTGCATACAATAAAGAAATCCAACCCTCAGCAGTCCCTACAGACCACAGCAGCCCAGATAATATCCACTGTTTCAAACCCATCTCCAAAGCAGGCCCTCACCAGGGAGGATCTCGTAGCACTCATCAAGGTGTTCACGGATCTTATTTGCAACACAATCAACTCCACGGAACAACAGAGCGCATTCCGGCAGATGGTCAGTACTCTCCTGAGAGTGTGCTTTCTGACCGAAGAGGAGACAGTGGATGCCATGAATTTGCAGGTTCTCAGAGCGGGCAGGACTCAGTCTCCAGCTCAGGAAACAACAGCGATGGAATAGCCTCGGTACCAAATCACACCCTCAAGGTCCTACAATGGAACATTCAGGGCCTGAGGGGCAAACAGCACCTCTTGCTGGAGGCAGTAATTCGGGATCGGGTTGACATCGTGTTGCTACAAGAAACTCTACAGATGTTGGGAGGTCAGGTCCCTCTCAAATCCAGCCGCTCTCACTAGTAGAGGTAGTCGAAGTTGATTCCAGGTCTGTACCAAGATGAACTGATTACATCGTCTTCAAGTCTCTTCTGCTTCAATCAACTTTTCTGTACTCGACTGAAGAAGCCTACTGTGTAGGCGAAACGTTTCGAAATAAAGATACCTAACTGTTGCATATGTGTCTTACCTAACAATCTGTCGGTATTTTATACCATTTTAATGTTCAATCTGTCAGACACTGCAACACAAGGGTATCTTGGTACAGACCTCGAATCAACTTCGACTACCTCTACTAGTGAGAGCGGCTGGATTTGAGAGGGACCTGACCTCCCAACATCTGCGTTCTACTAGTGACCTGTCTCACCTCCTGGCGGTATATAAGGCTCCATCCTGTCACTTCAACTCCATATTGTTTCAAACTTTGGAACAATGCTCTTCTCCAGACTGAGGGACCGACCACCTCAAAACTTTAAGGGTGATGGACTGATTACATCGTCTTCAAGTCTCTTCTGCTTCAATCAACTTTTCTGTACTCGACTGAAGAAGCCTACTGTGTAGGCGAAACGTTTCGAAATAAAGATACCTAACTGTTGCATATGTGTCTTACCTAACAATCTGTCGGTATTTTATACCATTTTAATGTTCAAGAGATAAATTAAAAATATTAGTTAATGGTTCTTAGAGTTCCATTTTGCATTCCTTAAGAACCCTTGAAAAAACCTCATCAGGACCCGGCGACTTATTTTGCTTCAGTCTGTCTATCTGTTTCACAACCATTTTACTAGTGACTGTGATGTTACATAATTTATCTTCTTCAGGCCCACTATAAAAATTAATGACTGGAATATTATTAGTGTCTTCCTGTGTAAAAACTGAGAGAAAATAATTATTTAAAATCGAGCACATTTCATTCTCTTTGTCAGTAAGATGCCCATAGTTATTTTTAAGGGGACCTATCTTATCTCTAACTTTTGTTCTATAGACCTGGAAAAAAAACTTTTTGGGTTAGTTTTAGAATCCCTGGCAACTTTAATTTCATAGTCCCTTTTAGCTTTTCTTATCCCCTTTTTAATGTCCCTCTTAATGTCAATATACTGATTCATAAGATGACTCTCACCTCTTTTGATACGCCTATAAATTCCTTTCTTATCCCCTAGTAGATATTTCAGCCTATTATTCATCCATTTTGGGTCATTTCTGTTTGATCTAATTTCTTTATACGGGATAAACGTTCTTTGAGCAGCATGTATAGTGATCAGAAAACTGTCATATTGATAGCTCTCTTCGTTGCCCCAGTCAACAAATGATAAGTGTTCTCTAAGCCCACCGTAATCTGCTAAGCGAAAATCTGGGATTGTTACTGAGTTATCCCTACTATCGTACTTCCATTCAATGCTAAATGTAATTGATTTGTGGTCGCTAGTACCGAGTTCCTCTGAAATTTCTAAATTATTAACAAGGAATTCATTGTTTGCCAGAACTAAGTCAAGCAGGTTATTACCCCTTGTAGGTTCTGTCACAAACTCCTTCAAAAAACAATCCTGAACTACTAAAAAGTCGTATGATTCTAAATTCCCAGTCAAGAAATTCCAATCAATATGACTAAAGTTAAAGCCTCCTAGAATTACTACATTATCGTGCCTTGTGGCCCTAACAATTTCCTCCCATAGTAGTCTCCCCTGGTCCCTATCTAAGTTTGGGGGGACGGTATATCACACCTAAAATCAATTTTTCATGCCCCTCTGAAAATTCTATCCAAACAGACTCTGTATGTGTTACTTCGGACTTAATACCCATTTTTATGCAACATTTCAAGCGATCTCGGACATACAATGCCACCCCAAACCCCTTCCCGATACTTCTATCTACTTGAAACAATTTAAAACCTTGAATGTGACATTCCGCAGGCATGTCCCGATTTTTCATATTGAACCACGTCTCAGTTAAGGCAAATACATCAGTGTTACCTGCACTAGCAACTAGTCTCAACTCGTCCATCTTATTCCTAGTACTACGACTATTTGTGTAATATATATTTAAGGACCCTCCTTTCTCTTTACCCTTCCTGCTCATTTCTGTTATTCCACTAAACCTATTACTGTCCTTGTCAATTAGTGCCACTTGCTTTCCAATATCCACCTCATTTTGCCTATTACTAGTTCTCCTTGTACTCATATTACTACACTGCGACTTCACTGTTATCCAGCCAAAACCCATACCACTAACTATTCCTAGTTTAAAGACCTAACAGCTCCCTCCACTGCGTTGGCCAGTGCTCCCACCCCACACCTAGATAAGTGAACCCCATCCCTGGCATACATGTCATTTCTGCCATAGAAGAGGTCCCAGTTGTCAATGAATGTTACCGCATTTTCCTTACAGTATTTGTCCAGCCAGCAATTGACACCAATTGCTCTGGACAACCATTCATTTCCAACTCCTCTCCTTGGCAAAATATCACATATGACAGGGTTCCCACCCTTCCTCCTAATTATCTCTATTGCTGACCTATACCTGCTAATCAGGTCCTCACTCCTACGTCTGCCAACATCGTTGCCTCCAGCACTGAGACAAATAGGATTGCTCCCATTACCTCTCATGATGTCATCAAGACGGCTAACAATATCCTTCATCCCAGCCCCAGGAAAACACACTCTCTGCCTCCTACTCCTATCTTTCATTTACTGGCTTTCCTGCCAGTTCTCTGTCCCACGGAACCTCCTGCAGGAAGTTCCTCAACCCTATGTAGTCGCCTCTTTTATAGTCAGGCTTTTCCCATTCAACTCCTGTTACTCTCTCCACTTGCAACTCTACTATGTGTTCAAAGCACAGAACTACGTGGTCACTAGCTCCTAGGGGACTCTCATATGTGATGTCCTCAATGTCTGAACTGCCCAGGGTGAACACAAGGTCCAATCTTGCTGGTTCATCCTCCCCTCTCACTCTGGTAGTGTCCTTAACATGTTGGTGCATGAGGTTTTCCAGCACCACATCCAACATCTTGGTTCTCCATGTTTCGGGACCCCCATGTGGTTCCAGGTTTTCCCAGTCAATCTCGTGTGTGTGTGTGTGTGCGTGTGTGTGTGTGTGTGTGTGTGTGTGTGTGTGTGTGTGTGTGTGTGTGTGTGTGTGTGTGTGTGTGTGTGTGTGTCTGTGTGTGTGTGTGTGTGCGTGTGTGTGTGTGTGTGTGTGTGTGTGTGTGTATCTGTGTGTGTGTGTGTGTGTGTGTGTGTGTGTACTCACCTAGTTGTACTCACCTAGTTGAGGTTGCAGGGGTCCAGTCTTAGCTCCTTGCCCCGTCTCTTCACTGGTCGCTACAAGGTCACTCTCCCTGAACCGTGAGCTTTATCATACCTCTGCTTAAAGCTATGTATGGATTCTGCCTCCACTACATCGCTTCCCAAACTATTCCACTTCCTGACTACTCTGTGGCTGAAGAAATACTTCCTAACATCCCTGTGATTCATCTGTGTCTTCAACTTCCAACTGTGTCCCCTTGTTTCTGTGCCCCATCTCTGGAACATCCTGTCTTTGTCCACCTTGTCAATTCCTCTCAGTATTTTGTATGTCGTTATCATGTCCCCCCTATCTCTCCTGTCCTTCAGTGTCGTCAGGTTGATTTCCCTTAGCCTCTCCTTGTAGGACATATCCCTTAGCTCTGGGACTAGTCTTGTTGCAAACCTTTGCACTTTCTCTAGTTTCTTTAAGTGCTTGGCTAGGTGTGGGTTCCAAACTGGTGCCGCATACTCCAATATGGGCCTAACGTACACGGTGTACAGGGTCCTGAACGATTCCTTATTAAGATGTCGGAATGCTGTTCTGAGGTTTGCTAGGCGCCCATATGCTGCAGCAGTTATTTGGTTGATGTGCGCTTCAGGAGATGTGCCTGGTGTTATACTCACCCCAAGATCTTTTTCCTTGAGTGAGGTTTGTAGTCTCTGGCCCCCTAGACTGTACTCCGTCTGCAGTCTTCTTTGCCCTTCTCCAATCTTCATGACTTTGTACTTGGTGGGGTTGAACTCTAGAAGCCAATTGCTGGACCAGGTCTGCAGCCCGTCCTATGTGTGTGTGTGTGTGTACTCACCTAATTGTGGTTGCAGGGGTCGATTCATAGCTTCTGGTCCCGCTTTTTCGCTGGTCGCTACTTCTAGGTCTATCCCTTCCGGCATGTCATTCACACACCAGAAACAGCACCGTTCCTAGGACTTACCCCTGTGGAACCCCGCTCGTCACAGGCGCCCACTCTGACACCTCGTCACGTGCCATGACTCGTTGTTGCCTCCCTCTCAGGTATTCTCTGATCAATTACAGTGCCTTCCCTGCTATGCGTGCCTGATCCTCTAGCTTTTGCATTAATTTCTTGTGTGGTAATGTGTCGGAAGCCTTCTTGCAGTCCAAGAAAATGCAATCTACCTACACATCTCTCTTGCATCTTATTTCTGTTACCATGCCATAAAACTCCAGTAGGTTTGTGACACAAGATTTCCCTTCCTTATGCGTGTGTGTGTCCTCTCCACAACGTTCTTGCAACATGAGTAACAAGAATAATTAGCGTTCAGATTTGAACGTTTCCTATGTTACTTAGGCCACCTTGTTGCCAGGACTATCGTGGTTTCTCTGAATTAGTCTTGGGTCGATTGCGGGGGATCACAGCCGTGCACCCCTCTCCCAGACTAGGCCTCCCGGTTACCGGCCTGATCAGTCAGGCTTTTGGTACACAGATAACCCGCACATAGAAGGAAGAAGCTTTCGATCAACGTTCCTGTGCGACTTAGACCATTAACAAGTCACACTAACAGTATATATGTGCGAGGGGAACAGGAACGTGTGTGCAGGTTAGGGATCGATTCCTCCAGAATTTTACAGGTGCAAATTACGATGTGCTTCTCTCGCCTACGTTCCAGCGAATACAATTCAAGATTCAAGATTTGAGAAGAGGAAGCTCATGATCGGTAGGTACGATCTTTGTGGATCAAGAAGAACACACGATCTTGGTAGATCAAGAGGAACGTACTCTCTCAGTGGATCAAGAAGAATGCACACTCTGAGTGGATTAAAAGGAATGCACAATCTTGGTGGATCAAGAGGAACATATAGTCATAGAGAATGAAGAGGAACGCACAAGCGTGGTAGATCAAGAAGAATGTACAATCTTGGACGATCAAGAGGGCCGATTGACACTGCTGAGGGTTGGCACTCCTGTGGGCTGACACTGCTGAAGGATGACACTGTTGAGGGTTGACACTGCTGAGGGTTAACACTGCTGAGGGCTGACATTGCTGAGGGCGGACACTGCTAAGGGTTGACACTGCTGAGGACTGACATTGCTGAGGGCTGACACTGCTGAGGGCTGACACTGCTAAGGGCTGACACTGCTAAGGGCTGACTCAGCTGAAGGCTGACACTGCTGAGGGTTGACACTGCTGAGGGTTGACACTGCTGAGGGCTGACACAACTGAGGGCTGACTCAGCTGAAGGCTGACACTGCTGAAGGCTGACACTGCTGAGGGTTGACACTGCTGAGGGCTGACGTCAACTACTGAGGGCTGACATTACTGAGGGCTGACACTGCTGAGTGCTGACACTGCTGTGGGCTGACACTGCTGAGGGCTGACATTGCTGAGGGCTGATATTGCTGAGGGCTGACACTGCTGAGGGCTGACACTGCTGAGGGCTGAAACTCATGAGGCAGACTCAACTGAGGGCTGAAACTCATGAGGCAGACTCAACTGAGGGCTGACTCAGACGAAGGCTGACACTGCTGAGGGCTGACACGACTGAATATTGACACTGCTGAAGGATGACATTGCTGAGGGCTGACACTGCTGAAGGCTGACACAGATGAGGGTTGACACTGCTGAGGGCTGACACTACTGAGGGATGACACTGCTGAGGGATGACACTGCTGAGGGCTGACATTACTGAGGGCTGACACTGCTGAGTGCTGACACTGCTGTGGGCTGACACAAATGAGGGCTGACACTGCTGAGGGCTGATATTGCTGAGGGTTGACACTCATGAGGACTGCCACAGCTGAGGGCTGACTCAGCTGAAGGCTGACACTGCTGAGAGCTGACATTGCTGAGGGCTGACGTTGCTGAGGGCTGACACTGCTGAGGGCTGACATTGCTGACGGCTGACACTGCTGAGTGCTGACACTGCTGAGGGCTGATATTGCTGAGGGTTGACACTCCTGAGGACTGCCACAACTGAGGGCTGACTCAGCTGAAGGCTGACACTGCTGACGGCTGACACTGCTGAGGGCTGACATTGCTGAGGGCTGATATTGCTGAGGGCTGACACTGCTGAGGGCTGACACTGCTGAGGGCTGAAACTCATGAGGCAGACTCAACTGAGGGCTGACTCAGACGAAGGCTGACACTGCTGAGGGCTGACACGACTGAATATTGACACTGCTGAAGGATGACATTGCTGAGGGCTGACATTACTGAGGGCTGAAACTCCTGAGGGCTGACACAACTGAGAGCTGACACAGCTGAAGGCTGACACAACTGAAGGCTGACACTGCTGAGGGCTAACACAGCTGACGGATGACACTGCTAAGGGCTGACATTGCTGAGGGCTGACACACCTGAGGGCTGACTCAGCTGAAGGCTGACACTGCTGAGGGCTGACACTGCTGAGGGCTAACAATACTGAGCGCTGACATTGCTGAACGCTGACACTCCTGAGGGCTGACACAACTGAGAACTCATTCAACTGATGGCTGACACTGCTGAGGGCTGACACTGCTGAGGGCTGACACTGCTATGGGCTGACATTGCTGAGGGCTGACACACCTGAGGGCTAACACAACTGAGGGCTGTCTCAGTTGAAGGCTGAAACTGCTGAGAGCTGACACTGTTGAGGGCTGATAGTGCTGAGGGCTGAAACTGCTGAAGGCTGACACTGCTGAGGGCTGACACTGCTGAGGGCTGACACAGCTGAGGAAAGACACTTCTGAGGGCTGACATTGCTGAGGGCTGAAACTCCTGGGGGCTAACACAACTGAGGGCGCCTTAGCTGAAGGCTGAAACTGCTGAGGGCTGACACTGCTGAGGGCTGATACTGCTGAAGGCTGAAACTGCTGAGGGCTGACATCGCTGAATGCTGACATTGCTGAGGACTGACACTTCTGAGAGCTGACAAAACTGAGGGCCGACTCAGCTGAAGGCTGACACTGCTGAGGGTTAACACTGCTAAGGGCTGACACTGCTGAAGGCTGACACTCCTGAGGGCTGACATTCCTGAGGGTTGACACTGCTGAGGGCTGACTCAGCTGAAGGCTGACACTGCTGAGGGCTGACACTGCTGAGGGCTGACACAACTGAGGACTCATTCAACTGATGGTTGACACTGCTGAGGGCTGATATTACTGAAGGCTGACACTGCTGAGGGCTGACACTGCTGAGGGCTGACACTGCTGAGAGCTGATGATGCTGAGGGCTGACACAGCTCATGTCTAGTTTTAATGGCTGCATAAGCCCTTGGCACTTACACAACTTCCGGAAAGTTAAACTGTATTCTTCCAAGTGTCACGTTTGCAGAGAGAGAGAGAGAGAGAGAGAGAGAGAGAGAGAGAGAGAGAGAGAGAGAGAGAGAGAGAGAGAGAGAGAGAGAGAGAGAGAGAGAGAGAGAGAGAGAGAGAGAGAGAGAGAGAGAGAGAGAGAGAGGAAGAAGACACAGGGAAGTCAGGCGCTAAAAAGACACGTAATGGAGCCATATTTTTGTAAAGTGGAAGATGTGGCGAAGTAATGCTTACAGTTAAGGAACTTCAGCCATGAAGTGGCTTGGAGACCGTCACGTTGGCGCCGCTGACTTTATGGAATTACATCCCTCAGGTGTGCCGGAAGGTGCGCCAGTGGTGCAGGGAGGGAGCCAGTGGTGCAGGGAGGGAGCCCGTGGTGCAGGGAGGGAGCCAGTGGTGCAGGGAGGGAGCCAGTGGTGCAGGGAGGGAGCCAGTGGTGCAGGAAGGGAGCCAGTGGTGCAGGGAGGGAGCCAGTGGTGCAGGGAGGGAGCCAGTGGTGCAGGGAGGGAGCCAGTGGTGCAGGGAGGGAGCCAGTGGTGCAGGGAGGGAGCCAGTGGTGCAGGGAGGGAGCCAGTGGTGCAGGGAGGGAGCCAGTGGTGCATGGATGGAGTCAGTGGTGCAGGGAGGGAACCAGTGGTGCAGGGAGGGAGCCAGTGGTGCATGGATGGAGTCAGTGGTGCAGGGAGGGAACCAGTGGTGCAAGGAGGTGCGCCAGTGGTGCAGGGAGGTGCGCCAGTGGTGCAGAGAGGGAGCCAGTGGTGCATGGAGGGAGTCAGTGGTGCAATGAGGGAGTCAGTGGTGCAGGGAGGGAGCCAGTGGTGCAGGGAGGGAGCCAGTGGTGCAAGGAGGAGCGCCAGTGGTGCAGGGATGGAGCCAGTGGTGCAGGGAGGGAGCCAGCGGTGCAAGGAGGTGCGCCAGTGGCGCAGGGAGGGAGCCAGTGGTGCAGAGAGGGGGCCAATGGTGCATGGAGGGAGTCAGTGGTGCAAGGAGGTGCGCCAGTGGTGCAGGGAGGTGCGCCAGTGGTGCAGAGAGAGAGCCAGTGGTGCATGGAGGGAGTCAGTGGTGCGGGGAGGGAGCCAGTGGTGCAGGGAGGGAGCCAGTGGTGCAGGGAGGGAGCCAAAGGTGGAGGTTGGGAGCCAGTGGTGCAGGGAGAGAGTCAGTGGTGCAGGGAGGGAGTCAGTGGTGCAGGGAGGGAGTCAGTGGTGCAGGGAGGGAGTCAGTGGTGCAGGGAGGGAGTCAGTGATGCAGGGAGGGAGTCAGCGGTGCAGGGAGGGAGTCAGTGGTGCAGGGAGGGAGTCAGTGGTGCAGGGAGGGAGTCAGTGGTGCAGGGAGGGAGTCAGTGATGCAGGGAGGGAGTCAGCGGTGCAGGGAGGGAGTCAGTGGTGCAGGGAGGGAGTCAGTGGTGCAGGGAGGGAGTCAGTGGTGCAGGGGGGGAGCCAGTGGTGCAGGGAGGGAGCCAGTGGTGCAGGGAGGGAGTCAGTGGTGCAGGGAGGGAGTCAGTGGTGCAGGGAGGGAGTCAGTGGTGTAGGGAGGGAGCCAGAGGTGGAGGGTGGGAGCCAGTGGTGCAGGGAGGGAGTCAGTGGTGCAGGGAGGGAGTCAGTGGTGCAGGGAGGGAGCCAGTGGTGCAGGGAGGGATCCAGAGGTGGAGGGTGGGAGCCAGTGGTGCAGGGAGGGAGTCAGTGGTGCAGGGAGGGAGTCAGTGGTGCAGGGAGGGAGCCAGAGTTAGCAAAAGGTGGAAGGGTGGGAGGGAGCCAGAGGTGGAGAGGTGAGAGTGAGTCTGAAGTGGAGGGATGAGAGGGAACCAGAGGTGAA
>NC_091307.1:37218110-37273110 GCF_038502225.1 Cherax quadricarinatus
TCATCTTTCTGGCTATGGGTACTGTTAGTGCCTGGTCACTTCCGGTACCCTCTTCTTTCTCCCTCCCTCACTCCAGTAAAGGAGGTCCTCTGGAAACGTTATTTGCTGGACACCTTCCTCGATTCTACAATTTTGCAAGCTCCTGATGATGTGTTGATTGCAACACGAAAGGCCTAGAGTTATCACAGTGGTTGTTTTGCATATATATATATATATATATATATATATATATATATATATATATATATATATATATATATATATATATATATATATATATATAGATATATATAGATATGTATATATATATTGTTTCTTTTATTAACACATTGGCCGATTCCCACCAAGGCAGGGTGTCGCGAAAAAGAAAAAACCTTCATCATCATTCGCTCCATCACTGTCTTGCTAGAGGGTTGCTTTACACTACAGTTAATAAAACTGCAACATTAACACCCCTCCTTCAGAGTCCACTGTACTTTTCATCTCCAGGGCTCAAGTCTGGCCTGCCGGTTTCCCTAAATCCCTTCATAAATGTTACTTTGTTCACACTCCAACAGCACGTCAAGTATTAAAAACCATTTGTCTCCATTCACTCCTATCAAGCACGCTCACGCATGCCTGCTGGAAGTCCAAGCCCCTCGCACACAAAACATCCTTTACTCCCTCCCTCCACCCTATCCTAGGCCGGCCCCTACCCCGCCTTCCCTCCACTACAGATTTATGCACTCTCGAAATCATTCTGTTTTGTTCCATTCTCTCTACATGTCTGAACCACCTCAACAACCTTTCCTCAACCCTCTGGACAGCAGTTTTGGCAATCCTGCACTTCCTCCTAGTTTCCAAACTATGAATTCTCTGCATTATATCCACACCACACATTGCCCTCAGACATGACATCTCCACTGCCTCCAGCCTTCTCGCTGTAACATTCATCACCCATGCTTCACACTCATGCAAGAGCATTGGTAAAACTATACTCTCATACATTCCCCTCTTTGCTTCCAAGGACAAAGTTCTTTGTCTCCACAGACTCCTAAGTGCACTGCTAACCCTTTTCCCCTCATCAGTTCTATGATTCACTTCATTTTTCATAGACCCATCCGCTGACACGTCCACTCCCAAATATCTGAATACGTTCACGTCCTCCATACTCTCTCCCTCCAATTTGATATCCAATCTTTCGTCACCTAACCTTTTTGTTATCCTCGTAACCTTACTCTTTCCTATATTCACTTTAATTTTCTTCTTTTACATACCCTACCAAATTCATCCACCAACCTCTGCAACTTCTCTTCAGAATCTCCCAAGAACACAGTGTCATCAGCAAAAAGCAATTGTGACACCTCCCACTTTGTGTTTGATTCTTTATCTTTTTAACTCCACACCTCTTGCCAACACCCGAGCATTCACTTCTCTTACAACCCCATCTATAAATATATTGAACAACCATGGTGACATCACACTTCCTTGTCTAAGGCCTACTTTTACTTGGAAATAATCTCCCTCTTTCCTACATACTCTAACCTGATCCTCACTATCCTCGTAAAAACTCTTCACTGCTTTCAGCAACCTACCTTCTATACGATTCCCCTGCAACATCTGCCACATTGCCCCCTTGTCCACCCTGTCATACGCCTTTTCCAAATCTATAAATGCCACAAAAACCTCTTTAGCCTTATCTAAATACTGTTCACCTATATGTTTCACTGTAAACACTTGGTCTACACACTCCCTACCTTTCCTAAAGCCTCCTTGTTCATCTGTTATCCTACTCTCCGTCTTACTTGGTCTACACACTCCCTACCTTTCCTAAAGCCTCCTTGTTCATCTGTTATCCTACTCTCCGTCTTACTCTTAATTCTTTCAATAATAACTCTACCATACACTTTACCAGGTATACTCAACAGACTTATCCCCCTGTAATTTTTGCACTCTCTTTTATCCCCCTTTGCCTTTATGCAAAGGAACTATGCATGCTCTCTGCCAATCCCTAGGTACCTTACCCTCTTCCATACATTTATGAAATAATAGCACCAACCACTCCAAAACTATATCCCCACCTACTTTTAACATTTCTATCTTTATCCCATCAGACCCAGACGCCTTACCCCGTTTCATTCTACCCACTGCCTCACGAACTTCCCCCACTCCTATATATATATATATATATATATATATATATATATATATATATATATATATATATATATATATATATATATATATATATATATATATATATATATATATACATTTATATATATACACACACACACACACACACACACACATATATATATATATATATATATATATATATATATATATATATATATATATATATATATATATATATATATATATATATATATATATATATATATATATATATATATATATAGATATATGATATATATATATATATATATATATATATATATATATATATATATATATATATATATATATATATATATATATATATATATATATATATATATATATATATATAGATATATATGCGTGTGGGTAATAAGCTTCAGGTGTAGCATGAAGTCATTACGCGGTAGATTTGCGTAGAGCTTAACTAGGATAGCCTGGACGGGCAGGAATGAGCACCACTGACAATTACACCTATTTGCTGAACCGGCAAGCAGAAATTACCGTACAATTACACGATAATTACCCGCCCAGAGAGGTAATAACCTCTTTAAAACCCGCCACATGCTGGCTTAAAAATTTAAATTTTCTGTTTTGTGGACTTGCGTTGTTTTCAGTATTGCTGAGCAGCATTTGATCGTGCCAGATAATATTATTGTAGTTTATTAGTTGGCTATGTCACACATTATTTACCTTCCTGTCGTCAGTTATAGATAATAATAAGGAAACCGAGAGTAAGTTAACGGTTAGGTGTCCCATTGATCGATTACTAGCTCAGTCAGCTCACACACTGAGATCCGTGGTTCGATACCCGGTACGGGTGGAAGCATAAAGACGTATTTCCTTAAGATACCTGCTGTTCCTGTTCACCTAGCAGTAAAATAGGTACCTGGGTGTTAGTCGACTGGTGTGGGTGCAATCCTGGGGACAAAATTAACCTAATATGCCCGAAATGCTCTGTAAAACAAGCAACTTTCTATATACATGTACTAGTATGTCATCTAGGTTTGTATACGTTGCACATATACTTGTAGAAATAGAGGTTATTACTATTATTATTTTAAAGCGTTGCAGACTCCTAACAAGGCTAGTGAAGGTAACAGCCACACGAGAGGGGAAAGGGCCAACCCTCTTTCAATTTGAAACTTCAACTTTTTGACTTTTAATTAAACGCAGTTTTCCCTTTTTTCCCTGACAATCATTTTTCTTTACTTTTCTCAATTAAGTTAATATAGCATATGGCTACTTAGATAAGCCTTTATGTACTTAAAAAAAACGAATATCAGAGAATCTCACATTCTAGAATCGCAACAATGTTTCTATGGCTACTACTAGGAAATAATAGGTTGGATAACTAGAACGTCCAAAACACAAGACGACTACAATACTGTTGTAATGGCTCCTCTTTTAAAGGAGGAACGACGTTATTTGTCTCGAACACTGGTCAAGAAAATTAAACTTTATTTTGTTTTCAAAATTTTAAACACAGCGAAATATTTAGTATTTTATATATATATATATATATATATATATATATATATATATATATATATATATATATATATATATATATATATATATATATATATATATATATATATATATATATATATATATATGTCGTGCCGAATAGGCAGAACTTGCGATCTTGGCTTAAATAGCAACGCTCATCTTGCCATATAGGACAAGCGAAAATTTGTGTATGCAATAATTTCGCCAAAATCATTCTGTACCTAACGAAAAAAATATATTTCACTGTGTTTGTTTAGTATTAAATTATTGTAAATAAATCTGAAATATATTTAGTTGGGTTAGGCTAAAATAAATTGTTCTTGTTATAATAAGGTTAGGTAAGTTTTCTAAGATTCTTTTGGAGCAAAATTAAATTTTTTTACATTAACATTAATGAAAAATATATATCTTTAAACGTATAACAGAAAATTTTAGAAAGAACTTAATTTTAAATGAGTTCTTGCTAATTGACCAGTTTTACATATTCGGCACGATAAATATATATATATATTATATATATATATATATATATATATATATATATTTATATATATATATATATATATATATATATATATATATATATATATATATATATATATATATATATATATATATATATGTCGTGTCGAATAGGCGGAACTTGCGATCTTGGCTTAAATAGCAACGCTCATCTTGCCATATAGGACAAGTGAAAATTTGTGTATGCAATAATTTCGCCAAAATCATTCTGAACCTTACGAAAAAAATATATTTGATTGTGTTTGTTTAGTACTAAATTATTGTAAACGTATTTAAAATATATTTAGTTGGGTTAGGCTAAAATAAATTGCTCTTGTTATAATAAGGTTAGGTAAGTTTTCTAAGATTCTTTTATTGCAAAATTAAAAATTTTTTACATTAACATTAATGAAAAAATATATCTCTAAAAGTATAAGAGAAAATTTCAGAAAGGACTTAATTTTAAATGAGTTATTGCTAATTGACCAGTTTTACATTTTCGGCACGACATATATATATATATATATGTATATATGTATATATGTATATATGTATATATAAGGTAGTAGGTTGGTAGACAGCAACCACCCAGGGAAGTACTACCGTCCTGCCAGATGACTGTGAAACAAAAACCTGTAACTGTTTTGCATGATGGTAGGATTGCTGGTTTCTTTTTCTGTCTCATAAACACGCTAAGATAACAGGGATATCTTGCTACTCCTACTTACACTTTGGTCACACTTCACAGACACGCACATGCATATATATATATACATACATCTAGGTTTTTCTCCTTTTTCTAAATAGCTCTTGTTCTTTTTTATTTCTTCTATTGTCCATGGGGAAGTGGAAAAGAATCTTTCCTCCGTAAGCCATGCGTGTCGTATGAGGCGACTAAAATGCCGGGAGCAATGGGCTAGTAACCCCTTCTCCTGTATACAATTACTAAAAAAGAGAAGAAGAAAAACTTTATAAAACTGGGTTGCTTAAATGTGCGTGGATGTAGTGCGGATGACAAGAAACAGATGATTGCTGATGTTATGAATGAAAAGAAGTTGGATGTCCTGGCCCTAAGCGAAACAAAGCTGAAGGGGGTAGGAGAGTTTCAGTGGGGGGAAATAAATGGGATTAAATCTGGAGTATCTGAGAGAGTTAGAGCAAAGGAAGGGGTAGCAGTAATGTTAAATGATCAGTTATGGAAGGAGAAAAGAGAATATGAATGTGTAAATTCAAGAATTATGTGGATTAAAGTAAAGGTTGGATGCGAGAAGTGGGTCATAATAAGCGTGTATGCACCTGGAGAAGAGAGGAATGCAGAGGAGAGAGAGAGGTTTTGGGAGATGTTAAGTGAATGTATAGGAGCCTTTGAACCAAGTGAGAGAGTAATTGTGGTAGGGGACTTGAATGCTAAAGTAGGAGAAACTTTTAGAGAGGGTGTGGTAGGTAAGTTTGGGGTGCCAGGTGTAAATGATAATGGGAGCCCTTTGATTGAACTTTGTATAGAAAGGGGTTTAGTTATAGGTAATACATATTTTAAGAAAAAGAGGATAAATAAGTATACACGATATGATGTAGGGCGAAATGACAGTAGTTTGTTGGATTATGTATTGGTAGATAAAAGACTGTTGAGTAGACTTCAGGATGTACATGTTTATAGAGGGGCCACAGATATATCAGATCACTTTCTAGTTGTAGCTACACTGAGAGTAAAAGGTAGATGGGATACAAGGAGAATAGAAGCATCAGGGAAGAGAGAGGTGAAGGTTTATAAACTAAAAGAGGAGGCAGTTAGGGTAAGATATAAACAGCTATTGGAGGATAGATGGGCTAATGAGAGCATAGGCAATGGGGTCGAAGAGGTATGGGGTAGGTTTAAAAATGTAGTGTTAGAGTGTTCAGCAGAAGTTTGTGGTTACAGGAAAGTGGGTGCAGGAGGGAAGAGGAGCGATTGGTGGAATGATGATGTAAAGAGAGTAGTAAGGGAGAAAAAGTTAGCATATGAGAAGTTTTTACAAAGTAGAAGTGATGCAAGGAGGGAAGAGTATATGGAGAAAAAGAGAGAAGTTAAGAGAGTGGTGAAGCAATGTAAAAAGAGAGCAAATGAGAGAGTGGGTGAGATGTTATCAACAAATTTTGTTGAAAATAAGAAAAAGTTTTGGAGTGAGATTAACAAGTTAAGAAAGCCTAGAGAACAAATGGATTTGTCAGTTAAAAATAGGAGAGGAGAGTTATTAAATGGAGAGGTAGAGGTATTGGGAAGATGGAAGGAATATTTTGAGGAATTGTTAAATGTTGATGAAGATAGGGAAGCTGTGATTTCGTGTATAGGGCAAGGAGGAATAACATCTTGTAGGAGTGAGGAAGAGCCAGTTGTGAGTGTGGGGGAAGTTCGTGAGGCAGTAGGTAAAATGAAAGGGGGTAAGGCAGCCGGGATTGATGGGATAAAGATAGAAATGTTAAAAGCAGGTGGGGATATAGTTTTGGAGTGGTTGGTGCAATTATTTAATAAATGTATGGAAGAGGGTAAGGTACCTAGGGATTGGCAGAGAGCATGCATAGTTCCTTTGTATAAAGGCAAAGGGGATAAAAGAGAGTGCAAAAATTATAGGGGGATAAGTCTGTTGAGTGTACCTGGTAAAGTGTATGGTAGAGTTATAATTGAAAGAATTAAGAGTAAGACGGAGAATAGGATAGCAGATGAACAAGGAGGCTTTAGGAAAGGTAGGGGGTGTGTGGACCAGGTGTTTACAGTGAAACATATAAGTGAACAGTATTTAGATAAGGCTAAAGAGGTCTTTGTGGCATTTATGGATTTGGAAAAGGCGTATGACAGGGTGGATAGGGGGGCAATGTGGCAGATGTTGCAAGTGTATGGTGTAGGAGGTAGGTTACTGAAAGCAGTGAAGAGTTTTTACGAGGATAGTGAGGCTCAAGTTAGAGTATGTAGGAAAGAGGGAAATTTTTTCCCAGTAAAAGTAGGCCTTAGACAAGGATGTGTGATGTCACCGTGGTTGTTTAATATATTTATAGATGGGGTTGTAAGAGAAGTAAATGCGAGGGTCTTGGCAAGAGGCGTGGAGTTAAAAGATAAAGAATCACACACAAAGTGGGAGTTGTCACAGCTGCTCTTTGCCGATGACACTGTGCTCTTGGGAGATTCTGAAGAGAAGTTGCAGAGATTGGTGGATGAATTTGGTAGGGTGTGCAAAAGAAGAAAATTAAAGGTGAATACAGGAAAGAGTAAGGTTATGAGGATAACAAAAAGATTAGGTGATGAAAGATTGAATATCAGATTGGAGGGAGAGAGTATGGAGGAGGTGAACGTATTCAGATATTTGGGAGTGGACGTGTCAGCGGATGGGTCTATGAAAGATGAGGTGAATCATAGAATTGATGAGGGAAAAAGAGTGAGTGGTGCACTTAGGAGTCTGTGGAGACAAAGAACTTTGTCCTTGGAGGCAAAGAGGGGAATGTATGAGAGTATAGTTTTACCAACGCTCTTATATGGGTGTGAAGCGTGGGTGATGAATGTTGCAGCGAGGAGAAGGCTGGAGGCAGTGGAGATGTCATGTCTGAGGGCAATGTGTGGTGTGAATATAATGCAGAGAATTCGTAGTTTGGAAGTTAGGAGGAGGTGCGGGATTACCAAAACTGTTGTCCAGAGGGCTGAGGAAGGGTTGTTGAGGTGGTTCGGACATGTAGAGAGAATGGAGCGAAACAGAATGACTTCAAGAGTGTATCAGTCTGTAGTGGAAGGAAGGCGGGGTAGGGGTCGGCCTAGGAAGGGTTGGAGGGAGGGGGTAAAGGAGGTTTTGTGTGCGAGGGGCTTGGACTTCCAGCAGGCATGCGTGAGCGTGTTTGATAGGAGTGAATGGAGACAAATGGTTTTTAATACTTGACGTGCTGTTGGAGTGTGAGCAAAGTAACATTTATGAAGGGATTCAGGGAAACCGGCAGGCCGGGCTTGAGTCCTGGAGATGGGAAGTACAGTGCCTGCACTCTGAAGGAGGGGTGTTAATGTTGCAGTTTAAAAACTGTAGTGTAAAGCACCCTTCTGGCAAGACAGTGATGGAGTGAATGATGGTGAAAGTTTTTCTTTTTCGGGCCACCCTGCCTTGGTGGGAATCGGCCGGTGTGATAATAAAAAATATATATATATATATATATATATATATATATATATATATATATATATATATATATATATATATATATATATATATATATATATATATATATATATATATATAATTTTAGGAAGATTTGGGACGTAATAAATCGCATGTATAAGGATATAATTCATCATTGCTATGCGCATCATAAGAACATAAGAACGAAGGAACACTGCAGAAGGCCTACTGGCCCATGCGAGGCAGGTCCAAGTCTCCTACCGGCTTAAGCCAATGCACCCAACCTAGTCAGGTCAGGTCACCTTGACTTAAGGGAGGAACACAGCAACCGACCTGGTAGCACAAGCTATCAGGTCTAACTCACACCCACCCACATCTACTCATGTATTTATCCAACCTATTTTTAAAGCTACACAACGTTCTGGCCTCTATAACTGTACTCGGGAGTTTGTTCCACTCATCCACAACTCTATTACCAAACCAGTACTTTCCTATATCCTTCCTGAATCTGAATTTTTCCAACTTAAAACCATTGCTGCGAGTCCTGTCTAGGCTAGATATTTTCAGCACACTATATACGTCCCCTTTATTTATTCCTGTCTTCCATTTATACACCTCAATCATATCCCCCCTAATTCTACGTCTTTCTAGAGAGTGCAGTTTCAGGGCCCTTAGTCTATCCTCATAGGGAAGGTTTCTGATACATGGGATCAACTTTGTCATCCTCCTTTGTACATTTTCCAGAGAATTTATATCCATTCTGTAATACGGTGACCAAAACTGTGCAGCAAAATCTAAATGAGGCCTAACCAAGGATGTATAGAGTTGAAGAACAACCTGAGGACTCCTATTATTTATGCTTCTTGATATGAAGCCAAGGATTCTATTAGTTTTATTGCGAACACTTATGCACTGTTGTCTTGGTTTCAGATTACTGCTAACCAGAACTCCTAAATCTTTTTCGCAATCCGTAATATTAAGATCTACATTATTTAGTTTATATGTGGCATGGTTATTGTCCTGTCCAACATTTAGAACTTTGCATTTGTCTATATTAAACTGCATCTGCCACTTCTCCGACCACTGCATCAGTCTATTCAAATCTTCCTGGAGTGCTCGAATGTCCTCGTCAGAATGAATTCGACGGCCTATTTTGGTGTCATCGGCAAACTTGCCGATGTCGCTCTTTATGCCCTCATCTATGTCGTTTATGTAGATTGTGAACAGCAGGGGGCCCAACACTGACCCCTGTGGAACACCGCTCGTGACGCTTCCCCACTCTGATTTCTCCCCATTTATGCAAACTCTCTGCTGCCTATTTGTCAACCATGCCTCTATCCAGGAAAAAATTTCTCCTCCTATTCCATGTGCTTTAATTTTCCTCAATAGTCTCTGATGTGGGACCCTGTCAAAAGCCTTACTGAAGTCCATATACACAATATCATATTCATTACCATGATCTACCTCCTCAAATACCTTAGTGAAAAAAGTTAATAAATTCGTAAGGCAGGAACGCCCCTTTGTAAAACCATGCTGAGATTCGTTGATTAATTTATGCTTTTCAAGGTGGCTACGAACTGCCTCGGCAATTATTGATTCCATAAATTTTCCCACTATGGAGGTTAGGCTTATTGGTCTATAGTTCGAAGCTAAGGACCTGTCACCTGTTTTGAAAATAGGTATCACATTTGCCATTTTCCACTTATCTGGCACCATGCCAGTTTGTAGTGATATGTTGAAAAGATTAGCCAAAGGTGTGCTAAGCTCCTCTTTACATTCCTTTAGAACCCTTGCATACAGTTCATCAGGGCCTGGGGATTTGTTAGGTTTTAATTTATCTATTTGCCTAAGGACCATGTCACTTGTGACCCTAATAGTGCACAGTTTATTATCGTCCTGTTCTACATAATTTATCATTACTGGAATATCGCTGGTATCCTCCTGTGTAAAAACTGAGAGGAAGTATGTGTTAAAAATTCTACACATTTCCTTATCACTGTCAGTGAGCTGACCCGAGGAACTTTTGAGTGGGCCTATCTTGTCCCTGATCTTACTTCTGTATACCTGAAAGAATCCTTTTGGGTTAGTCTTCGATTCTCTTGCAACTTTAACCTCATAATCTCTTTGCACTTGTTAAATTCCTAAAGAATACAAAAAATCTCATGCACTTGTTAAATTCCTAAAGAATACAAAAAAAAAATATTGTACGAAAAAAGGTTAACAGTGAGAGTACGATTTTCTCTTGTGTACATTTTGAGGGTTGTAGCGTTGTGTAACATGCAGCTGTAGTCTGGCATCATACCTTCATCACAGCTACCTTGCTAGCGATTTTCCTTAACCTGAATGTTTTGATAGAAGCGTTCCCTTGATCGTCACGTTCCCTTGCTCGTCACGTTCCCTTGCTCGTCACGTTCCGTTGATCGTCACGTTTCCTTGCTCGTCACGTTCCCTTGCTCGTCACGTTCCCTTGCTCGTCACGTTCCCTTGCTCGTCACGTTCCCTTGATCGTCACGTTTCATTGCTCGTCACGTTCCCTTGCTCGTCACGTTCCCTTGATCGTCACGTTCCCTTGATCGTCAGTCGCAGCTATGAGAATTTTGGGTAAGAAATCTTCATGCAATTGTAAAAGATGTATTTTCAAGGACATGTAATACTGCATTTCTTGATACGTCATTCTTAAGAATCTTCTTGATTCGTGGGCCGGTTAAACTTCCCACCTTTAATTTCGTAGCACTGACTTAAAAATTTCTCAGCACGGTACTAAAGCCCTCTTGAATTCACTTTAGCTATCGCTTTAACAAAAATTATCTTTCAATCTAGTTTAATGTGGAGAGGTGACAGGAAACTTCCTTGGATCAGTTATGGAACAAACTGGACAATGCTCATTTCTGGCTAGCATGTGATTCTTCATCGTCAGTCACGGCTAATGTACTAATCTGTACTAGCACGGCTGTCCCATAAACATAGGAAATAACAGTGTTCCTTGAAACTACCTTTGACACATACCAATGGCTTTGAGATCACCACAGACATACCAGTGGTAAGTGCTGTATTGGATTGCTTATAGGAGCAGTTTCATGCCATCGTAAGTCTCCTTTAGATGGACGGCGGAGGCCACAGGAATTCACGGATTTCCATTCCCGTCATTCAGGAGAGCAACTTTCAAGCTGCACTTTAAAGACTCGACAATAAGACGACAATCAAATGCTGTGTATTTCTAGGATAAGTTCATGAAAAATCTTTTGATATGGCATTAGCGGAGGGAACCATCTACTGGAAGTATGTCGCTAAATTAATATTTTTTATCGATAGTGGCACGCTAGTAAGTTTTTCTCAAGTGTTTCTGCTGTGTTAGGTCTCTAACAAGATCATAAATCTCATCTCCGATAAGAGTCTTCGGCTCCAGTTTCTCTTCAGGTGTATACTTAGGATGAGCAAAAGCTCCTGGATCTCTGACAGTCACATCCTCATCAGCTTCCATTTCATCTTCTATGGAATCTAGTACATCCTGTGAAGGATATGGATGTGGTAAAAATCCCAAAAGTGTATTTTGCATGAACTAGAGAAATATTCCCTTAAAACTTTATGATGAATTTATTTATAAATTGGTCTAATGACGAAAGTTTTTCTCCATATTTTCAACAGGTAATCAGATTTTTATGCCCATTACAAATCGAATAAGAAAATGAAATATCACCTTGTTAAAGGAAACTGACTTTGCTTATAAGAGACCACAAAACTTTGATCGGTTTTATCTCCAGTATTATGAGGCAGAGAAACAATAAAAGCAGTTTTGGAGTCACAGTAAAAAAAAAATATCTATATAGCGCATCAAACATAAATTATCATAACTTCTGATCAAATTTCCTCTCTAATCTGCATGTTAAGGGGAAAACTGAGCAAAATCTTAATATCATAAATGAAGAAAAGAAATTGTATTCGCATTATTTTCACATTTTATAAACCTGTTCTATCATATGTTTTTAGGATATTTCATATTTCAGTTATTACTGATGAAAATTCTTTGTTGACCAGTGGATTCTTACCAAGAACGGTTTTCACAGTGCTTAATTTAGAGTGGCTGGGGAGAGGGGCGGTGAGCAGGAAAAATGAAATGCCAGCCTGGACTGAGGCAGGTTGATGAGTCTCTCTCAGATTCTGGCAGAATATGTTGCTCTGGTATTTACAACCTGCCGGAAGGAGCAAGGTGGCAGAAAGAGAAGAAGCTGAGGAAGGATATGAGAGAAAGACGGAGGGAAAGATGGCGGGAAAAATGAAAAAGAAGATGGTAAGGATGAGGAAGGAATTAAGGAAAGAACGATGTAGAGAAGAAATAAGAGAAGAAACAACATCAGAGAAGCTTAAGAAAGCAGTAAAATCGAGAAAGGGAAATAAGTAGCAGCAGCAGCAGAAGAAGAATTAGCAGATGAAACACAAAGAGGAGGAATAGGAGTAAAATGAATGGAGTGTTGAGGCAGTAAAGTAGGGAACAGTTTACACCTCTCGTTCACTGACAGCTATATTATCCGATTTTCACACTGGACGTCCACCTGAAGTTTGGCTGGCTTGATTAACCGTGAAATAATTTAATGGACAAGTCTTGCCTTGTCGATAATGAAACATTATAGACACTATCAAGAGTCCAGCCATATTTCGTGAGATTTAAGACACGAGACGCTCCAGAGATTTAGTCGATCTTCAGCAAATTCTTATTTTCATTTACCGGAGTGATGAAGAGAGAATATTACCAGAGTGATGGAGGGGAAATATTACCAGAGTGATGGAGAGTGAATATTACTGGAGTGGAGGGGAAATATTACTAGAGTGATGAAGGGGGAATATTACTTGAGTGATAGAGGGGGAAAATTACTGGAGTGATGGAGGGGGAATATTGCTGGAGTGGAGGGGAAATATTACTAGAGTGATGAAGGGGGAATATTACTTGAGTGATAGAGGGGGAAAATTACTGGAGTGATGGAGGGGGAATATTGCTGGAGTGGAGGGGAAATATTACTAGAGTGATGAAGGGGGAATATTACTTAAGTGATGCAGGGGTATATTACTGGAGTGATGGAGACGAAATATTACAGGAGTGATGGAGGGAAAATATTACTGGAGTAATGGAGAGGTGATATTACCAGAGTGAAGGAGGGGCAATATTACCGGAGTGATGGAGAAGAACATTACTGGAGTGATGGAAGAAATATTACTAGAGTGATGGAAGAGGAATATTAATGGAGTGATGGAGGGAGAATATTACTGGAGTGATGGAAGGTAAATATTGCTGGCCTGATGGAGGGGAAATATTACCGTCGTGAGGGAGAAGGAATATTACTGGATTGATGGAGGGAGAATATTCCTGGAGTGATGGAAGGTGAATATTAACGGAATGATGGAGGGGGAATATTATTGGATTGATGGATGTGGAATATTTCTAGAGTGATGGAGGGGGATATTACTGGAGGGATGAGAGGGAACTGTACTGGAGTGATGGAGCGGGAAATATTTCTGAAGTGGTGGAGGGGGAATATCACTTTAGTGGTTGATTGGGAATATTACTGAAGTGATGGAGGTCGAATATTACTAGAGTGGTGGAGGGGAATATTACTGGAGTGATGGAGAGTGAATACTACTGGAGTGAATGAGGGAACTATTACTGGAGTGATGGAGGTTGGAATATTGCTGGAGTGGTGGAGGGTGAATATTACTGGAGTGATGTAAAGGGAGTATTGCTGGAGTGATGGAGGGAATATTACTGGAGTGATGGAGGTTGTGTATTACTGGAGTGATGGAGGGGAAATATTCTCGGAGTGATGGAGGGGGAATATTAATGGAATGATGTAGGGGGAATATTACAGGAGTGATGGAGGGGGAATATTACTGGAGTGGTGGCGGGGTAATATGTTGTAATAAGCTGGGTAATACCCGTGGGAATGCCCCGTAAGCTTTCTATATCATTATTAATATAATCAGGGAGAAACAATAAACTCCTCAGGATTATATACATATTTTGTATTATACTCCGTAGTGAACACATTCCACAGTCGCTGTGTGATCCCTGGGGGATCAGCTGGATGAGATCCAATTAGGTTTGATCCCTTATAAGTCACTGTCCACATATAGACAATATAGGCACTATGGCCATCATAATACCTATATAGTGCTCACATTTAGGCATATTTTGTCAAGACACAAACAATATAAACAGTCTTAACAGCTTTTAACTATTGTGGTTGACTGATATACCGTATTTTCCGGCATATAAGGCGCACGATCATATGAGACATACAACGATGTTTCCAAATAGCTGTAAAGTAATATTAGTAAACAACTGCTAAAGCGCAACCCAAAGACTACCCTTAACCCTTACTTTGAGCATATAAGGCGCAGGGTGATTTTCAAGATTATTGTGTGGAAAAAGTGCGCCTTATATGCAGGAGAATACGGTAATATAGTCATGCAGAATATCCAGAACTCAGGACTTGCAGATGGTGTTCTTCGAGTCCCAGGGTTATAGTAGCAACAACACACACAGCAAGAGGCATTCTTGAGCTTCCCCATCGCTCGGGATTAATGCCCAAAGCTGGGATGTGACTCCAAAAGGATCCTGTAGTTCCTGCTGCCTTTGCACCTCCTGACATCGTCTGCTGCTATGCAGCTGCCACACCCTTCGAGCCCAGTATGGGCGGGGTTCGTGGCAGCCCAGGGTGCCTGGCTTCTCCCTCCGAGCCCCGTGGGGGCGGGGAATGGTGTTTGGCCTGGGGACAGCTGGTCCCAAAAGACTAGGAGGTACTTGTACCTCCTCCCATGGCAGACATTGGTCTGAGACACTCCCACGAAAGGGAGCCAAGGCCAGGTCACCTGGAAAAGGCCTGGGCCGGGCGATTATAGCGGAGAATCTACAACAACAGGATCATATACAATGTCAGAGGAACGGGACGTAACCATGTTTGATCCAAGAGAAGGGTAGCTGGATCTAGAACCGTTCACCAGCATAAGGACACCACTTTCCCTTCCCTTGACGAGGCAGGTTGTCTCCAGGAACCAGGGTCAATTTATGCGCTTATATAAAGTAGAAATCTCGCCGCGTGCAGTCCGTGTCATCTCCCTATAAACAATAGGTTATTTTGCGTCTTAAAATATTAATGTCGGCTGTTATGGCAACTCTGGCAAGACGGGTTTTCGTACCCGTGTTGATTTTGCGAATTATTACTATTTTCAAGTAGAAGCACACAACCCATACGGGTCCTACAGCGACTGCTGAATGGGAGGGCTGGGGGGAAAGGTGGGTAACCAGGATTGATCTGAAGGATAAGGAAGCTCCGGTTACTTGGATAAAGAGCCCTTCACCGGCATTAAGGCAGCCCTCCTTTGATGGGTCACATGCCTGGAAAGTTGTTAGAAGCTTTACCTTGGTTAATAAGATTTAAAGCCTCTCGCCTACACGAGGGTCATTAAGGCTGCGAGTAACTTGGGCACTACTCGTAAAGAATACTTTAATCCCTTAAAGAGAAATTTAAATATCCTCTCTGTGTATATACACCAAGAGGCATGCACTCCTCTCAGTGTATATACACCAAGAGGCATGCACTCCTCTCAGTGTATATACACCAAGAGGCATGCACTCCTCTCAGTGTATATACACCAAGAGGCATGCACTCCTCTCAGTGTATATACACCAAGAGGCATGCACTCCTCTCAGTGTATATACACCAAGAGGCATGCACTCCTCTCAGTGTATATACACCAAGAGGCGTGCACTCCTCTCAGTGTATATACACCAAGAGGCATGCACTCCTCTCAGTGTATATACACCAAGAGGCATGCACTCCTCTCAGTGTATATACACCAAGAGGCATACACTCCTCTCAGTGTATATACACCAAGAGGCATGCACTCCTCTCAGTGTATATACACCAAGAGGCATGCACTCCTCTCAGTGTATATACACCAAGAGGCATGCATTCCTCTCAGTGTATATACACCAAGAGGCATGCACTCCTCTCAGTGTATACACACCAAGAGGCATGCACTCCTCTCAGTGTATACACACCAAGAGGCATGCACTCCTCTCAGTGTATATACACCAAGAGGCATGCACTCCTCTCAGTGTATATACACCAAGAGGGATGCACTCCTCTCAGTGTATATACACCAAGAGGCATGCACTCCTCTCAGTGTATTTACACAAAGAGGCATGCACTCCTCTCAGTGTATACACACCAAGAGGCATGCACTCCTCTCAGTGTATACACACCAAGAGGCATGCACTCCTCTCAGTGTATACACACCAAGAGGCATGCACTCCTCTCAGTGTATATACACCAAGAGGCATGCACTCCTCTCAGTGTATATACACCAAGAGGCATGCACTCCTCTCAGTGTATATACACCAAGAGGCATGCACTCCTCTCAGTGTATATACACCAAGAGGCATACACTCCTCTCAGTGTATATACACCAAGAGGCATGCACTCCTCTCAGTGTATACACACCAAGAGGCATGCACTCCTCTCAGTGTATACACACCAAGAGGCATGCACTCCTCTCAGTGTATACACACCAAGAGGCATGCACTCCTCTCAGTGTATATACACCAAGAGGCATGCACTCCTCACAGTGTATATACACCAAGAGGCATGCACTCCTCTCAGTGTATACACACCAAGAGGCATGCACTCCTCTCAGTGTATACACACGAAGAGGCATGCACTCCTCTCATTGTATACACACCAAGAGGCATGCACTCCTATCAGTGTATACACACCAAGAGGCATGCACTCCTCTCAGTGTATATACACCAAGAGGCATGCACTCCTCTCAGTGTATATACACCAAGAGGCATGCACTCCTCTCAGTGTATATACACCAAGAGGCATGCACTCCTCTCAGTGTATATACAACAAGAGGCATGCACTCCTCTCAGTGTATATACACCAAGAGGCATGCACTCCTCTCAGTGTATATACAACAAGAGGCATGCACTCCTCTCAGTGTATATACACCAAGAGGCATGCACTCCTCAGTATAATGAGACATGCTTTAAGTTATTTTTTCCACTTATTGTAAATGGAAATTTTTAAATAAATTATATCCCATTCAGAAATGTAAAGTATATGTTTAAAAATTATTTTTAGTCAAATGTAAATTTTCTGATTTCTGTTTAGAGGTGTAAAAACTAACAGTTCAGTAAGATTGTTTCCCCGTCTATTCAGCTGTAATGATGTTAACAACCAGCAAGATTAATGAAGAGACAGTGGGTAGAGTAAAGCTACATAAAGTCAGTTATAAAGCTCTACACAGAGCGAAAAATTGCGGCAACATATGTTTACGCTCCTGTCTTTTCTCTCCAAGTATTACGGCGACAAGAATTATTGGGAATTGGTCTTGAAAATTTTCGAGTGGCGTTCCCCTGAGGTACGAAATTTGATATTGAGCTAATATAGTGTAATATGGTGTTATGAAAGTGCTACCCACGGTGGTACACGTGAAGGTTAGTGTTGTGTAGGTACTACCCACGGTGGCACACGTGAAGGTTAGTGTTGTGCAGGTGCTACCCTCGGTGGTACACGTGAAGGTTAGTGTTATGTAGGTGCTACCCACGGTGGCACGCGTGAAGGTTAGTGTTGTGTAGGTGCTACCCACGGTGGTACACGTGAAGGTTAGTGTTGTGTAGGTGCTACCCACGGTGGCACTCGTGAAGGTTAGTGTTGTGCAGGTGCTACCCTCGGTGGTACACGTGAAGGTTAGTGTTATGTAGGTGCTACCCACGGTGGCACGCGTGAAGGTTAGTGTTGTGTAGGTGCTACCCACGGTGGTACACATGAAGGTTAGTGTTGTGTAGATGCTACCCACGGTGGCACTCGTGAAGGTTAGTGTTGTGTAGGTGCTACCCACGGTGGCACACGTGAAGGTTAGTGTTGTGTAGGTGCTACCCACGGTGGTACACGTGAAGGTTAGTGTTGTGTAGATCCTACCCACGCTGGCACACGTGAAGGTTAGTGTTGTGTAGGTGCTACCCACGCTGGCACGCGTGAAGGTTAGTGTTGTGTAGGTGCTACCCACGGTGGTACACGTGAAGGTTAGTGTTGTGTAGATGCTACTCACGCTGGCACGCGTGAAGGTTAGTGTTGTGTAGGTGCTACCCACGGTGGTACACGTGAAGGTTAGTGTTGTGTAGGTGCTACCCACGCTGGCACACGTGAAGGTTAGTGTTATGTAGGTGCTACCCACGCTGGCACGCGTGAAGGTTAGTGTTGTGTAGGTGCTACCCACGGTGGTACACGTGAAGGTTAGTGTTGTGTAGGTACTACCCACGGTGGCACACGTGAAGGTTAGTGTTGTGCAGGTGCTACCCTCGGTGGTACACGTGAAGGTTAGTGTTATGTAGGTGCTACCCACGGTGGCACGCGTGAAGGTTAGTGTTGTGTAGGTGCTACCCACGGTGGCACACGTGAAGGTTAGTGTTGTGTAGGTGCTACCCACGGTGGTACACGTGAAGGTTAGTGTTGTGTAGGTGCTACCCACGGTGGCACACGTGAAGGTTAGTGTTGTGTAGGTGCTACCCACGGTGGTACACATGAAGGTTAGTGTTGTGTAGATGCTACTCACGCTGGCAGACGTGAAGGTTAGTGTTGTGTAGGTGCTACCCACGGTGGTACACGTGAAGGTTAGTGTTGTGTAGGTGCTACCCACGGTGGCACTCGTGAAGGTTAGTGTTGTGTAGGTGCTACCCACGGTGGCACACGTGAAGGTTAGTGTTGTGTAGGTGCTACCCACGGTGGTACACGTGAAGGTTAGTGTTGTGTAGATCCTACCCACGCTGGCACACGTGAAGGTTAGTGTTGTGTAGGTGCTACCCACGGTGGTACACGTGAAGGTTAGTGTTGTGTAGGTGCTACCCACGGTGGCACACGTGAAGGTTAGTGTTGTGTAGGTGCTACCCACGGTGGTACACGTGAAGGTTAGTGTTGTGTAGGTGCTACCCAGGGTGGTATACGTGAAAGCTAGTGTTGTGTAGGTGCTACCCACGGTGGCACACGTGAAGGTTAGTGTTGTATAGGTGCTACCCACGGTGGCACGCGTGAAGGTTAGTGTTGTGTAGGTGCTACCCACGGTGGCACACGTGAAGGTTAGTGTTGTATAGGTGCTACCCACGGTGGCACGCGTGAAGGTTAGTGTTGTGTAGGTGCTACCCACGGTGGCACACGTGAAGGTTAGTGTTGTGTAGGTGCTACCCACGGTGGCACACGTGAAGGTTAGTGTTGTGTAGGTGCTACCCACGGTGGCATACGTGAATGTTAGTGTTGTGTAGGTGCTACCCACGGTGGCATACGTGAAGGTTAGTGTTGTGTAGGTGCTACCCACGGTGGCACACGTGAATGTTAGTGTTGTGTAGGTGCTACCCACTGTGGTACACGTGAAGGTTAGTGTTGTGTAGGTGCTACCCACGGTGGCACACGTGAAGGTTAGTGTTGTGTAGGTGCTACCCTCGGTGGTACACGTGAAGGTTAGTGTTGTGTAGGTGCTACCCACGGTGGAACACGTGAAGGTTAGTGTTGTGTAGGTGCTACCCACGGTGGCACGCGTGAAGGTTAGTGTTGTGTAGGTGCTACCCACGGTGGCACACGTGAAGGTTAGTGTTGTATAGGTGCTACCCACTGTGGTACACGTGAAGGTTAGTGTTGTGTAGGTGCTACCCACGGTGGCACACGTGAAGGTTAGTGTTGTGTAGGTGCTACCCACGGTGGCACACGTGATGGTTAGTGATATGTAGGTGCTACCCACGGTGGCACACGTGAAGGTTAGTGTTGTGTAGGTGCTACCCACGGTGGCACACGTGAAGGTTAGTGTTGTGTAGGTGCTACCCACGGTGGCATACGTGAATGTTAGTGTTGTGTAGGTGCTACCCACGGTGGCATACGTGAAGGTTAGTGTTGTGTAGGTGCTACCCACGGTGGCACACGTGAATGTTAGTGTTGTGTAGTTGCTACCCACTGTGGTACACGTGAAGGTTAGTGTTGTGTAGGTGCTACCCACGGTGGCACACGTGAAGGTTAGTGTTGTGTAGGTGCTACCCTCGGTGGTACACGTGAAGGTTAGTGTTGTGTAGGTGCTACCCACGGTGGAACACGTGAAGGTTAGTGTTGTGTAGGTGCTACCCACGGTGGCACGCGTGAAGGTTAGTGTTGTGTAGGTGCTACCCACGGTGGCACACGTGAAGGTTAGTGTTGTATAGGTGCTACCCACTGTGGTACACGTGAAGGTTAGTGTTGTGTAGGTGCTACCCACGGTGGCACACGTGAAGGTTAGTGTTGTGTAGGTGCTACCCACGGTGGCACACGTGATGGTTAGTGATATGTAGGTGCTACCCACGGTGGCACACGTGAAGGTTAGTGTTGTGTAGGTGCTAGCTACGGTGGCAGACGTGAAGGTTAGTGTTGTGTAGGTGCTACCCACGGTGGCACACGTGAAGGTTAGTGTTGTGTAGGTGCTACCCACTGTGGTACACGTGAAGGTTAGTGTTGTGTAGGTGCTACCCACGGTGGCACACGTGAAGGTTAGTGTTGCGTAGGTGCTACCCACGGTGGCACACGTGAAGGTTAGTGTTGTGTAGGTGCTACCCACGGTGGCACACGTGAATGTTAGTGTTGTGTAGGTGCTACCCACGGTGGCACACATGAAGGTTAGTGTTGTGTAGGTGCTACCCACGGTGGTATACGTGAAAGTTAGTGTAGTGTAGGTGCTACCCACGGTGGCACATGTGAAGGTTAGTGTTGTGTAGGTGCTACCCAGGGTGGTACACGTGAAGGTTAGTGTTGTGTAGGTGCTACCCACTGTGGTACACGTGAAGGTTAGTGTTGTGCAGGTGCTACCCACGGTGGCACACGTGAAGGTTAGTGTTGTGTAGGTGCTACCCACGGTGGAACACGTGAAGGTTAGTGTTGAGTAGGTGCTACCCTCGGTGGCACGCGTGAAGGTTAGTGTTGTGTAGGTGCTACCCACGGTGGCACACGTGAAGGTTAGTGTTGTGTAGGTGCTACCCACTGTGGTACACGTGAAGGTTAGTGTTATGTAGGTGCTACCCACTGTGGTACACGTGAAGGTTAGTGTTGTGTAGGTGCTACCCACGGTGGCACTCGTGAAGGTTAGTGTTGTGTAGGTGCTACCCACGGTGGTACACGTGAAGGTTAGTGTTATGTAGGTGCTACCCACGGTGGTACACGTGAAGGTTAGTGTTGTGTAGATGCTACCCACGGTGGTACACGTGAAGGTTAGTGTTGTGTAGGTGCTACCCACGGTGGTACACGTGAAGGTTAGTGTTATGTAGGTGCTACCCACTGTGGTACACGTGAAGGTTAGTGTTGTGTAGGTGCTACCCACGGTGGTACACGTGAAGGTTAGTGTTGTGTAGGTGTTACCCACGGTGGTACACGTGAAGGTTAGTGTTATGTAGGTGCTACCCACTGTGGTACACGTGAAGGTTAGTGTTGTGTAGGTGCTACCCACGGTGGTACACGTGAAGGTTAGTGTTATGTAGGTGCTACCCACGCTGGCACACGTGAAGGTTAGTGTTATGTAGGTGCTACCCACTGTGGTACACGTGAAGGTTAGTGTTGTGTAGATCCTACCCACGCTGGCACACGTGAAGGTTAGTGTTATGTAGGTGCTTCCCACTGTGGTACACGTGAAGGTTAGTGTTGTGTAGGTGCTACCCACGCTGGCACACGTGAAGGTTAGTGTTATGTAGGTGCTACCCACTGTGGTACACGTGAAGGTTAGTGTTGTGTAGATCCTACCCACGCTGGCACACGTGAAGGTTAGTGTTATGTAGGTGCTACCCACTGTGGTACACGTGAAGGTTAGTGTTGTGTAGGTGCTACCCACGGTGGCACTCGTGAAGGTTAGTTTTGTGTAGGTGCTACCCACGGTGGTACACGTGAAGGTTAGTGTTGTGTAGGTGCTACCCACGGTGGTACACGTGAAGGTTAGTGTTATGTAGGTGCTACCCACTGTGGTACACGTGAAGGTTAGTGTTGTGTAGGTGCTACCCACGGTGGTACACGTGAAGGTTAGTGTTGTGTAGGTGCTACCCACGGTGGTACACGTGAAGGTTGGTGTTGTGTAGGTGCTACCCACGGTGGTACACGTGAAGGTTAGTGTTGTGTAGGTGCTACCCACGGTGGTACACGTGAAGGTTAGTGTTGTGTAGGTGCTACCCACGGTGGTACACGTGAAGGTTAGTGTTGTGTAGGTGCTACCCACGGTGGTACACGTGAAGGTTAGTGTTGTGTAGGTGCTACCCACGGTGGTACACGTGAAGGTTAGTGTTGTGTAGGTGCTACCCACTGTGGTACACGTGAAGGTTAGTGGAAATAAATGGTATAAAATACCGACACAATGGCAATATAAACACAAATGCAGTATAATGTGATCCTTTATTGACTACGTTTCGCCCACACAGTGGGCTTTTTCAAGTCACAAACAGAACTACCTGGGGTGGAAGGAACGCGAGTATTTATAGTCCGGCTGAGGTCAGGTGAAGAATGCTGCATCTGATGATGTACCGAGTTGGGTTGTAGAGTCTAAAAACTTGGGTAGCTTGGAAAGGAGACTGGACAAGTTTGTGCGCAGACCTTCTACAGTGTTCTTATGTGGGATAGCGATGAAGAAGTTTCTTGGCAAGTGGTTCAGCTATGTTATAGAAGCCACTATTCTGGTTGAAGTTGTCGGATATAGAAATAAGTGATGATTCCAGGATTCTTCGGTATTGGGTGTTGTCTTCTGTGGCGATAAGTCTTGAGTTTCTGTAGTTTATCAAGTGGTTGTGTGAATTACGGTGCTGTACGCAGGCATTCCTTGTGTCGTCAGACCTGCTTGCGTATTGGTGTTCTGAAATACGTGTTTGGAGGTCCCTTGATGTTTCGCCCACGTATAACTTGTTGCAGTCATTACAAGGGATTATGTATACCCCTGCAGAGGATGGAGGCTTGTCCTGCCTACTACTGGTGATGTCCTTGATGGTCGTGGTTGTGGAGGTAGATACTTGGAATGATGTTTTGGCAAAGATGTTGGAAACATGTTTGGCAATGGAGTTGGTGGGAAGGACTATGTATCTCTTCTCGGCAGTGTCTTCTCTGGGTGTGTTGAAGATGTTTAGTGCTCGCCGTCTGCAGTCTCTGATGAAGTGACGAGGATAGTGGAGTTTGGAAAATACCTGTTCAATTATAGTGCATTCTTCCTCAAGGAACTCGTTGCTGCAGATTCTGAGTGCACGCAGGAAGAAGCCTATAATTACACCACGTTTGGTTTTGGTGTCGTGGTGAGAGTAGAAGTGGAGAAGATCGTTTTGGTTGGTGGGTTTTCTATAGACTTTAAAACGAAGTTCGTGGTCAGCTTTGCAGAGTAGAACATCAAGGAAAGGAAGAGTGTTGTCGACCTCTTCTTCAAGTGTGAACTGGATTGAAGGCTCGACCTGGTTGAGCTTGTCTTGGAGAGCTTGAACGTTGAAGCGTTTAGGAGTTATGAGGAGAATGTCGTCAACATAACGGAGCCAGGTGACAGACGAAGGAATAATGGTGGAGAAACGTTCGGCTTCTAGATGTTCCATGTATAGGTTCGCTAGGACTGCACTGAGTGGCGAACCCATGGGTAGTCCAAAAGTCTGCTGAAAGAGGTGATTTTCAAAAGAGAAACACGTAAAGCCAACACATAGTTCAACCAGGTCGATGAAGTCGCTGGCTGGAATGGGAAGATCAAGTGAATCGTCAATTTTCTTGCGCAAGAGATCGATGGCTTGTTTAGTAGGTACTTTAGTGAATAGGGAAGTCACGTCAAGGCTGGAAAGTTTCTTGTTCCTGATGTTGATGTTGCGAATGCGACTGAGAAGATCACCTGAGTGTTTGAGATGTGCTGGACTGATAGTGCCCAAGAGTTTCGAGAGGTGTTTGGCGAGAATTCCTGAGAGCTTGTGGGGCCCATATCCTCGGGAATAGGCAGTGCTCCCCACAAGCTCTCAGGAATTCTCGCCAAACACCTCTCGAAACTCTTGGGCACTATCAGTCCAGCACATCTCAAACACTCAGGTGATCTTCTCAATCGCATTCGCAACATCAACATCAGGAACAAGAAACTTTCCAGCCTTGACGTGACTTCCCTATTCACTAAAGTACCTACTAAACAAGCCATCGATCTCTTGCGCAAGAAAATTGACGATTCACTTGATCTTCCCATTCCAGCCAGCGACTTCATCGACCTGGTTGAACTATGTGTTGGCTTTACGTGTTTCTCTTTTGAAAATCACCTCTTTCAGCAGACTTTTGGACTACCCATGGGTTCGCCACTCAGTGCAGTCCTAGCGAACCTATACATGGAACATCTAGAAGCCGAACGTTTCTCCACCATTATTCCTTCGTCTGTCACCTGGCTCCGTTATGTTGACGACATTCTCCTCATAACTCCTAAACGCTTCAACGTTCAAGCTCTCCAAGACAAGCTCAACCAGGTCGAGCCTTCAATCCAGTTCACACTTGAAGAAGAGGTCGACAACACTCTTCCTTTCCTTGATGTTCTACTCTGCAAAGCTGACCACGAACTTCGTTTTAAAGTCTATAGAAAACCCACCAACCAAAACGATCTTCTCCACTTCTACTCTCACCACGACACCAAAACCAAACGTGGTGTAATTATAGGCTTCTTCCTGCGTGCACTCAGAATCTGCAGCAACGAGTTCCTTGAGGAAGAATGCACTATAATTGAACAGGTATTTTCCAAACTCCACTATCCTCGTCACTTCATCAGAGACTCCAGACGGCGAGCACTAAACATCTTCAACACACCCAGAGAAGACACTGCCGAGAAGAGATACATAGTCCTTCCCACCAACTCCATTGCCAAACATGTTTCCAACATCTTTGCCAAAACATCATTCCAAGTATCTACCTCCACAACCACGACCATCAAGGACATCACCAGTAGTAGGCAGGACAAGCCTCCATCCTCTGCAGGGGTATACATAATCCCTTGTAATGACTGCAACAAGTTATACGTGGGCGAAACATCAAGGGACCTCCAAACACGTATTTCAGAACACCAATACGCAAGCAGGTCTGACGACACAAGGAATGCCTGCGTACAGCACCGTAATTCACACAACCACTTGATAAACTACAGAAACTCAAGACTTATCGCCACAGAAGACAACACCCAATACCGAAGAATCCTGGAATCATCACTTATTTCTATATCCGACAACTTCAACCAGAATAGTGGCTTCTATAACATAGCTGAACCACTTGCCAAGAAACTTCTTCATCGCTATCCCACATAAGAACACTGTAGAAGGTCTGCTCACAAACTTGTCCAGTCTCCTTTCCAAGCTACCCAAGTTTTTAGACTCTACAACCCAACTCGGTACATCATCAGATGCAGCATTCTTCACCTGACCTCAGCCGGACTATAAATACTCGCGTTCCTTCCACCCCAGGTAGTTCTGTTTGTGACTTGAAAAAGCCCACTGTGTGGGCGAAACGTAGTCAGTAAAGGATCACATTATACTGCATTTGTGTTTATATTGCCACCGTGAAGGTTAGTGTTGTGTAGGTGCTACCCACGGTGGTACACGTGAAGGTTAGTGTTGTGTAGGTGTTACCCACGGTCTTACACGTGAAGGTTAGTGTTATGTAGGTGCTACCCACTGTGGTACACGTGAAGGTTAGTGTTGTGTAGGTGTTACCCACGGTGGTACACGTGAAGGTTAGTGTTGTATAGGTGCTACCCACTGTGGTACACGTGAAGGTTAGTGTTGTGTAGGTGCTACCCACGGTGGTACACGTGAAGGTTAGTGTTATGTAGGTGCTACCCACTGTGGTACACGTGAAGGTTAGTGTTGTGTAGGTGCTACCCACGGTGGTACACGTGAAGGTTAGTGTTGTGTAGGTGTTACCCACGGTGGTACACGTGAAGGTTAGTGTTATGTAGGTGCTACCCACGGTGGTACACGTGAAGGTTAGTGTTGTGTAGGTGCTACCCACGGTGGTACACGTGAAGGTTGGTGTTGTGTAGGTGCTACCCACGGTGGTACACGTGAAGGTTAGTGTTGTGTAGGTGCTACCCACGGTGGTACACGTGAAGGTTAGTGTTGTGTAGGTGCTACCCACGGTGGTACACGTGAAGGTTAGTGTTGTGTAGGTGCTACCCACGGTGGTACACGTGAAGGTTAGTGTTGTGTAGGTGCTACCCACTGTGGTACACGTGAAGGTTAGTGTTGTGTAGGTGCTACCCACGGTGGTACACGTGAAGGTTAGTGTTGTGTAGGTGTTACCCACGGTGGTACACGTGAAGGTTAGTGTTATATAGGTGCTACCCACTGTGGTACACGTGAAGGTTAGTGTTGTGTAGGTGCTACCCACGGTGGCACACGTGAAGGTTAGTGTTATGTAGGTGCTACCCACGGTGGTACACGTGATGGTTAGTGTTGTGTAGGTGCTACCCACGGTGGTACACGTGAAGGTTAGTGTTGTGTAGGTGCTACCCACGGTGGTACACGTGAAGGTTAGTGTTGTGTTGGTGCTACCCACGGCGGTACACGTGAAGGTTAGTGTTGTGTAGGTGCTACCCACGGCGGTACACGTGAAGGTTAGTGTTGTGTAGGTGCTACCCACGGTGGTACACGTGAAGGTTAGTGTTGTGTAGGTGCTACCCACGGTGGTACACGTGAAGGTTAGTGTTGTGTAGGTGCTACCCACGGCGGTACACGTGAAGGTTAGTGTTGTGTAGGTGCTACCCACGGTGGTACACGTGAAGGTTAGTGTTGTGTAGGTGCTACCCACGGTGGTACACGTGAAGGTTAGTGTTGTGTAGGTGCTACCCACGGTGGCACATGTGAAGGTTAGTGTTGTGTAGGTGCTACCCACGGTGGTACACGTGAAGGTTAGTGTTGTGTAGGTGCTACCCACGGTGGTACACGTGAAGGTTAGTGTTGTGTAGGTGCTACCCACGGCGGTACACGTGAAGGTTAGTGTTGTGTAGGTGCTATCCGTCATGGCAGAGGTGAAGGTTTTGCTACTGTAAGAGCATCAGTGACTGGCTTTTGTGACCGGTTGTTGGAAATATATATTTTTCAGTCATATTGCAGCATATGTAAGGCTATACAGAAGTTGAAGCAGGAATCAGTGAGAGGGTCAGCGCTAAATACAGACCGAGTATCAGACAGATGAAGATAGACCGAGTATCAGACAGATGAAGATAGACCGAGTATCAGACAGATGAAGATAGACCGAGTATCAGACAGATGAAGATAGACCGAGTATCAGACAGATGAAGATAGACCGAGTATCAGACAGATGAAGATAGACCGAGTATCAGACAGATGAAGATAGACCGAGTATCAGACAGATGAAGATAGACCGAGTATCAGACAGATGAAGATAGACCGAGTATCAGACAGATGAAAATGGATAGACCGAATAATAGACAGACTAAGATAGACAGAGTAATGGACAAGTGAAAACGGAAGTATGATATAATCGTCTGGTATTATGAGCTATCTTAGGGCACTGGTAATCAGGGACCCCTTTGGTTTTTAAATAATATATGGCACCTAGGTGGAGTGGACCACTGGAGGCTTCACCAATTATGGTTCATCACCTGACAAGAGCTGGGGTGTACCAGCGGAGGCTTCACCAGTTATGGTTCATCACCTGGCAAAGCTAACTAGGGTGGAATAGTGGAAGCTTCACCAGTTATGGTTCATCACCTGACGGGGAGTCTAAAGGTAATACAGCGCCCTGGGGAGCTGGGAATATGAGGCAATCACGATTTATCACATGATTGGAAGACTAGCACAGCTGCCATGAATCAAAAGACCTTCACCTCACTAGAAGGTCTGTTTACTGACATATGAACCACCACGACATGCATGGATTGTTTATCTAAAGTCAACGAATGACGGTGTTGTACAATGTTACGTAGTATAACAGTTTCTTACCACAACCAACAATGTGAAGGCGGGTGGCAGTGATATTGATCAGCTTATAATGAAATTAAGTGTACTTGCCAGTTAGTTATATAAGTGGAGAATACAAGAAAGCTAAACTTAGTGTAAAAGTAAAGCTCCAAAATACAAGAGCGAAACGTTGTCACAATAAAATGTCACATTAGTTGCACTTGTGTCCTTTTACTTCACAAGAATTTTTTTCACAATGGTCGTAAGGGCACCCACATAATACTGGGATGGGAGGAATTTGTTCCACTCTCAGGAAAATTTTTGAGAAAGTTTAATGGCTTTTCTCCCCTTGTACCTGTGTTACACTTTCCCCCCATCTTTATCAAGTGGGGTAAAGGACGGGGAGAGAATAATGACTCTTTCCTGTCTTGAGAGATGATATTCGTGCCAAAGGAATGCCATATGACAAATGTCACCTGTAAGCTCAGGTGGCATCGACAATGTAAGATCTTGTGACTCTGTTTACTGGAGTCTCATTGCGTAATGTCTAAAGTTCTGATATATTGAGAGTTATTAACACTCATCACTACCAGCAGTCTGGAAACAGTGCCTCGGATCGAGCCATCCTGAAATAGGACAGGCTGTGATTTTTTGAATGCTTGAGATACCAGTCTTTTACAAAAATTCAAAGAGGGCACCACATGATTGTACATGACGTGTGTCGAGTTTGATACAATTTATTCGAGGTTCATCACACACCCACTGGTATGTCCTCTCATTCGTCTCTCAACCTTTGAGTAGTGAGGACGTGCGCTGCTGCTGCCCCTGGCGTTGATTAGTGGCAGTTATATTTTCAGAGCATGGCGCAGGCCAGCCGGAGATGCATAAACACAGTCTGTGTTGAGCTTATCCTTGGGGCTGTGACAGGAACTTCTATGGACCTACTACTACCTGCAATCATACGAGATACATATTGTATTGCTAACGAGGAAATATGTGGAGTAGCGCTGAATGGCACGACGAGGATCTTTGTCAAGTTTAATTTGGCAAGTGTGTATGAGGCGGTGGTGGACAAGTACCAGGAGGTTACTTTGACAGTTAACTCCGCTGTGACCGTGCGACTTCACGACGTTTCTCGCCATTACACATGGGTTAAGATTAGAAATGTGCCTTTCGAGGCAGATGATTCTGACATCCGTCTTTCGATGGGTAAATATGGTACAGTATATATGGCCACTGTTCGGAGGTGGGCTACTGGGCCATACGCAGGGATACCCGAAGGAACGTATTCTGTGAAGATGACGTTACGTTACCCTATTCCGTCGCACGTAGTGCTGCCAGAATTTCGGACCCAGGTGTTTGTGACATACGCTGGGCAACGCCGGACCTGTCGGTTGTGTGGGCCATATGATCACCTAGCGGCTTTGTGTGGAAGGAGACGTGGCAACATGGAACAACGGCAACGACATAAAGCAGAAGAGAAGGGTGAGGAGCAAGATTTGCCTTATGTGGCTCTGCCTACACAAGGTGGGTCCTGGAGTGAGGAGGTCGAGAGAGCGGAGGAGATGGAGTCAGCAGGTGTGATGAGGGGGGGGACACCCCATCATTGAACGCAGCTCAGGTGTTGGAAGAGAAAACCCCGAATGCGAGTGATAGCGATATGGAAGACTAATTAGCCATGGCTTTAAATGTGTTATTGGCTGACAAGAGTATTGGGAAGGTTGGGAGTCCAGACCTAGTTCTTGGGCCTGCTGTGGATCAGGGCGTGGAACAGGATATGCGGTCGGCGCAGTGTGATAAGAATGTCTTGATGCAAGTGGTGGAGGTGGAGGTCCACCGGGACACTGTAACAGAAGACATGATGCAAGCAGAGGGAGCATCACGGAAGCGCGCTGCTGTGCTATCTGACTCCGAAGACGTGCTCACGCCTGTTCAGCGCACTGGCAAAAAGTCCTGGGCGGAAGTTACACAGAGAGGACACAGCGGCCCTAAGGGGCAGGAGTTGGTTAAGAGCATTTCTAAAGGGGGGGAGAGGGATCGAGGTGTCACGAAACGATCTGGTGGCAAGACAGTACCAGGGTCAAGAAGGAGAACCACTCTGTAAGCTTCAAGTGCATGACATTGAACATTAATGGATTGAGATCAGAGAGAAAGTGTGTATGGTTTAGTGAATATTTGGTGCGTAATAGTGTTGATGTGGTGTTCGTGCAGGAACACAACTACAGACCAGGCTATGAGTTGAAGGTGAATGGGTATAATGTGCATGTGGAGCATGCGATAAGGTTAAAAGGAGGAGTTGCCATCCTGGTAAGGACAACTAGCCCATTCGTAGTGAGGCATTGTGAGGGTGGGGAGGGGAGGGTGATACGTGTGGATGGGTGGTGGGGTAGGGTACAGATGAGTTTGGTGTGTGTGTATGGCCCGGCAGAGGGAGATGTGCATATTAAGAATAAATTTGTGATGGATGTCCTAGTATATTATTTGCGTGCTTTGCCGGGTGTAGCTGTAATTGGTGGTGACTGGAATTGTGTGATAAGGCGTAAGGACGTGGAACCTAGAGGGGCAGGGTATTGCTCGGAGATTTTGGGGGAATTATTAAATGGGGTGGGGTTAATGGACGTGGGGTTAGACGTGGATATGCGGCTCGGCTGGATCACTTGTACGTGCCCCGAACAGTAATAGTGAGCAGAGTGCGTGTGTGTGGTGGACGCGGTTTTTTCGGATCACAGAGGAGTACTGGTGGATCTAGAATGGGAGGGATTGCCTAGAAGGGGTCAAGGTTATTGGAAGTTAAATGTGAAGCTTTTGCAGGGTGAGGAATGTCGTCAGTCTTTTGTGCAATTGTGGGAATGGTTGGTGGATTAGGCGCCGGGGGATGATGAACTGGTAAATTGGTGGGATTCGGTGGCTAAAAATCATATCAGAGAATATTATATTTGTCGTGGGAGGGAATATAATCGGTTAAAGTATGGGTTTCAAAGATATCTTGAAGGGCAGCTGCGTGACTGTTATGCACTAGGAGGAGCAAGCTATCCAGTGCAGGACATTGAGGGTTTAAGGAGAGTATTAGGGTATTGCAAAACGAGCGTTTTGATGGTGAGCGAATTATGGGAGGATTGGAAGAAGTGCTATGGGGTGATCGGCCGTCGGCTTGCATGTTAAGGGGCCAGAGAAAGAGGAGAGTGACGACGGAGATGATGGGGTTAAACGTACATGTAGGGATGGAAGGGTATAGAGCAGGTCAAGCATTGGTAACGACAGAGGGTATGAGTGGATATGTAGATGCTTGGTTTAAGTCATATACGCAAAGCGTGGGCATCCGTGAAGTGGTATTGGGGTAAATGGGAGGGTATGTGCAGTGTGAGCTTGATGGTCAAGATCAGGTGGCATTAGGTGGGCCGATTACAGAGTGTGAGAATTGGCAGGCGTTGTCAGGAGTGAGCTTGGAAAAGGCCCCGGGTATAGATGGGCTGCCAAATGATTTCTACGTAAAGAATTGGGGGGTTCTGAGGGGTTTTTTAGTAAGGCTGTTTAACATACTTAAGGCGGCTGAGGTAATGGGAGAGCAGCAATGGATGGCCGTTGTGGTGTTGGTACCGAAAGGGGAGCAGTCAACGGTAATGGATTATCGGGCACTTTCGCTTATGTGTGGAATGAATGAAGGGCATGGCATGATTCTAGAATTTATAGAGAAACGGGGGGAGTTGGGTGATGGAGGTGTATTGGCGTTAGATTGGAAGGCTGCTTATGATAGTGTGGAAAGGGAAGCGTTATGGAGGTTCATGCGTTGGCAAGGTTTTGGGGAAGAAATAATATCTTGGACAAAATTATTGTATCAGGGGGCTTCGATGAGGGTGCAGGTTAACGGGAGGCTAGGAGTTAAAATACAGATGCGACAGGGACTGCGCCAAGGTTGCCCACTATCGCAAATATTGTTTGCGTGTATACAGGATCCATTTTATAGGGCTATTCGGAGGTGTGTTGCGGGAGGTGGGGAGGGTAATGGCCGGGGGGAGGGGGGCTGGTATCGTAGGTTATGTGGATGACACGACTGTTTTGGTGAGAGGTAATAGGGACTTGCTTAGGGTGGGTAAGGTGGTGGATGTGTTTGGGGAGGCTTCATGGATGAAAATTAATGTTGAGAAGACTAAGTTTCTAGACCTAAGGGATAGTACACATGGGGATGAGGTGGTAGGGGGTGGGTGGAAGGTGGTGGATCAACTATTGATATGTGGGATAATTTATGTGAGAAATACACGGGTGGCTCAAGAGGTGAATTCGGTGTGAATAGTGGATGGAGTATTGAAAAGACTTGGTGGTTTGAGGGCGGCGCAACTAACGCTGCATCAAAGAGTAATAGTGACGAACGTGCTATTGTACAGCAAGTTATGGCATGTGGTTGTCATTTACCCGCTGATGAGACATGAGGTGAAACGTTTACAACATGGGGTTTTTAGGTTTATATGGGGACCGGGTTGTGAATGGTTAAGTAGAGCGGTGTTAACACTTCCGGTCAGTCGGGGAGGGCTGGGGCTTATACCTCTGGAAAAAAGGATGATGAGCGTGTACCTAAAACGAAGTTTTATAAGGGAGGGGGGCGGGAGGAGAGGTGGACTTGTAAGAGTACATAAAGATATGCAACGGTGGTGGGGGTAGGGATTTAACAGTTGGTGAGGCCATGTTGAGGTTTTTAATGACAGTGAGGGACCCGTCGTGTGTTAAATTGCGGGTCCTCGAAGGAGTGGAAGGTAGGTCAGTGGTGCTGCTGTTGAAGGGGCATACCCTATGTATGCATGGAGCGAAATATGGACGCGTCTAAAACAATTACGTGTAAAACCATACTTCGCTAAACCCGAGATCCCAAGATTTAGTTATCATGGTTTAAAGATTATCCTGTACTCAGGGAACATAACCATAGGTTGTCTAGTTTATCATGCATCTCCTTCCCCCTCACCATTCATAGCCCTCCCACCATTCACACAACAAAGTAGCCTAACCGACATACCCTCATACATCCCCCGGTAGGAGACCAACCCTTTGCCCGCCCCCTGGGTTCACGAGAAGGAGGCCACCCACAGTGAGATTCCGGTAACCCTCCGAGAAGCTAGTTACCCACCGCCCCCCATAGACTTGCTTATTCCTACACAGCGTTCTATAAAACCTCGCTGCTAACACTTTTATTCTCAACTCTCCCCGAACCTCCCTCATCCCCCAAGATGCATGTAAATAATCCGTCATGACATACATTAAAGCCCTACCTACATCACCTGACACCCCAGTTACACGTGAGACATCCCCATACCTAATCATACAGTTCCAATCACCTCCAAGTACAGTTATGGAAGGTAAACCCCGCAAATAAAACATCAAAACATCACGGGCAAAATCGACTTTCACCCTAACATTGTTGCATGCCGGCATATAAACTCCAATGAAACATACTCTCCCCACCCCCCAGTGCCCATCTACCCTTACGACCCTCCCCCCTCCCCCCTCCTCCCAACCCATGATGCGCAATGGGCTGGTCTCCTTTACAGCCACTGCCACCCCTCCTTTTAATTGCAAAGCATTACTGACAAATAGGTTATAACCCTGCAAACGCAATTCACACCCTAACCTATGGTTATGCTCCCGTAAAAAGCATACATCTACATCAAACCTTCGTAAAAACCATTCTAACCAAACCCTGTTTACCTCAGATTTAAAACCATTTACATTTATTGTGACACACTTGAACTTCCCAGGAAATTGGCTTACCCCTATGCCACTGTGGCTTACTCAATTCACCTTTCATGGTACCCTTACCATTTTTATCATTCTTCCTAACCTGTCCACCAACCCTCCCTTGCCCTCCCCCACCGAGCTTCCCCGGTACACCCCCTCCCCTGCTTGCCTTTTCCCCCACAGCTACCCATGACTTCTTCCCTGGTCTCTGCCCAGGTGTTAAAACCTCATCGATTTCCAAGGCACCCGCAGTCCGTTTGCGTGAGCTCTCACTCACACACATATCTTCCTCATGCGAGTCCTCCTGATGGACTTCCACCACCACTTCCCTGTCCTCCCTGTCATTCCTAGAGTCCTCCACCTCCCCCTGCTGCCCATCCAGCGGCTGCACCTCACGGTACCTCTCGGGTCCGTCCTCTCCGTCCTCCGACACATCCAAGAACTCCTGCAGCACTGCGTCCAACATCCTCTCCTGGGTAGACTCTTCCACGTCCACCCTTCCCTCAGGCGTCTGGGAGCTCTCCCCTGTCACCTCCGGGAGGGTAACACACGTCCCCAACACCTCTTCCACCTTGTCCACCTCTTCACTCCAGAGATTCGTCTTCTGTCCATCTGCAACCTCCAACTCCACATCCACGGTACACGGTTGTTGATCCACTATCCACGATGTCGTCATCCTAGGAGCTTGCCTTCGAGTACACTGCGCCGCCATATGCTTGTAAGAATCACACAATCGGCAAGTTTTCCTCTGCCCTGCATAGTGTACGAATACCTGGGTCCTATAGCCTGTCAGCGTAACATACGAGGGTATTGGCCACCTTAATGACATCTTCAGGGTGTAGGACCCCTCGGGCAGCCCTGCATACGGACCGTCCCTCCAGACCCCCATACTAGCCGTATGAACAGTTCCATAACTTCTGAAGGCTTCCTGAATTCGATACAACGTTGCCTCAAAGGGTACATTACGTACCTTTACTCATGTGTAATATTTCGAGACATCATGTAGACACACCTCTACTGTTGAATTCACACTCATCTGCCTTTCCTGAAATTCATCCACAATCCTGGCGTAAAAGCCGGCTCTTGTAAACTTCACAAAAACCCTTGACATTCCATTAAGGGCTACACTGTACAATTCATCGTTCGGTATCCTGTAGACGTCCCTAATTATGGCCGGTAACAGTACATGCATTGTCGCACTGCTTAATGTTCCTCGAACTAATTCAATACAGACAGTATTCACTCTCCGGCTGATACGATCCACCATGTTGGTGCCTAAGTCAAGCAGTCACCACCAGGTGGCGTGTAGGGAGACTCAAGAAGCGTCCTCTCTTCCCAGTGGTCGAGAGACGAATGACGAGCATAAGACAATCAGGAATTAGATGTACCTGCCAAGGGGTCTTTAGGTTAGATTTAGTATTCCAGGCAAAATGTTATTTACTCCAAGGATTGGAATGGTCAAGGTTTACTGTACAGATTTGTGTCTCAGATGTAACATATTAATTGAAAAGTACATGTACTATGCGGAATTTTGCAATATATATTGTAAGACTTATTGTTGTAATTGAGGTGTGTATTGATTCCCTTTTTTTTTTTTTTACCACTGTTTTCGCTATGTAATTTGTCGTTTACTTTTATGTACTATGCATGTCTTTTAAATAAAATATAAAAAAAAAGTATGTCCTCTCGACCAGTGAACTGGCAGTTCAAAGTATAGCAGTTGTGTGGCCCCACTTCTGTATTAATTGTCCAGTTCAATTCATCAATAAGGTGACAGCTGGCTCCTCAGCCATAGTGATGTCACACGCGTCTGTGTGGCTGTGAGGCAGACTCTCGCTTACCCTGGTCCAATCCACTTCACCTGCTCTGTGTGGCTCTTGCAGTCTTATCTAACTTAAATGTGTAAATACTGTACATAGTGATGAAGGAATATATGGGTAAATTAAAAACTACCCCTTCTCTGTTTGACTTGCCCTTCTTTTGTTCGGTTGCTCACTATATTACTGACTTTGGTTACAGCCAGGTGTAACAGACCTTGGATTGTTACCTGTGTTCATAATACTGAATACCATGGCTACTCAGCTCGATAAATTGATGGTGTTTCCTTGCGCAAAGAAGACATTTATTTATTGTAGGCTTTAATAGTTGCTTTGGGTTGTTAGGTTAAGTCGATAGAAGAGTCTTAATAGTGGATTTTCTGGATCTAAACTGCAATCTGTCATCCAAGTGTGAACCTCTGCATGAGTATATTACACACTTCTAATGTATCAAGTGTAAGTGGTAACGAAATGACTTGAACGTCTTGACAGTTGCCAATAAATGGGGCATAAGTTGATTGACGTCCTATCCTGAAGTTATCACAAACCCAAGACACCGAAAGAACCCCAGGAATCACACCTGGGATCTTTTCGGTGTTTTCGTCACTCCACTTGATAATGAAATAGACTGCAATCCATAAATTGTGCAATGCAGATTGAGAAAGAACTTGATTAAGGTGAAACAGTGCTGGTACTAGGACTGTGCAAGGTCATTAAGCTCTGGAGCCTGTCCTCTGGCATATTCAATGCTCACTACTCACCCTCATGTCATATCCCGCTTATCCAGTGATCAAATGTGCTAGATCATTTATCCGATTCTGGATCCAGGAACGAGATGTCAAGAAGGACTCATCCTGATAGGGATTACAATGGGAATTATATATGTGATTTACAGCCCACTGTTGAAGAATTGTCCACCTGTGTTTGAGAGTGTGGGATGTCTGGCATTCTCTGGTGGAAGCCTGTCACTGTTACAGTCAGTCAAGTCCGTGGTATATATCACCATCAAATATATTCTGGGTAAGATCCAGGAAATCACTAATACTTAAATGAGTTTTCGTACTCTCGTACCTAATACAGAATAAATGTCTAGAGCCCATATTAAATTAGAGGCACCAGTGACTACTACTCTGGTTTACTCATGGTTACGTCATGGAGGATACACTTTTTGAAGTGTACTGCTAGACGCAAACTCAAAGGCTGCCCTGAGCATTCTAGCAACAGCTCGGCCCAGTCTACAATGAACCTGGACTCGGGGCACTGGAACCAGACTGCTGCAGTGGCGAGAATTAATTAATCACTCTCAATAATTCTGATCAGACACCATGACATTCAAAATACTCAACAATGCTCTGAGACTCAGTAAACAAAGTCTCAAACTCGCGTACTGAATGTGCAGCCTGGGTTTTCAGGTGGCATTTGGCACAGGGCTCTTATTTGAGGCATGGATATCGTCTCCTAAAATGGTTAGCAGATAGCCATTATCGCTTCCCCCCCCCCTTCCCTTTATCCCAGTTGGAAGAGAGGGGAGGAAGTAGAGGCCTCTCTTGGTCAGGTACGAACAGGGAGAGAGAATCAGGTAAAAATAAATAATAAAATAAAACAAATATAACTTTTTATTTTTCCATTGGATTTATCGGTTCACAAGACTAAACAATAACAATCGACTTTTGTTAACACTTATTTTTGCAAAAATCTCTCAAGTTGTGAAGGATATTTAATGGTAAATATTGTAAATGTTGTATACTGTGTAAACAGTGACCTCGGCTGCAAAGTTATGGATGAGGATTAATGAAGTGTGAAATGAAGTTTGTGATGTGCTATTACCTGGCCTGTAAATATCTGAAATACTTTCTCGGCTGTCATGAAAGTTGTTACTGCTTTTAATAGCGATTGTTTCAGTTTTCTTTCCTTCCTTCACCCACTCACTCCCACACCCAGAGTGGGTTTTCCTTACCTTACCCACACACCCACACCCAGCGTGGATTATCCTTACCTCACCCACACACACGCTCACACCCAGCGTGGATTATCCTTACCTCACCCACACACACCCACACAAAGCTTGGGTCATCCTTCCCTCACCCACACACGCCCATACCCAGCGTGAGTTATCCTTACCTCGCCCACACATCCACATCCAGCGTGTATTATCCTTTCCTCACCCACACACTCCCACAACCAGCGTGGGATATCCTTCCCTCACTCACACCCAGCGTGGGGCTACCTTCCTTGGCTCACACATGCCCACACCCACTGTGGGCCTACCTTCCCTGTTCCCTGACCCGCACATACCCACACCTTGCTTGGGTTATCCTTCCTTCACCCACACACGCCCACACTCGACGTGGGAATTTCTTTCCTAGCAGTATTGGTGGGTAGGTAACATCTCCTCTTGGGCAGGTAATCCCTCCTCGTGGGTAGGTAACATCTCCTCGTGGGAAAGTAATACCTCATCGTGGGCAGGTAAAACCTCCTTGTGGGCAGGTAATACCTTCTTATGGGAAGGTAATACCTCCTAGTGGGCAGGTAATACCTCCTCGTGGGTAGGTTATACCTCATGACTCACGAAATCGTAATGACAAAATTGCAAGCAAACCATACCCCACCCGTTGTATGGTTTGTTTGCAATCGCATCATTACGATTTCGTGAATAATGTTGACGGTTTTGAGGGAGCTTGAGGTAGAGTTCGTCACGGCCACGCTAGCTGGAGATTCGTCTGTAAAAAACTTATATTTGTGGTCACAGTGGTGCCTATGCTAACCTTCCTATGGTGTATAAATATATCTAGTTGGATGAATGTTATTGTGGCTAACTGGCCCAGTGGCTAACGCGTCGGTCTGGAGTTTTAAGACTCTGAACGAGGGTTCTAACCCCGCCCGTGGTATGGTTAGGTTATACCTCCTCATGGCCAGGTAATACCTCCTCGTGGGCAGGTAATACCTCCTCGTGAGAAGGTAACACCTTTTCGTGGGTAGATAATACCTCCATGTTGGCAGATAATACCTCCTCGTAGGCAGGGTAATTCATACCTTGCTCATGTCCTCTCCTGAGGGCAAGTAAAGTAATTAAACAAATTGAGTTTATTGCATAGTGATCTTTTATACAATGACTATATTACGTATAGTCATCGTACAAAAAAAAATGGTAGGATTACTGGTCTCTTTTCTGTCTGTCTCATAAACACGCAAGAAAACAGGTACGTCTTGCTACTTCTACTTACACTTAGGCCACATTACATATACATGAACACGTATATGTATGCACACCGATCTGAATTTTTCTTCTATTTTCTAAATAGTTCTTATTTTTAGCTATTTCCTTTCTTCAGCATGGGGAAGTAGAAAAGAATCTTTCCTCCATAAGCCATACGTGTCGTAAGACTAGGCTAAATGCCGGAAGCAATAGGCTGGTAACCCCCCTTTTCCTGTATAAATTACTAAAAATGATAAGAAAAACTTTATAAAGCTGGGATGTTTGAATGTGCATGGATGTAGTGCAGTTGATAAGAAAGAGATGATTGCCAATGTTATGTATGTAAAGAAGTTCGATATCTGAGCTCTAAGGGAAAACAAAGCTGAAGAGGGTAGGGGAATTTCGGTGGGGAGAAATAAACGGATTAGGTCAGGAGTATCTGAGAGAGTTAGAGCTAAGAAAGGGGTAGCAATGTTGAAGAATCAGTTATGGAAGGAGAAGAGGGAATATAAATTCATAAATTCAAGGATTATGTGAATTAAAATAAAGGTCGGATGCGAAAAGTGGGCTATAATAAGTGAGATTTGGGGAGATGTTAAGCGAGTGTTTGGTAAGTTTTGAAGCAAGTGAGAAAGTAGTTGTGATAGGGGACCTAATACTAAAGTTGGAGAAACGATTGTAGAGGATGTGGTAGATAAGTTTGGGTGCCAGGTGTAAATGATAATGGGGGGGGGCCTTTGATTGAACTTTGTATAGAAAGGAGTTTGATAATAGGCAATACATATTTTAATGAAAAAAAGATAAATAACTTATAAAAAGATAAATAACTTCATTATATAGGGCGCAATAACAGTAGTTTGTTGGACCATGTATTGGTAGATAAAAGATTGATGGGTAGACATCAGGATGTACATGTTTAAAGAGAGGTCACGGATATATCAGATAATTTTTTAATCGTAGCTACAGTGACAGTAAAAGGTAGATGGGATACAAGGAGAATGGCATCAACAAGTAAGAGAGAGGTGAAGGTTTATAAACTAAAGGAGGCAGTTAGGATAAGAGATCAACAACTACTTAAAGAAAGATGGGTTAGTGAGAGTATAGGTAATGAGGTTGGAAAGGTATGGTAAAGATTTAAGAATGCAATGTTAGAGTGTTCAGCAGATATTTGTGGTTATTGGAAAGTGGGTGCGGGAGGTAAGAAGAGCGATTGGTGGAATGATGAGGTAAAGGGCGTAGTAAGAGAGAAAAAGTTAGCATATGAGATTTTTTTACAAAGTACAAGTGATACACGGAGGGAGGAGTATATTAAGCGAAAAATAGAGGTTAAGAGAGTGGTGAAGGAATGTAAAAAAAAGAGTTATTGAGAGAGTGGGTGAGACGCTATTAACAAATTTTGCTGGGAATAAGAAAAAGATCTGGAGTGAGATTAATAAGTTAAGAAAGCCTAGGGAACAAATGCATTTAACAGTTAAAAATAGGAGAGGAGAGTTATTAGAAGGAGAGTTGGAGCTATCGGGAAGATGGAGGGAATGTTATGAAAAACTGTCAAATGCTGATGAAGATAGGGATGCTGTGATTTCATGCATTGGGCAGGAGGTATAACATCTTGTAGGAGTGAGGAAGGGCCAGTTGTGAGAGTGGGGGAGGTGCGTGAGGCAGTGGGTAGAATGAAAAGGAGTAAATCAGCTGTCATTGATGGGATAAAGACAGAAATGTTAAAAGCAGGTGGAACGATTGTTGCTTTTATTTAATACATGTATGGAAGAGGGTAAGGTACCCAGGGACTGGCAGAGAGCATGCACAGTTCCTTTGTATAAAGGCAAAGGGAACAAAAGAAAGTGTAAAAATTATAGGGGAATAAGCCTGTTGAGTGTACCTGGTAAAGTGTACAGTAGAGTTATTACTGAAAGAATTAAGAGTACGACGGAGAGCAGGATCGCAGATGAACATGGAGGGTTTAGGAAGAGTAGGGATGTTTGTAGACCAAGTGTTTATAGTGAAGCATATAGGTGAACAATATTTAGATAACGTTAAAGAGATTTTCGTTGCGTTTATGGATTTTTAAACGCATATTATAAGGTAGATAGGGGAGCACTGTGGCAGATGTTGCAAGTGTATGTAATAGGAGGAAGATTATTTCTCAGTAATACTAGGCCTTAAACAGGGATGTGTGATGTCACCATGGTTGTATAGATGGGGTTGTAAAAAAAGTGAATGCTCGGGTGTTGGCAAGAGGTGTGTGACTAAGAGATAAAGAATCTAAAACTAAGTGGGAGTCGTCACATTTACTTTTTTTGCTGATGACACTGTGCTTTTGGGAGATTCTGAAGAGAAGTTGCAGAGGTTGGTGGACGAGTTTGGAAGAGATGTAAAAGAAGGAAGTTAAAAGTGAACATTTGAAAGAGCAAGGTAATGAGAATAAGAAAAAAAAATTATTTAAAGAAACACTGGATATCTGACTAGAGGGAGGGAGTATGGAGGAAGTGAATGTATTCAGATATTTGGGAGTGGACGTGTCAGTAGATGGGTCTATGAAAGACGAGGTGAATCACAGGACTGATGAGGGAAAAAATGAGTGGAGCACTGAGGAATCTGTGGAGACAAAGAACGTTATCAGTGGAGACAAAACGGGGAATGTATGAGAGTACAGTGGTACCAACGCTCTTATATGGGTGTGAAGCATGGGTGGTGAATGTTACAACAAGGAGAAGGCTGGAGGAAGTGGAGATGTTTTGTCTGAGGGCAATGTGCAGTGTGAATATAATGCAGAGAATCTGTAGCTTGGAGATTAGGAGATACAAGGTTTTTAAACGTATTATGCAGAGGGCAGAGAAGGGGTTGTTGAGGTGGTTCGGACATTTACGAAGGATGTGACAAAATAGAATGACTTGGAGGGCATATAAATCTGTAGCAAAACGAAGGCGGGGTAGGGCTCGTCCTAGGATAGAATGGAGGGGGGTGGTGAAGGAGGTTATGCGTGGGAGGGGTTTGGGCTTCCAGCAAGCATGCATGAGAGTGTTATTTAGGAGTGAGTGGAGGCGAATGATTTTTTATGACTTGACGTGCTGTTGGAGTGTGAGGAAAGTAACATTTATGAAAGGATTCATGAAAATTGGTTAACCGGGCTTGAGTTCTGGAGGTGGGAACTGCAGTGCCTGCACTCTGAAGGAGGGGTGTTGACATGTTCCATTTTTTTAACTGTAGCGTCGGCACGTCAGAGATATACCACCACCTTATCTGTGGGAAACGGCCGATGCGTTAATAAAAAAATAGGGAGAACAGCAATTAGATGTATTTCAGTCACTGTGCTGTCCGAGGAAGGTATTCCCGTGCTCCATAAACCCCCTTGTGCCTCAATGCACACGATTGGAATAGTGCAGAGTGCGGCATGTGCTGATACTGCAGTTAAATATTAGTGTTGAAAATCTGAAGGGAATCTGAAGAGGCATTCATGTCATTATATGAAATTTGCAAATTAGGACATTCACACATACGGTCCAAATCTAATTCAGACCTTTCAGAGACTGGATAGACCAATATATTTAAATACACCACCGCATGAAGCTTGAAGCCGCTCAGAAGTTGCATTATCACGTTATGAGCATGGAAAGCAATATTTCAGTTTTTCCAGTTTCTTAAAAAAAAAAAAACTAATTGTGACCTGAGGCTAAACTCAATCCAAACTTTTCTGTGAGCAAGAGTGACCAAGTTTTACTAAAGAAACAAGTAAGCTTTATTTAAGCTTATTGCACATAGCAATTACATGTTTAACAATGGTCTTGAGGGCACACAAATGTTATAGACATATAAAGGAACATTAATTTGGTTTGGCCTAGGATAACCAAGTAAAATCAAATACCGTCTAATTTCTTTGAGGAAAGTACATCAACACTAGAAGTTTAAAGCCGACCAGACGATGCATTTACCAGTTATTGCACAGAATCTAACAAAATGTGTGTCATCACAGCCTTAACTCATAAAACGATACGTCAGGGTAAGTGAACAATGTCAAACTGTAAGAATTTGATCCTCGTCACCGTGAACAAGTGTTCGAAAGTCGAAGCCGATTGGATGAGACGTTTTCTAGTTGTCAGAAACGTGACGTCGACAACTTGGAGGAAGAAATAAAATGAAAAAAAAATGGCAACCTCTTAAAGGCAACCTCTTCGAGGATACTTGATAATGATAATAATAATAATAATAATAATAATAATCATAATAATAATAATAATAATAATAATAATAATAACAATAATAATAATAATAATAATAATAATGAATATAATTAGAATATGTACTTTATCTAACGATTTTAATAATGACTATATTTTTTAAAGGGGTGGACCGGTAAGCCAGCGGAAGGTCTCGGCCAGATGACCAAAAACTCCAGTTGCGGGTCATCATATGACTTAAGATCCGCGTTAGGAAACACTTATTATATTTTTTGATGAACAGTACCAAACCAAACCATAATAATAATAATAATAATAATAATAATAATAATAATAATAATAATAATAATAATAATAATAATAATAATAATAATAATAATAATTATTATTATTATTATTATTATTATTATTATTATTATTATTATTATTATTATTATTATTATTATTAATAATAATAATAATAATATTATTATTATTATTATTATTATTATTATCAATAACAATAATTGCAACAACAGTACTACTAATATTGATATTAATAAAAATAATAATAATAATAATAATAATAATAATAATAAAATTAATTTCTTCAAAGTACTGTATACAAGAGGATTAATTGACATTAGTGTCAAAGCTTATAAAAACAAAACCGGGTTACGGTGAGCATTCCGGGCAGCCATGAAACTAACTTAACACTACTGGATAACTACTGATTTAAGTTAGTTAACAAGAACGTTAATTTTTATATTCTGTGACACTGGCTCTGACACTTTGGTTCACGATTATCACAATCCTTGGATTTTTTTCTTTTCCAATAGCATTTCTCATAAGGTTTGAAATGGTTATTAGATTTACTGTTTAGGTATAAATACAGATACTTACTAGCAGTAAGTAGGTACCTGGGTGTTAGCCGACTGGTGTGGGTCGCATCCTGGGTGATCAAATTACCTTAAGTTGCCCGAAATGCTCTGCATAATCTTGAATTTTCTATTTAGTATGTTATTGACATTAGATAGATCTGCATAAGTTGTATCATGTACTTGTAGAAGTAAAGATTATTATTATTATTATTATTATTATTATTATTATTATTATTATTATTATTAGTACAATAACGTGAAGGCACACGGACTGTGTAGCATTTCGAGCAAAATTTAGACTATAGACTACACTTAAAATTGACAGAGTTTCATTTATTATAAATCTTATTTTTTCCTGTAAGGATCTAATAAACATCATTAGTTACAACTTAAATCTGGCTACAAGTTACAGGTTCATGAGAAAAATATCACAACACAAGATTATAATAGTCTAGTACAAGAGGGTCATAGGTAATGAGTTTAGATCAGAGACAGAGGAAGGATAGCGCTAATCCCTCGAACCAAGAGCCCTCAAAGGATGATAATGATATAAGGAAGTTTAAATTTTTATAGTGGAGATAACTCAGCTGAGGGAAAAGTGAGGCTGACGAAGCTCTTGGATAAGATAATGTTAAGTAAAAATGATAAGAGGAAAAAAGGATAATATTCTATTATCGGAATCTCTTGGTGCAGATAATAGCAAGGCGATCAAACCTTAATTATATTTAAAATACCAATAATTACATTAAAGTGTGTGTGTGAGGAGTCGTTGGTCGGGGAGGAGGGTAGGGTAGGGGAGGAGGGTAGGGTAGGGGAGGAGGGTAGTGTGAGGGAAGACGGAAGGGACAGGGAGGAGGGTAATATCAAGGAGGAGGGTCGTGTGAGGGAAGAGGGAAGGGACAGGGAGGAGGGTAATATCAGGGAGGAGGGTCGTGTGAGGGAAGACGGAAGGGACAGGGAGGAGGGTAATATCAAGGAGGAGGGTCGTGTGAGGGAAGAGGGAAGGGACAGGGAGGAGGGTAATATCAGGGAGGAGGGTAGTGTGAGGGAAGAGGGAAGGGCCAGGGAGGAGGGTAGTGTGAGGGAATACGAAAGGGACACTAAAAATATGTTGGTTCTCCCTTACCATGAAAACTTGGTTGATATGCCTTCTCTTCTTAAGACTTTTAATATTAAAGTTGTATTCAAAAATCTTGATACAGTATAAAAAACTTTTGATAAAGAATTCCCCCCAAAATGCTGATGGATGTGTCTATAAGATTCCTTGTAAAATTTGCGATAAAGTTTATTACGGTCAAACTGATAAAAATCTCGAACTAAGATTAAAACATAAATATAGCATTAGAACTGGACAAGATTCCAATGCTCTATTTATTCACGTAAGAGATTTTAACCATCCAATTGATTTTCAAAAAGTTGAGAAAGTAGTATCAAGCAAGTCCATGGTCGACAGGAATATAATTGAATCTTGTTTCATAAAAAGCAGTTTTGACAATAATATGAATATTTCCTTTGGTTTATATAACTTAGATCCATTTATAATTAATAGAATTTGGGAAGAATTTAATAATACATTGGACAAATAATAATTTTTTAAATTTCTTATTTCTTGGGTAGAATAGTTTGTTGGTGGGTTGCATGAAGGACCTGTTTAGTTCGGCCGGCGAGCCTGCTGTCTCGCGTCAGGTGTTTCGTTGTTGTGGGATCTGATAGTGAGGTGTGGGCTACCCCTTTATATACCTTCCTTTGATGCTTTACTTTCATTGTTCCTTGATAATGTGAGTAGTCACGAAAGCTCTTGGAATTTCTCTATTCTTTCACAGTGGTTGTTTTGCATATTCTAAAATCACCTGTTTACTGTGATCTTATTGCATTAATGGATACCACACGACTCTTCAGAATGTTCTCGATAAGCTTTCCTAATCATATATCTTTTGTTTCCCAGTTTTCTTCTGCACTGATCAAGTCCCACAAGTTAAAAATTCGACTTAATTTTTTAAAAAAAATTTTAAATGAACAAGTTCTGCCCAAGTGTCTTTTACCCAATATCATCCTTGACATGAGAGATCGTCCTTTTGATGATTTTATGAGAATTATTCTTCAGAAACATATTGAAATAACTAAAATACAGGAGAAGGAAGCATTCAAAATATTGAGAAACAAAAAATACTTTTTTAATCAGGCCATTCCATCCGAATGGAAACACAGTATGTTGGATCATTGCTATAATAAACTCAGAAGAATTTGTAATGAACCAAAAACAAACTACAAAGAAAATTAGACATTTTAATTGAAAATAGTGATTGGACAAAGCATGCTAATAATAATTATGTAATTAACTTATAAGATGAAATTTTAGACAAAAATACAACTGCTGCTCTAGGTTTTGGCCTAAGTTTTGCAACTTCAGAAAATCTTAATAATGTTGAAATTGCAAAAGCCTTTTGTAACTTTGAGAAATTTTCTGATTTATCCACTGATGAAATTAATATTAGTAAGGGAATGGTATATAGCTCTATGTTAAAACAAAACATTCCCAATTGCCCTCAAAGATTCTTTAAGTCTTATGATAAACTTAATAAGAATAAAAATATTGCGCATTAATAAAGCAGACAAAATAAATGCAATAGTAATTACGAAAGAAATTTATGAAAGAAAAAATTAATAATCTCTTAGATGATACTGAAACCTATTCTAAACTTAGAAAAAATCCCCTAGAAACCGTTAACAGCAATTTCAATAAAACAATAAAACTAATACTGAAAGGCAAAGATGAATTAGTCAAACAATTTACTTCCCCTAATCCATCTTTACCTTACATGTATGGACTAATAAAAACACACAAACCAGGGAATCCAGTCAGACCAATTATTAGCTCCATAGGATCAGTTTCATATAAATTATCCAAATGGCTTGTTGACATTTTGAGCCCTATTGTTGGCAAAATTTCTAACTTTAACGTTAAAAACAACATAGATTTAATTGACAAATTAAGCTCCTTCACTGACTTTAATGATTTTAACATGGCTAGTTTTGATGTTACTTCCTTGTTTACGAAAGTTCCTGTTGATGATTTATTAAGTTTCTTATCTGAAGAACTCGTTAATTATGATTTACCATTGCCAGTTCCTGCTATCATTAAACTTATTAAACTTTGCATTGTTGATGCAAAATTTGTATTTAATGATAAGTTTTACACTCAGAAGTTTGGTATGGCAATGGGGAATCCTCTTTCACCTGTTCTTAGTAACCTATACATGGAATTTCTTGAAACAAGGCTGCTTAACACAATCCTCCCTAATAGAGCTAAATGGTTCAGATATGTTGATGATATTTTGTGTCTTATGCCCAAAAATGTAGATATACACCATTTCCTTGGCAAATTAAATAGCTTAGCCCATTCTATAAATTTTACTGTTGAATTTGAAGAAAATAACTCAGTGCCTTTTCTAGATGTTTTAATTATTAAGGGTAATAATGAATTCAAATTTAAAATTTACAGAAAACCTACAAATAACTGTTCCTATGTCCACTATTATTCTTCCCATCCAGATAAAGTTAAACTGTCTGTTTTCTCATCAATTTTTTGAGAGCTTTACGAATTTGCAGTCCATAGTTCACAGATGAGGAAATATCCAAAATTTATTAAATAGGTAATGATTTGAAATACCCAATAAATTTAATTGATAAATCTTTTAAAGTTGCTAGAAATACGTTTTACAATCCAAAAAGGGACAACCTGCCTTATTCAACTAAAAATATGTTGGTTCTCCCTTGCCATGAAAACTTGGTTGATATGCCTTCTCTTCTTAAGACTTTTAATATTAAAGTTGTATTCAAAAATCTTGATACAGTAAAAAAAATTTTTGATAAAGAATTCCCCCCAAAATGCTGATGGATGTGTCTATAAGATTCCTTGTAAAATTTGCGATAAAGTTTATTACGGTCAAACTGATAAAAATCTCGAACTAAGATTAAAACAACATAAATATAGCATTAGAACTGGACAAGATTCCAATGCTCTATTTATTCACGTAAGAGATTTTAACCATCCAATTGATTTTCAAAAAGTTGAAAAAGTAGTATCAAGCAAGTCCATGGTCGACAGGAATATAATTGAATCTTGTTTCATAAAAAAGCAGTTTTGACAATAATATGAATATTTCCTTTGGTTTATATAAATTAGATCCATTTATAATTAATAGAATTTGGGAAGAATTTAATAATACATTGAACAAATAATAATTTTTTAAATTTCTTATTTCTTGGTTAGAATAGTTTGTTGGTGGGTTGCATGAAGGACCTGTTTAGTTCGGCCGGCGAGCCTGCTGTCTCGCGTCAGGTGTTTCGTTGTTGTGGGATCTGATAGTGAGGTGTGGGCTACCCCTTTATATACCTTCCTTTGATGCTTTACTTTCATTGTTCCTTGATAATGTGAGTAGTCACGAAAGCTCTTGGAATTTCTCTATTCTTTCACAGTGGTTGTTTTGCATATTCTAAAATCACCTGTTTACTGTGATCTTATTGCATTAATGGATACCACACGACTCTTCAGAATGTTCTCGATAAGCTTTCCTAATCATATATCTTTTGTTTCCCAGTTTTCTTCTGCACTGATCAAGTCCCACAAGTTAAAAATTCGACTTATTTTTTTAAAAAATTGTTTAAATGAACAAGTTCTGCCCAAGTGTCTTTTTGCCCAATATCATCCTTTACATGAGAGATCGTCCTTTTGATGATTTTATGAGAATTATTCTTCAGAAACATATTGAAATAACTAAAATACAGGAGAAGGAAGCATTCAAAATATTGAGAAACAAAAAATACTTTTTTAATCAGGCCATTCCATCCGAATGGAAACACAGTATGTTGGATCATTGCTATAATAAACTCAGAAGAATTTGTAATGAACCAAAAACAAACTACAAAGTAAATTAGACATTTTAATTGAAAATAGTGATTGGACAAAGCATGCTAATAATAATTTTGTAATTAACTAATCAGATGAAATTTTAGACAAAAATACAACTGCTGCTCTAGGTTTTGGCCTAAGTTTTGCAACTTCAAAAAAACTTAATAATGCTGAAATTGCGAAAGCCTTTTGTAACTTTGAGAAATTTTATGATTTATCCACTGAAGTAATTAATATTAGTAAGGGAATGGTATATAGCTCTATGTTAAAACAAAACATTCGCAATTGCCCTCAAAGATTCTTTAAGTCTTACGAAAAACTTAATAAGAATAAAAAATTTGCGCATTACTAAAGCAGACAAAATAAATGCAATAGTAATTACGAAAGAAAATTATGAAAGAAAAAATTAATAATCTCTTAGATGATACTGAAACCTATTCTAAACTTAGAAAAAATCCCCTAGAAACCGTTAATAGCAATTTCAATAAAACAATAAAATTTATACTGAAAGGCAAAGATTAATTAGTCAAACAATTTACTTCCCCTAATCCATCTTTACCTTACATGTATGGACTAATAAAAACACACAAACCAGGGAATCCAGTCAGACCAATTATTAGCTCCATAGGATCAGTTTCATATAAATTAACCAAATGGCTTGTTGACATTTTGAGCCCTATTGTTGGCAAAATTTCTAACTTTAACGTTAAAAACAACATAGATTTAGTTGACAAATTAAGCTCCTTGACTGATTTTAATGATTTTAACATGGTTAGTTTTGATGTTACTTCCTTGTTTACGAAAGTTCCTGTTGATGATTTATTAAGTTTCTTATCTGAAGAACTCGTTAATTATGATTTACCATTGCCAGTTCCTACTATCATTAAACTTATTAAACTTTTCATTGTTGATGCAAAATTTTTATTTAATGATAAGTTTTACACTCAGAAGTTTGGTATGGCAATGGGGAATCCTCTTTCACCTGTTCTTAGTAACCTATTCATGGAATTTTTTGAAACAAGGCTGCTTAACACAATCCTCCCTAATAGAGCTAAATGGTTCAGATATGTTGATGATATTTTGTGTCTTATGCCCAAAAATGTAGATATGCACCTATTGTAAAATTTGCGATAAAGTTTATTACGGTCAAATTGATAAAAATCTCGAACTAAGATTAAAACAACATAAATATAGCATTAGAACATGACAAGATTCCAATGCTCTATTTATTCACGTAAGAGATTTTAACCATCCAATTGATTTTAAAAAAGTTGAGAAAGTAGTATCAAGCAAGTCCATGCTCGACAGGAATGTAATTGAATCTTATTTCATAAAAAGCAGTTTTGACAATAATATTAACATTTCCTTTGGTTTATATAAATCAGATCCATTTATAATTAATAGAATTTGGGAAGAATTTAATAATACATTGGACAAATAATAATTTTTTAAATTTCTTATTTCTTGGGTAGAATAGTTTGTTGGTGGGTTGTATGAAGGACCTGTCTAGTTCTGCCGGCTGGCCTGCTGTCTCTCGTCAGGTGTTGTGGGATCTGATAGTGAGGTGTGGGCTACCCCTTTATATACTCTCCTCTGATGCTTTACTTTCATTGTTCGTTGATAATGTGAGTAGTCACGAAAGCGCTTGGAATTTCTCTATTCTTTCACAGTGGTTGTTTTGCATATATATATATATATATATATATATATATATATATATATATATATATATATATATATATATATATATATATATATATATATATATATATATATATATATATATAATATATATATATATATATATATATATATATATATATATATATATATATATATATATATATATATATATATATATATATATATATATATATATATATATATGTCGTGCCGAATATGTAAAACTGGTCAATTAGCAAGAATTCTTTTAAAATTAAGTCCTTTCTAAAATTTTCTCTGATACGTTTAAAGATATATTTTTTTCATTAATATTAATGTAAAAAAATTTAATTTTGCGCCAAAAGAATCTTAGAAAACTTACTTAACCTTATTGTAACAAGAACAATTTATTTTAGCCTAATCCAACTAAATGTATTTTAGATTTGTTTACAATGATTTAATATTAAACAAACACAGTGAAATATAATTTTTTCGTTAGGTTCAGAATGATTTTGGCGAAATTATTGCATACACAAATTTTCGCTTGTCCTATATGGCAAGATGAGCGTTGCTATTTAAGCCAAGATCGCAAGTTCTGCCTATTCGGCACGACATATATATATATATATATATATATATATATATATATATATATATATATATATATATATATATATATATATATATATATATATATATATATATATATATATATATATATATATATATATATATATATATATATATATATATATATATATATATACACACACACAAAACATCCACTATGAAAAAAATACCGAAATTCCAAACGTTTTCGTGACTTCTCACATTATCAAGGAACTATAACGCAAAACAATAAGAAGGCATATAAAGGGGCAAGACTACTCACAATCACGTCACCATAGCAAAGACCGCACCTCACAGTCGCCTGACCGCACCCGACTCTGTGAAGCACACCTGATACTCCAACAAAGCATTAAGATTTGTTACTTCTGAAATTTTTTTAATTATAAATGAATCCAGTTTATATGAACAAAAAGAAAAATTCATATTATTTTCAGAACTGCTTTTAATGAAACATGATTCATATATTTTCCTGTCGACCATGGAATTGCTTGATGCAACTTTCTCCACTTTTTGAAAGTCAATTGGACAGTTAAAACCTCTCACGTGAATAAATAGAGCATTAGAATATTTATGTTGTTTTAATCTTAGTTCAAGACTTTTACCGGCTTGACATATACAAACTTCATTGCGAATTTTCAAAGAATCTTGTAGACACATCCGTCAGCATTTTGGGGGGATTTTTTTATCAAAAGTTTTTTTACTGTATCAAGATTTTTAAATACAACTTTGATATTAAAAGTCTTAAAAAGGGAAGGCATATCAACCAAGTTTTCATGGTAAAGGAGAACCAATATATTTTTAGTTGAATAAGGTTGCTTGTCCCTTTTTTTATTGTATAAAATATTTCTAGCTATTTTAAAAGATTTATCAATTACGTTTCTTGGGAATTTTAGATAATTACCTGTATCATAAATTTTGGAGATTTCTTCATCTTTGAACTCTGGACTACAAATACGTAAAGCTCTGCACCTGCAGACAAGTAGCTGTGAGAGAGGTGTGTATGCATGATCCTCAGTCGACAGAGATTCATCTCAAAGTGATGAATCATGTTGGTGGACAAAGGTCAAATATCCACTGCCTGTTGAATCCTACATAACTTGCTGGTTGTCTGCAGGGCCCAGCAGGACAACCATTCCCAAGGACATATCTGTGGCTATAGTCCATAAAATCACTGTAAGGCAAAAGTCTAGTGCAGAGTGGGCTCGCTACGGCTGTCTCTAATATGGCCCAAGCAGCACACAGAACTGCATATCCTTGTGCCATACGTAGAGATGAGCTAACCACTCCAGGACTACAGGGCGAACAGAAACATATTGGGCCAAGGTGAACAGAAACATATTGGGCCAGGGAGAACAGAAATATATTGGGCTAGAGTGAACAAAAGCATATTGAGACAGGGTGAACAGAGCACACTGAGAATCTGAGTACACAATGAACCAAGAACCAACTAAGCCACCTGTCAAGACAAGGGCTAAGAGGAATGTGTGGTGCTGCGCAGTGAACACAGGATTTTCTTGGTAGCTGTCCACAATAAGTCCTCACTAGTGATCATAGCGAAGCCAATACCACCTTCGCTCTTTGATCCATAAGCAAAGACCTTTATCCCTGAAGCATACACCGAATAATGCTTCCATAAAATTAGGTAAGGTCCTCACCGGGGCTCGTCACATGGATTCCCAGCCACTGCCAAGCAACATCCGTCACCGCTGAAGGTAGTCACGGAGACTAAAGAAATAATCATTATAGTTCCACATTGTGTAGGTGCTAATTTGTCAACTTCCTAACAAGTTATAACAAATTGGGATTATTGGTTTTTGTGTAAGAACTATAGAATGCTTCTTCTGGTCAGCTTCAAACTTAAAGTGCTGAGGTACTTTGCTAAAAAGAATGTTCACCTCGTTACTGGGGAGTGCAAATCAAAATTTTATGAAGCAAATCAAGACATTAGTTACCATACGGTAACTGAAAAATTCCACTTCTAATCAGGTGAACACTTAAAAAAAAAAAATGTGTTTGGGGTTCTCAGCTGTCAACGTCTCCCTCAAAAAGTTGGTGTATTTTACTTAGTGAAAATTTTGAACTGGTTTTAACTGTGTGTGCTACTAATACTGAAGAAAATAATATAGGTTTCTAAGTTATAACTTTCTTATATTTTTATTAGCCGCACTGTAAACTTGTGTCGCACTTTGCACTGTTCTTTTGTTGGTGTAGAGGTACAAAGGTACGGAAGAACGTACCTTCCTAGGATCGCGTTGTGACCGAAACCCATCAAGTTTTATGCAGAATTTTTTATGCAACGCAACAAAGAGAAAATATAATTTAATTTTAACATAATATTTAGCAGTATTGATAAATTATAGATAATTAAGGAGCCAATGAATGTGTTTTTAAATAATTTTTTCTCTATACTTTTCAGAAACTATTTTCGCCAACGTTCTCCATCCAGAAATAATTATAAAAATAATAATAAACTCAGTGAAAATACTCGTCTCCCGGCGGCCTTCATCTCTTAATACCTTCCCACAGTTTCATAATTGTGTTTTGGACCTCCAGATAATTTCGGGGGTGACAAATTCAATTATCTGCTCCAGCCATTATAATTAAACAATTTACAGTGAGCAGTTTGCCAGGTCGTGGTAGAGATTAAGGCCTGCCCTCCCCAGAAGGCTCATTTATAAGTTTACGGAGCTATGAGCAAGTGTGAACTGAAGTCAAACCCCCAAGTAAGTCAGCTCTTAAAGGTATATTAGAAAGTTTATCGCTGGTACCTGATCGAACTGCCCCACACACTCACGTATGTGACGAATAACCACAGGTGCTTGACCAGTGACAAGGCGGGGCCAGAAGCTACGAGTCGACCCCTGCAACCACAATTAGGTGAATACAATTAGATGAATACACACACACACACAAACACACTCACACACACACACACACACACACACACACACACACACACACACACACACACACACACACACACACCGGTGAAGAGGCGGGGCCAGGAGCTAGGACTCGACCCCTGCAACCACAAATAGGTGAGTACAAATAGGTGAGTACACACACACACACACACACACACACACACATATATATATATATATATATATATATATATATATATATATATATATATATATATATATATATATATATATATATATATATATATATATATATATATATATATATATATATATATATATATATATAGACGGAACAGAAATGCTGTGTGTGCCACTATACCAAATCTTCAACACATCCCTTGAAACTGTGCAACTACCTGAGGTATTGAAGACGGCAAATGTAGTACCCATATATAAAAAAGGAGACAGAAAAGAGGCACTAAACTATAGACCTGTGTCACTGACGTGTATAGTATGCAAAGTCATGGAGAAGATTATCAGGAGGAGAGTGGTGGAGCACCTGGAACGTAACAAGAGTATAAACGCCAACCGGCACGGATTTATGGAAGGCAAATCCTGTGTCACAAACCTACTGGAGTTTTATGATAAAGTAACAGAAGTAAGACAAGAGAGAGAGGGGTGGGTTGATTGCATCATTGCATCTTCTTGGACTGCAAGAAGGCCTTCGACACAGTTCCTCACAGGAGATTGGTGCAGCAGCTAGAGGATCAGGCGCGTATAACAGGAAGGGCGCTGCAATGGATCAGAGAATACCTGACAGGGAAGCAACAACGAGTCATGGTACGTGATGACGTATCACAGTGGGCACCTGTGACGAGCGAGGTCCCAGTGGGGTCTGTCTTATGACCA
>NC_091307.1:37278110-37280610 GCF_038502225.1 Cherax quadricarinatus
TGATTTCCCTTAACCTCTCCTCGTAGGACATACCTCTTAGCTCTGGGACTAGTCTTGTTGCAAACCTTTGCACTTTCTCTACTTTCTTTACGTGCTTGGCTAGGTGTGGGTTCCAAACTGGTGCCGCATACTCCAATATGGACCTAACGTACACGGTGTACAGGGTCCTGAACGATTCCTTATTAAGATGTCGGAATGCTGTTCTGAGGTTTGCTAGGCGCCCATATGCTGCAGCAGTTATTTGGTTGATGTGCGCTTCAGGAGATGTGCCTGGTGCTATACTCACCCCAAGATCTTTTTCCTTGAGTGAGGTTTGTAGTCTCTGGCCCCCTAGACTGTACTCCATCTGCGGTCTACTTTGCCCTTCCCCAATCTTCATGACTTTGCACTTGGTGGGATTGAACTCCAGGAGCCAATTGCTGGACCAGATCTGCAGCCTGTCCAGATCCCTTTGTAGTTCTGCCTGGTCTTCGATCGAGTGAATTCTTCTCATCAACTTCACGTCATCTGCAAACAGGGACACCTCAGAGTCTATTCCTTCCGTCATGTCGTTCACAAATACCAGAAACAGCACTGGTCCTAGGACTGACCCCTGTGGGACCCCGCTGGTCACAGGTGCCCACTCTGACACCTCGCCACGTGTGTGAGCGTACTTGTGCCCCGTACAGAATCTTGCAACCACTGCTGTCAGGTAGATGCGAGATTCGTCTAAGTGCTGTAAGCTTCCTGGCCACTTTGTTTGCAAGATTTACAACGTGGTTCTCCATACTCAGTTTTGGTTCAAATTTCACCTCAAGGATGTAAGCTTCGTCCCCGGGTACCAACACTCTCCCATTCAATCTTACCAGTGTTACAGCGTTAACATCAAGATACTTAAAGACCATCATCTCAGTAGCAAATGCGACCTGCCATCGTTTTCCCCAGGGTGATATAGTTGTAAGCTGGTGATTGATGTAACTTGGAGAAGCTGGCCTTTCCTCTCTTGGATAAGTATATATCAGAGTACAGTCGCCTTCTGAGATGAGACGAAGAGGGTCACTGAAATAGACATTCCAGAACAATGGAACAAGCACACTTCCCGTGGAACACTTACACCAATAGAATGTCTTGTTGACTCTGCCTCGTTGAGAGCTACTCTTAGAGATCTACTTTGAAGGTAATCACTAAGGAAGCATAGTGCGGCACCGGTGTCTCCTAGTGTTTACAGTTTTACCAAAAGTCCCTAGTGCCATACTCGGTCGAAAGCACCAACAATGTCCAGTACTACTACACAGCTGACCTAGGATTCATCCAGTGACTGGTGCCACATAGTGGAAAGACTTAACAGCAGCTCAGCAGCAGAGTGCCCCCCTCCTCTCTCTCTCTGTTTCTTCTCTCTCTCTCTCTCTCACTCTCTCTCTTTTCCCTCCTTCATTCTATTTCCCTTCACTTTACCCCTTCTACTCCTCTCTTTCACTTTGAGTGTATGTGCAAGAGAATGAGAGAAATATACCGAGAGAACAAACTTGGCAGAGAGAAAGCGAGAGAGAGAGAGAGAGAGAGAGAGAGAGAGAGAGAGAGAGAGAATTTTTTTTTTGGGGGGGCCGCAGACAGAAATTTAGCGAGAGGAAACAAAATACCTCCATAAAACGGCTCACTAACTTTAGCTAAAACTTGGCTTACGATCCGCTTCTTGGCAGCCGACGGGAGCAGTCTGTGTTGTTGAGTGCTGATGACTGTTGAAGACAGTGGAGACTACTGAAAGACCCTGCTAAGCGGTGGTGACTATTGAAGGTCACCGATGACGGGTGGCACACCAACAGGTACTGGGACACAATACACACAACAGAATGAAATGTGATATTTTTTAAAGAGCTGTATACTTCAGAGACCATAAGACCTGACAAGGAGTCCCCACGGAGTCTGTGAGGAAGAGTATAACCACTGTCTGAACCACCGTTTGAACCACTACCTGAACCACTGACTGAACCACTGTCTGAACTAATGCCTAAACCACTGTCTGAACCATTGTCTGAACCACTGCCTGAACCACTGACCGAACCACTGTCTGAACCACTGTATGAACCATTGTCTGAACCACTGTCTGAACCACTGTCTGAACCACTGTCTGAACCACTGTCTGAACCACTGCCTGAACCACTGTCTGAACCACTGCCTGAACCACTCTGAACCTCTGTCTGAACCACTATCTGAACCACTGTCTGAACCACTGTCTAAAACATTCAATTCAACAGACACGGGACAGTTGTCAGAGAAATGGAAAACAGCGAATTTAGTCCCTGTTTTTTAAGAAAGCAGACAAGCGGAAAGTGTTGAGGTACAGACCAGTATTACAGACTTGCATACCATGCAAGATAACGGAGAAGATTATTAGAAGGACAGTGGTAGAGCACTTGGAGAGAAATAATTTCATAAACGATAACTAAAACGGTGTTAAATTGTGCCTTACAAACCTGTTGAAGGTCTATGACTAAGAGACAGACGTGGGACAGGATGGAGG
>NC_091307.1:37290610-37363110 GCF_038502225.1 Cherax quadricarinatus
TGGTGCATGACTCTTGTTGCTTGTGTATGACTCTTGTTGCTGGTGTATGACTCTTGTTGCTGGTGTATGACTCTTGTTGCTGGTGTATGACTCTTGCTGCTTGTGTATGACTCTTGTTGCTGGTGTATGACTCTTGTTGCTGGTGCATGACTCTTGTTGCTGGTGTATGATTCTTGTTGCTGGTGTATGACTCTAGTTGCTGGTGCATGACTCTTGTTGCTGGTGTATGACTCTTGTTGCTGGTTTATGACTCTTGTTGCTGGTGCATGACTCTTCTTGCTGATGTATGACACTTGTTGCTTGTGTATGACTCTTGTTGCTGGTGTATGACTCTTGTTGCTGGTGTATGACTCTTGTTGCTGGTGTATGACTCTTCTTGCTGGTGTATAACTCTTCTTGCTGGTGTATGACTCTTGTTGCTGGTGTATGACTCTTCTTGCTGGTGTATGACTCTTGTTGCTGGTGTATTACTCTTGTGGCTGGTGTATGACTCTTGTTGCTTGTGTATGACTCTTGTTGCTGGTGTATGACTCTTGTTGCTGGTGTATGACTCTTGTTGCTGGTGTATGACTCTTGTTGCTTGTGTATGACTCTTGTTGCTGGTGTATGACTCTTGTTGCTGGTGTATGACTCTTGTTGCTGGTGTATGACTCTTGTTGCTGGTGTATGACTCTTGTTGCTGGTGTATGACTCTTGTTGCTGGTGTATGACTCTTGTTGCTGGTGCATGACTCTTGTTGCTGGTGTATGACTCTTGTTGCTGGTGTATGACTCTTGTTGCTGGTGCATGACTCTTGTTGCTGGTGTATGACTCTTGTTGCTGGTGTATGACTCTTGCTGCTTGTTTATGACTCTTGTTGCTGGTGTATGACTCTTGTTGCTTGTGTATGACTCTTGCTGCTTGTTTATGACTCTTGTTGCTGGTGTATGACTCTTGTTGCTGGTGTATGACTCTTGTTGCTGATGCATGACTCTTGTTGCTGGTGTATGACTCTTGTTGCTTGTGTATGACTCTTGCTGCTGGTGTATGACTCTTGTTGCTGGTGTATGACTCTTGTTGCTGGTGTATGACTCTTGTTGCTGGTGTATGACTCTTGTTGCTGGTGTATGACTCTTGTTGCTGGTGTATGACTCTTGTTGCTGATGCATGACTCTTGTTGCTGGTGTATGACTCTTGTTGCTTGTGTATGACTCTTGTTGCAGGTTTATTTCTCTTGTTGCTAGTGTATGACTCTTGTTGCTATTGTATGACTCTTGTGGCTGGTTTATGACTCTTGTTGCTGGTGAATGACTCTTGTTGCTGGTGAATGACTCTTGTTGCTGGTGCATGACTCTTGTTGCTGGTGAATGACTCTTGATGCTGGTGCATGACTCTTGTTGCTGGTGAATGACTCTTGATGCTGGTGTATGACTCTTGTTGCTGGTGAATGACTCTTGTTGCTGGTGAATGACTCTTGTTGCTGGTGAATGACTCTTGTTGCTTGTGTATGACTCTTGCTGCTGGTGTATGACTCTTGTTGCTGGTGTATGACTCTTGTTGCTGGTGTATGACTCTTGTTGCTGGTGTATGACTCTTGTTGCTGGTGTATGACTCTTGTTGCTGGTGTATGACTCTTGTTGCTGATGCATGACTCTTGTTGCTGGTGTATGACTCTTGTTGCTTGTGTATGACTCTTGTTGCAGGTTTATTTCTCTTGTTGCTAGTGTATGACTCTTGTTGCTATTGTATGACTCTTGTGGCTGGTTTATGACTCTTGTTGCTGGTGAATGACTCTTGTTGCTGGTGAATGACTCTTGTTGCTGGTGCATGACTCTTGTTGCTGGTGAATGACTCTTGATGCTGGTGCATGACTCTTGTTGCTGGTGAATGACTCTTGATGCTGGTGTATGACTCTTGTTGCTGGTGAATGACTCTTGTTGCTGGTGAATGACTCTTGTTGCTGGTGAATGACTCTTGTTGCTAGTGCATGACTCTTGTTGCTGGTGAATGACTCTTGATGCTGGTGTATGACTCTTGTTGCTGGTGAATGACTCTTGATGCTGGTTTATGACTCTTGTTGCTGGTGAATGACTCTTGTTGCTGGTGAATGACTCTTGATGCTGGTGTATGACTCTTGTTGCTGGTGAATGACTCTTGATGCTGGTTTATGACTCTTGTTGCTGGTGAATGACTCTTGTTGCTGGTGAATGACTCTTGATGCTGGTGTATGACTCTTGTTGCTGGTGAATGACTCTTGTTGCTGGTGAATGACTCTTGTTGCTGGTGAATGACTCTTGTTGCTGGTGAATGACTCTTGATGCTGGTGTATGACTCTTGTTGCTGGTGAATGACTCTTGATGCTGGTTTATGACTCTTGTTGCTGGTGAATGACTCTTGTTGCTGGTGAATGACTCTTGATGCTGGTGTATGACTCTTGATGCTGGTGTATGACTCTTGTTGCTGGTGAATGACTCTTGATGCTGGTGTATGACTCTTGTTGCTGGTGAATGACTCTTGATGCTGGTGTATGACTCTTGTTGCTGGTGAATGACTCTTGATGCTGGTTTATGACTCTTGTTGCTGGTGAATGACTCTTTTTGCTGGTGAATGACTCTTGATGCTGGTGTATGACTCTTGTTGCTGGTGAATGACTCTTGTTGCTGGTGAATGACTCTTGTTGCTGGTGAATGACTCTTGTTGCTGGTGAATGACTCTTGATGCTGGTGTATGACTCTTGTTGCTGGTGAATGACTCTTGATGCTGGTTTATGACTCTTGTTGCTGGTGAATGACTCTTGTTGCTGATGAATGACTCTTGATGCTGGTGTATGACTCTTGATGCTGGTGTATGACTCTTGTTGCTGTTGAATGACTCTTGATGCTGGTGTATGACTCTTGTTGCTGGTGAATGACTCTTGATGCTGGTGTATGACTCTTGTTGCTGGTGTATGACTCTTGTTGCTTGTGTATGACTATTGTTGCTGGTGTATGACTGTTGTTGCTGGTGTATGACTCTTGTTGCTGGTGTATGACTCTTGTTGCTGGTGTATGACTCTTGTTGCTGGTGTATGACTCTTGTTGCTGGTGTATGACTCTTGTTGCTGGTGTATGACTCTTGTTGCTGGTGTATGACTCTTGTTGCTGGTGTATGACTCTTGTTGCTGGTGTATGACTCTTGTTGCTGGTGTATGACTCTTGTTGCTGGTGTATGACTCTTGTTGCTGGTGTATGACTCTTGTTGCTGGTGTATGACTCTTGTTGCTGGTGAATGACTCTTGTTGCTGGTGAATGACTCTTGATGCTGGTGTATGACTCTTGTTGCTGGTGCATGACTCTTGTTGCTGGTGAATGACTCTTGATGCTAGTTTATGACTCTTGTTGCTGGTGTATGACTCTTGTTGCTGGTGCATGACTCTTGTTGCTGGTGCATGACTCTTGTTGCTGGTGTATGACTCTTGTTGCTGGTGCATGACACTTGTTGCTGGTACATGACTCTTGTTGCTGGTGTATGACTCTTGTTTGGGCATGACTCTTGTTGCTTTTGCGTAACTCATGTTCCTGGTGCATGGCTCTTGTTGCTGGTGCATGACTCTTGTTGCTGGTGCATGACTCTCGTTGTTGGTGCATGACTCTTGTTTCTGGTGTATGACTCTTGTTGCTTGTGCATGACTCTTGTTGCTGGTGTATGACTCTTGTTGCTGGTGTATGACTCTTGTTGCTTGTGCATGACTCTTCTTGCTGGTGTATGACACTTGTTGCTTGTGTATGACTCTTGTAGCTGGTGTATGACTCTTGTTGCTTGTGCATGACTCTTGTTGCTGGTGCATGACTCTTGTTGCTGGTGTATGACTCTTGTTGCTTGTGCATGACTCTTGTTGCTTGTGCATGACTCTTATTGTTGGTGCATGACTCTTGTTGCTGGTGCATGGCTCTTGTTGCTGGTGTATGACTCTTGTTTGTGCATGACTCTTGTTGCTTTTGCGTAACTCATGTTGCTGGTGCATGGCTCTTGTTGCTGGTGCATGACTCTTGTTGCTGGTGGATGACTCTCGTTGTTGGTGCATGACTCTTGTTGCTGGTGTATGACTCTTGTTGCTTGTGCATGACTCTTGTTGCTGGTTTATGACTCTTGTTGCTTGTGCATGACTCTTGTTGCTGGTGTATGACTCTTGTTGGTGGTGTATGACTCTTGCTGCTGGTGTACGACTCTTGCTGCTGGTGTACGACTCTTGTTGCTTGTGTATGACTCTTGCTGCTTGTTTATGACTCTTGTTGCTGGTGTATGACTCTTGTTGCTGGTGTATGACTCTTGTTGCTGATGCATGACTCTTGTTGCTGGTGTATGACTCTTGTTGCTTGTGCATGACTCTTGTTGCTGGTTTATGATTCTTGTTGCTGGTGTATGACTCTTGTTGCTGGTGTATGACTCTTGTTGCTGGTTTATGACTCTTGTTGCTTGTGCATGACTCTTGTTGCTGGTGTATGACTCTTGTTGCTTGTGCATGACTCTTGTTGCTGGTTTATGACTCTTGTTGCTTGTGCATGACTCTTGTTGCTGGTGTATGACTGTTGTTGCTGGTGCATGACTCTTGTTGCTGGTGCATGACTCTTGTTGCTTGTGCATGACTCTTATTGCTGGTGTATGACTCTTGTTGCTTGTGCATGACTCTTGTTGCTGGTTTATGACTCTTGTTGCTTGTGCATGACTCTTGTTGCTGGTGTATGACTGTTGTTGCTGGTGCATGACTCTTGTTGCTGGTGCATGACTCTTGTTGCTGGTGTATGACTCTTGTTGCTGGTGTGTGACTCTTGTTGCTGGTGTATGACTCTTGTTGCTTGTGCATGACTCTTATTGCTGGTGTATAACTCTTGTTGCTGGTGAATGACTCTTGATGCTGGTGTATGACTCTTGTTGCTGGTGAATGACTCTTGATGCTGGTTTATGACTCTTGTTGCTGGTGAATGACTCTTGTTGCTGGTGAATGACTCTTGATGCTGGTGTATGACTCTTGTTGCTGGTGAATGACTCTTGTTGCTGGTGAATGACTCTTGTTGCTGGTGAATGACTCTTGTTGCTGGTGAATGACTCTTGATGCTGGTGTATGACTCTTGTTGCTGGTGAATGACTCTTGATGCTGGTTTATGACTCTTGTTGCTGGTGAATGACTCTTGTTGCTGGTGAATGACTCTTGATGCTGGTGTATGACTCTTGATGCTGGTGTATGACTCTTGTTGCTGGTGAATGACTCTTGATGCTGGTGTATGACTCTTGTTGCTGGTGAATGACTCTTGATGCTGGTTTATGACTCTTGTTGCTGGTGAATGACTCTTTTTGCTGGTGAATGACTCTTGATGCTGGTGTATGACTCTTGTTGCTGGTGAATGACTCTTGTTGCTGGTGAATGACTCTTGTTGCTGGTGAATGACTCTTGTTGCTGGTGAATGACTCTTGATGCTGGTGTATGACTCTTGTTGCTGGTGAATGACTCTTGATGCTGGTTTATGACTCTTGTTGCTGGTGAATGACTCTTGTTGCTGATGAATGACTCTTGATGCTGGTGTATGACTCTTGATGCTGGTGTATGACTCTTGTTGCTGTTGAATGACTCTTGATGCTGGTGTATGACTCTTGTTGCTGGTGAATGACTCTTGATGCTGGTGTATGACTCTTGTTGCTGGTGTATGACTCTTGTTGCTTGTGTATGACTATTGTTGCTGGTGTATGACTGTTGTTGCTGGTGTATGACTCTTGTTGCTGGTGTATGACTCTTGTTGCTGGTGTATGACTCTTGTTGCTGGTGTATGACTCTTGTTGCTGGTGTATGACTCTTGTTGCTGGTGTATGACTCTTGTTGCTGGTGTATGACTCTTGTTGCTGGTGTATGACTCTTGTTGCTGGTGTATGACTCTTGTTGCTGGTGTATGACTCTTGTTGCTGGTGTATGACTCTTGTTGCTGGTGTATGACTCTTGTTGCTGGTGTATGACTCTTGTTGCTGGTGAATGACTCTTGTTGCTGGTGAATGACTCTTGATGCTGGTGTATGACTCTTGTTGCTGGTGCATGACTCTTGTTGCTGGTGAATGACTCTTGATGCTGGTTTATGACTCTTGTTGCTGGTGTATGACTCTTGTTGCTGGTGCATGACTCTTGTTGCTGGTGCATGACTCTTGTTGCTGGTGTATGACTCTTGTTGCTGGTGCATGACACTTGTTGCTGGTACATGACTCTTGTTGCTGGTGTATGACTCTTGTTTGGGCATGACTCTTGTTGCTTTTGCGTAACTCATGTTCCTGGTGCATGGCTCTTGTTGCTGGTGCATGACTCTTGTTGCTGGTGCATGACTCTCGTTGTTGGTGCATGACTCTTGTTTCTGGTGTATGACTCTTGTTGCTTGTGCATGACTCTTGTTGCTGGTGTATGACTCTTGTTGCTGGTGTATGACTCTTGTTGCTTGTGCATGACTCTTGTTGCTGGTTTATGACTCTTGTTGCTTGTGCATGACTCTTGTTGCTGGTGTATGACTGTTGTTGCTGGTGCATGACTCTTGTTGCTGGTGCATGACTCTTGTTGCTGGTGTATGACTCTTGTTGCTGGTGTGTGACTCTTGTTGCTGGTGTATGACTCTTGTTGCTTGTGCATGACTCTTATTGCTGGTGTATAACTCTTGTTGCTGGTGAATGACTCTTGATGCTGGTGTATGACTCTTGTTGCTGGTGAATGACTCTTGATGCTGGTTTATGACTCTTGTTGCTGGTGAATGACTCTTGTTGCTGGTGAATGACTCTTGATGCTGGTGTATGACTCTTGTTGCTGGTGAATGACTCTTGTTGCTGGTGAATGACTCTTGTTGCTGGTGAATGACTCTTGTTGCTGGTGAATGACTCTTGATGCTGGTGTATGACTCTTGTTGCTGGTGAATGACTCTTGATGCTGGTTTATGACTCTTGTTGCTGGTGAATGACTCTTGTTGCTGGTGAATGACTCTTGATGCTGGTGTATGACTCTTGATGCTGGTGTATGACTCTTGTTGCTGGTGAATGACTCTTGATGCTGGTGTATGACTCTTGTTGCTGGTGAATGACTCTTGATGCTGGTTTATGACTCTTGTTGCTGGTGAATGACTCTTTTTGCTGGTGAATGACTCTTGATGCTGGTGTATGACTCTTGTTGCTGGTGAATGACTCTTGTTGCTGGTGAATGACTCTTGTTGCTGGTGAATGACTCTTGTTGCTGGTGAATGACTCTTGATGCTGGTGTATGACTCTTGTTGCTGGTGAATGACTCTTGATGCTGGTTTATGACTCTTGTTGCTGGTGAATGACTCTTGTTGCTGATGAATGACTCTTGATGCTGGTGTATGACTCTTGATGCTGGTGTATGACTCTTGTTGCTGTTGAATGACTCTTGATGCTGGTGTATGACTCTTGTTGCTGGTGAATGACTCTTGATGCTGGTGTATGACTCTTGTTGCTGGTGTATGACTCTTGTTGCTTGTGTATGACTATTGTTGCTGGTGTATGACTGTTGTTGCTGGTGTATGACTCTTGTTGCTGGTGTATGACTCTTGTTGCTGGTGTATGACTCTTGTTGCTGGTGTATGACTCTTGTTGCTGGTGTATGACTCTTGTTGCTGGTGTATGACTCTTGTTGCTGATGTATGACTCTTGTTGCTGGTGTATGACTCTTGTTGCTGGTGTATGACTCTTGTTGCTGGTGTATGACTCTTGTTGCTGGTGTATGACTCTTGTTGCTGGTGTATGACTCTTGTTGCTGGTGTATGACTCTTGTTGCTGGTGAATGACTCTTGTTGCTGGTGAATGACTCTTGATGCTGGTGTATGACTCTTGTTGCTGGTGCATGACTCTTGTTGCTGGTGAATGACTCTTGATGCTGGTTTATGACTCTTGTTGCTGGTGTATGACTCTTGTTGCTGGTGCATGACTCTTGTTGCTGGTGCATGACTCTTGTTGCTGGTGTATGACTCTTGTTGCTGGTGCATGACACTTGTTGCTGGTACATGACTCTTGTTGCTGGTGTATGACTCTTGTTTGGGCATGACTCTTGTTGCTTTTGCGTAACTCATGTTCCTGGTGCATGGCTCTTGTTGCTGGTGCATGACTCTTGTTGCTGGTGCATGACTCTCGTTGTTGGTGCATGACTCTTGTTTCTGGTGTATGACTCTTGTTGCTTGTGCATGACTCTTGTTGCTGGTGTATGACTCTTGTTGCTGGTGTATGACTCTTGTTGCTTGTGCATGACTCTTCTTGCTGGTGTATGACACTTGTTGCTTGTGTATGACTCTTGTAGCTGGTGTATGACTCTTGTTGCTTGTGCATGACTCTTGTTGCTGGTGCATGACTCTTGTTGCTGGTGTATGACTCTTGTTGCTTGTGCATGACTCTTGTTGCTTGTGCATGACTCTTATTGTTGGTGCATGACTCTTGTTGCTGGTGCATGACTCTTGTTGCTGGTGTATGACTCTTGTTTGTGCATGACTCTTGTTGCTTTTGCGTAACTCATGTTGCTGGTGCATGGCTCTTGTTGCTGGTGCATGACTCTTGTTGCTGGTGGATGACTCTCGTTGTTGGTGCATGACTCTTGTTGCTGGTGTATGACTCTTGTTGCTGGTGCATGACTCTTGTTGCTGGTTTATGACTCTTGTTGCTTGTGCATGACTCTTGTTGCTGGTGTATGACTCTTGTTGGTGGTGTATGACTCTTGCTGCTGGTGTACGACTCTTGCTGCTGGTGTACGACTCTTGTTGCTTGTGTATGACTCTTGCTGCTTGTTTATGACTCTTGTTGCTGGTGTATGACTCTTGTTGCTGGTGTATGACTCTTGTTGCTGATGCATGACTCTTGTTGCTGGTGTATGACTCTTGTTGCTTGTGCATGACTCTTGTTGCTGGTTTATGATTCTTGTTGCTGGTGTATGACTCTTGTTGCTGGTGTATGACTCTTGTTGCTGGTTTATGACTCTTGTTGCTTGTGCATGACTCTTGTTGCTGGTGTATGACTCTTGTTGCTTGTGCATGACTCTTGTTGCTGGTTTATGACTCTTGTTGCTTGTGCATGACTCTTGTTGCTGGTGTATGACTGTTGTTGCTGGTGCATGACTCTTGTTGCTGGTGCATGACTCTTGTTGCTTGTGCATGACTCTTATTGCTGGTGTATGACTCTTGTTGCTTGTGCATGACTCTTGTTGCTGGTTTATGACTCTTGTTGCTTGTGCATGACTCTTGTTGCTGGTGTATGACTGTTGTTGCTGGTGCATGACTCTTGTTGCTGGTGCATGACTCTTGTTGCTGGTGTATGACTCTTGTTGCTGGTGTGTGACTCTTGTTGCTGGTGTATGACTCTTGTTGCTTGTGCATGACTCTTATTGCTGGTGTATAACTCTTGTTGCTGGTGAATGTCTCTTGTTGCTGGTGTATGACTCTTGTTGCTGGTGTATGACTCTTGTTGCTTGTGCATGACTCTTTTTGCTGGTGTATGGCTCTTGTTGCTGGTATATGACTCTTGTTGCTGGTATATGACTCTTGTTGCTGGTGTATGACTCTTGTTGCTGGTGCATGACTCTTGTTGCTGGCATATGACTCTTTTTGCTGGTGTATGACTCTTGTTGCTGGTATATGACTCTTGTTGCTGGTGTATGACTCTTGTTGCTGATATATGACTCTTGTTGCTGGTATATAACTCTTGTTGCTGGTGCATGACTCTTGTTGCTGGTGCATGACTCATGTTACTGGAATATGACTCTTGTTGCTGGTATATGACTCTTGTTGCTGGTGTGTGACTGTTGTTGCTGGTATATGACTCTTGTTGCTGGTATATGACTCTTGTTGCTGGTGTATGACTCTTGTTGCTGGTATATGACTCTTGTTGCTGATGCATGACTCTTGTTGCTTTTGCTTGACTCATGCTACTGGTGCATGGCTCTTGTTGCTGGTGCATGACTCTTGTTTCTTTTGCAGGACTCATGTTGCTGGTCTATGACTTTTGTTGCTGGTGCATGACTCCTGTTGCTGGTGTATGACTCTTGTTGCTGGTGCATGACTCTTGTTGCTGGTGCATGACTCTTGTTGCTGGTATATGACTCTTTTTGCTGGTGCATGACTCTTGGTGCTTTTGCATGACTCTTGTTGCTTTTGCATGACTCATTTTGCTGGTGTATGACTCTTGTTGCTGGTGTATGACTCATGTTGCTGATTCATGTCTCTTGTTTCTTTTGCATGACTCATGTTGCTGGTGCATGACTCTTGATTAAAATAATCAGGCTTAAACTCTTTCTTTGAATTCCACATAACAGCTGCTATGTGGCCCCTACTGTTTCAGAGCTTCTCGAGGAATATAATAATTTGAATACCAGTCTTAATTATAGACAACTTTACCACCATACCTCCTCACGTTAATACAAGCATTAGAACGTTACCACCAGACCTCATCACGTTAATACAAGCCTTAGAACGTTACCACCAGACCTCATCACGTTAATACAAGCCTTAGAACGTTACCACCAGACCTCATCACGTTAATACAAGCCTTAGAACGTTACCACCAGACCTCATCACGTTAATACAAGCCTTAGAACGTTACCACCAGACCTCATCACGTTAATACAAGCCTTAGAACGTTACCACCAGACCTCATCACGTTAATACAAACCTTAGAACGTTACCACCAGACCTCATCACGTTAATACAAGCCTTAGAACGTTACCACCAGACCTCATCACGTTAATACAAGCCTTAGAACGTTACCAGCAGACCACATCACATTAATATCGTTGTTTGAACGTTACCAGCAGACCACATCACATTAATATCGTTGTTTGAACGTTACCACCAGACCACATCACATATATATCGTTGTTAGAACGTTACCACCATATCATATCACATTAATTAATACAAGAGTTAGAACTTTATCACTAGACCACATTACATTATGTCACTGTTAGAACGTTACCACCAGACCACATTACATTAATGTCACTGTTAGAACGTTACTTCCAGATCACATTGCATTAGTGTCACTGTTAGAACGTTACCACCAGACTACATCACATTAATACAAGTGTTAGAACGTTACCACCAGACTACCTCACATTAATGGCAAATTTCAAATACTCTGTTATGGAAACCTGGAGAAAATAACTGAGTATACAACAAATTTAACCACACGAGAGAGCAGAAAATTAGTGTGAAGGATTTGGGAGTAGTAATGTCAGAGGATATCTCCTCGAAGGATCCCAACAGTTTTACTATCACATCTGCGAGGAGAATGATAGAATGAATAATGAGAACCTTCAAAACTAGAAATGTTAAGTCACTGGTGATCCTTTTTTAAATCACTCGTTTTTCTAAGCTGGAATACTGTTGGACACTAACATCTCTGTTCAAGGCAGGTGAAATCGCATATCTAGAGAATGTACAGAGAACCTTTACTACACATACAAGTTCCGTCGAACACCTTAATTTCTGGGAACGCTTGGAGTTATTTGACATGTACTCACTGGAGCGAAGGCGAGAGAGATACATTAACTGGAACAACTTTTATGGCAAACATGATATGTATGCAACGGATGGGGTACATCTCTCTGGGGCTGGGGTGGTAGCACTTGCAGACTCGATTGAGAAGGCCATTGGTGAAATGCCTATGATTTTAAACTGATGGAAGATAGAGGTATGGGTGTGTGTGGGAAACAAGCAGGTTGCAACACTTGGGTTGGAAACAGTAAATGTATAAAAGGCATTCAGCATGAAGTTATAAATAAAGACAATAGATCAGGTCAGCAAACAAAGGGGGACAGCAGAGGGCAGCAAGGGACTAGCTCCCTTAAGGTTTACTATACTAATAGCAGGAGTGTAAGAAATAAGATAGATGAGCTAAGATTAATTGCAAGTGCAGGAAACATAGATATTATTGCTATAACAGAGACCTGGCTCAATCTGAAAGATAGAGAGATGCCCTCTGAATGTCACATACAAGGCTATAAATTATTCCACACTGACAGGGTCAACAGGAAAGGTGGTGGAGTAGCGATGTATGTCAGAGACAATTTAAATTGTTGTGTTAGACAAGATATTAAATTAGAAGCGTCAGCCACTGAATCTGTTTGGTTACAGCTTCTCGAGGGCCGAGAAAAACTAATTTTGGGTGTGATTTACAGGGCCCCAAATCTTGATAGGGAGTGCAGTAAACTTCTATGGGACGAAATTCGTAAGGCATCTACATACGAAAATGTTGTGCTAATGGGAGATTTCAACTATAGACAGATTGACTGGAGCAATTTGACAGGAAATTTAGAGTCAGGTGACTTTCTTGATACGATCCAGGATTGTTTTTAAAACAGTTTGTGACAGAGCCAACTAGGGGAAATAACCTCCTTGACTTGGTTCTTGCCAGTAGGGAAACACTAATTAATAATCTTGAGGTTAATGATGAGCTTGGGGAAAGTGATCACAAATCACTCAGTTTTAATATATCATGGAATTCCCCTAATAATGGCAATCAAGTCTCCGTCCCTGACTTTCGCTTGGCTGATTTCATAGGACTGAAAAATTACTTAGGTGGGCTGAACTGGAATGACCTGACTAAGGGTCAGGTAGGTGGTGATGGTTGCCGATATGATGCTTTCCAGGGCATAGTTCTAGCTGCTCAGTCAAATTATGTTCCAAATAGGGTAATCAGATCAAACAAAAATGATCCTAAATGGATGAACAATAGATTAAAATATCTGATTGGTCAAAAGAGAGGCATATATAGGCAAATCAAAAGAGGAGAGGGGCAATTGAGAAATCGATATATTCAGTTAAAGAGAGAAATAAAAAAGGGAATTAGAAAAGCAAAAAGAGATTATGAGGTTAAAGTTGCAAGAGAATCGAAGACTAACCCAAAAGGATTCTTTCAGGTATACAGAAGTAAGATCAGGGACAAGATAGGCCCACTCAAAAGTTCCTCGGGTCAGCTCACTGACAGTGATAAGGAAATGTGTAGAATTTTTAACACATACTTCCTCTCAGTTTTTACACAGGAGGATACCAGCGATATTCCAGTAATGAAAAATTATGTAGAACAGGACGATAATAAACTGTGCACTATTAGGGTCACAAGTGACATGGTCCTTAGGCAAATAGATAAATTAAAACCTAACAAATCCCCAGGCCCTGATGAACTGTATGCAAGGGTCCTAAAGGAATGTAAAGAGGAGCTTAGCACACCTTTGGCTAATCTTTTCAACATATCACTACAAACTGGCATGGTGCCAGATAAGTGGAAAATGGCAAATGTGATACCTATTTTCAAAACAGGTGACAGGTCCTTAGCTTCGAACTATAGACCAATAAGCCTGACCTCCATAGTGGGAAAATTTATGGAATCAATAATTGCCGAGGCAGTTCGTAGCCACCTTGAAAAGCATAAATTAATCAACGAATCTCAGCATGGTTTTACAAAGGGGCGTTCCTGCCTTACGAATTTATTAACTTTTTTCACTAAGGTATTTGAGGAGGTAGATCATGGTAATGAATATGATATTGTGTATATGGACTTCAGTAAGGCTTTTGACAGGGTCCCACATCAGAGACTGTTGAGGAAAATTAAAGCACATGGAATAGGAGGAGAAATTTTTTCCTGGATAGAGGCATGGTTGACAAATAGGCAGCAGAGAGTTTGCATAAATGGGGAGAAATCAGAGTGGGGAAGTGTCACGAGCGGTGTTCCACAGGGGTCAGTGTTGGGCCCCCTGCTGTTCACAATCTACATAAACGACATAGATGAGGGCATAAAGAGCGACATCGGCAAGTTTGCCGATGACACCAAAATAGGCCGTCGAATTCATTCTGACGAGGACATTCGAGCACTCCAGGAAGATTTGAATAGACTGATGCAGTGGTCGGAGAAGTGGCAGATGCAGTTTATTATAGACAAATGCAAAGTTCTAAATGTTGGACAGGACAATAACCATGCCACATAAACACTAAATAATGTAGATCTTAATATTACGGATTGCGAAAAAGATTTAGGAGTTCTGGTTAGCAGTAATCTGAAACCAAGACAACAGTGCATAAGTGTTCGCAATAAAGCTAATAGAATCCTTGGCTTCATATCAAGAAGCATAAATAATAGGAGTCCTCAGGTTGTTCTTCAACTCTATACATCCTTGGTTAGGCCTCATTTAGATTATGCTGCACAGTTTTGGTCACCGTATTACAGAATGGATATAAATTCTCTGGAAAATGTACAAAGGAGGATGACAAAGTTGATCCCATGTATCAGAAACCTTCCCTATGAGGATAGACTAAGGGCCCTGAAACTGCACTCTCTAGAAAGACGTAGAATTAGGGGGGATATGATTGAGGTGTATAAATGGAAGACAGGAATAAATAAAGGGGATGTAAATAGTGTGCTGAAAATATCTAGCCTAGACAGGACTCGCAGCAATGGTTTTAAGTTGGAAAAATTCAGATTCAGGAAGGATATAGGAAAGTACTGGTTTGGTAATAGAGTTGTGGATGAGTGGAACAAACTCCCAAGTACCGTTATAGAGGCTAGAACGTTGTGTAGCTTTAAAAATAGGTTGGATAAATACATGAGTAGATGTGGGTGGGTGTGAGTTAGACCTGATAGCTTGTGCTACCAGGTCGGTTGCCGTGTTCCTCCCTTAAGTCAATGTGACCTGACCTGACTAGGTTGGGTGCATTGGCTTAAGCCGGTAGGAGACTTGGACCTGCCTCGCATGGGCCAGTAGGCCTTCTGCAGTGTTCCTTCGTTCTTATGTTCTTATAATCTACACCTGGGAAATTCTAGAGGGGCTGGTTTCAAATATACACTCAGAAATCCCTTCCTATGAAAGCAAAAGACTCAGCAGACGGTGCAACATACCCTCATTGAAAAGTAGGGGCTCCATTAGTACACTATGAGAAAACATATTAAATGTCCGGGGCCCAAGACTGTTCATCAGCCTCCCACCAAGCATAAGGGGAATTACCACTAAACTTACGGCTCCCGCTGCCCTTTGCCACACAGTTGTGAATGCTTCTCAAATTTAGCTGCATACTCAAGTATGACTTTACAAAATATTTTAAATAATTTAGCACAACTCCAGTCATTTCCTTATAGGTATCTTAAAATGTGATAATTTTTTTAATGATTAACACGTATCTGGAGTCTACCTGAGGAGTGTTAAGGGGTTAACGCCCCACCGGCCAAGTCCTTGACCAGGCCTCCTGGTGGATCAGGACCTGATCAACCAGGACTACTGCTCACAGCACGTACTCTCACGTACAATAATGAGGGGAGACGTGATCGAAGTGTATAAGTGGAAGATAGGTATTAATAAAGTGGATATTAATAAAGTCTTGAGGATGTCTCTCCAAGAGAGAACCCGCAGTAATGGATTTAAATTAGATAAGTTTAGATTTAGAAAGGACATAGAAAAGTATTGGTTTGGAAATAGGGTAGTTGATGAGTGGAACAGTTTACCTAGTTGGGTTATTGAGGCTAGGACTTTCGGTAGTTTCAAATTTAGGTTGGATAAGTACATGAGTGAGAGGGGTTGGATTTGAGTGGGACTTGCACATCAGAGCTTATTTCTTGGGTAGCATTGAAAATTGGGTTGGGCAAATGTTTTGTTAGTGGGACGAATTGTAAAGGACCTGCCTAGTATGGGCCAAGAGGCCTCCTGCAGTGTTCCTCCTTTCTTATGTTCTTATGTACGAACCACAGCCTGGCTGGTTGGGTACTAACTTTAGGTAACAAATTTACACAAGCCAATTGTAACAAGGAGATTGCAACTAGTTTAGTAGTTTACAATATTAAGCTGTTAGTGGTGTTAAAAAAAAAGAAAAAAAAAGTCAGGAATTATCGTACAGAACAATTAGAATACCAGAGAGATTCATACATAATACAGACATATTAAACGACACTGAGAATAGTGATAGTCAGCACTGTGGAACATATACTGAGTTGATAGAAGCAGAAGAGACTTGAAGACGATGTAATCAGTCCATCACCCTTAAAGTTTTGAGGTGGTCAGTCCCTCAGTCTGGAGAAGAGCGTTGTTTCATAGTCTGAAACAATATCAACTTTTCTGTACTCGACTGAAGGGGCCTACTGTGTAGGCGAGGCGTTTCGAAATAAAGATACCTAACTGTTGCATATGTGTCTTACCTAACATTAATTAGGTTACATATAACAGCTGCATTCTGTATGTGTATTATATTCGATTGTACCGTAATCTAGCCTGTCACATGACCTGTTCTCCTAAATTAGAAGAAGCTTAGGGCTGGCTATTAAATCTTCTAGTTTCTTACATACTAGTAACCAACCCCATAGAGGGTGGGGGTGTGGGGGTATGTGGGTGTGTGGCACTTCCCCGTGGCTCTTGTATTTCAGAGAAAACTTCCACTCATTTCTCCTGTTGCTTCATTTGCAACATTGCTCAGCTCCTGATGACGCACTGAGACGTAAGAAAGGAGAATCGAACCTACGAACCTTGGAACAAGGTACGCAGTGCTATACCAAACTCACCACACTGGACCAATACCTTGGAGTCCAGCTTGCGCTAGACTTCGATCCAAGGCAGCCAGCTTTCAGGGAGAAGGCTTGCAGCTTTTCATCTCATCCCCTGCATGCATCAGCATCCAGTGTGGTGAGTTTGGTACAGCACTGCGTACCTTGTTCCAAGGTTCGTAGGTTCGAGTCTCCTTCAGCCAGAGATCAGTGTTTGTGTATATTTCGCCTGCTCTTGCGAATTCTTATATATATATATATATATATATATATATATATATATATATATATATATATATATATATATATATATATATATATATATATATATATATATATATATATATATATATATATATATATATATATATACAAGGTCGGTAGTTTCCCACCGGAGCAGGGTGACCCAAAATGAAAGACAGAAAGAATAAAACTTTCACCATCACTCATACATGATCACTGTCTTAGCAGAGGCGCTCAGATACGACAGTTTAGATACTCCTCCAAACTGTCAGTATCCCAAACCACTCCTTTAAAGTGCAGGCATTTCCAGGACTCAAGTATATATATGCATATATGCCTCTCGAAACAGGTCATTGGCTAACTTCATCAACAGTTGTACCAGCAAGTTTACAGCCAGTCATCTTGCGACTACACTCTTCCTGATGACTCGGTGAAGAAGGTGAAAGTATCGAGGTGTTGTTCACATAGTGCAAGTGTTGCACACATGGTGCAAGTGTTACACACGTGGTGCAAGTGTTACACACACATGGTGCAAATGTTGCACACGTGGTGCAAGTGTTACACACACATGGTGCAAGTGTTACACACGTGGTGCAAGTGTTACACACACATGGTGCAAATGTTGCACACGTGGTGCAAGTGTTACACACACATGGTGCAAGTGTTGCACACGTGGTGCAAGTGTTACAAACCTGGTGCAAGTGTTGGGGTACTACCGACAGGTTGTACGATAAAGACACGGATACACTGAGCAAGACATTTATTAAAGACAACACTTCACCATGAGTGGCTCCTTCAGTCCCAGATTATTAGGTCTGAAGAAGCCATTCGTGGCGAAACGTTTCCTCTAATAAATGCCTGGATCAGCGCAGATGTTTCTTCTACTGTTCCACTTGTCTCTTAGTCATGCAACTTGTCGACCATTAATGAGGGGTAAAACTGTGTCTAAAAATAAAAATAAAACATTTTCTATAACGCCTCTCTTTCTCCCTCATTAATGAGGCATCCCCTCCCTCTCCCTCATTAATAAGTCACCCCCTCTCCCTCATTAATGAGGAATCCCCCTCCCTCTCCCTCATTAATGAGTCGCCCACCTCCCTCATTAATGAGGACTCCCCCTCCCTCTCCCTCATTAATGAGGCACCCCCTCTCCCTCATTAATGAGGAATCCCCCTCCCTCTCTCTCATTAATGAGGCACCTCCTCTCCCTCATTAAAGAGGCACCCCCTCTCCCTCATTAATGAGGCACCTCCTCTCCCTCATTAATGAGGCATCCCCCCCTCCAGACTCTCCCCAAGGAAAAAAAATATCCTACGATTGAAAGTCGTAATTAGAACAGCAAGAATGTGCAAATGCCGACCATAAATCTGGCCTGCGTTATGGGGAAACAAAATGAATGTTTAAAGGATATATCTCTCAGTCGTCGTGATTTATAACATCAGGGGAAACAAAAAACAGTGAAACGTTCCTGCCTTAATTTTGCCTGGGAAACCCCCCCTCCTCCCCCTCCTCCCCCTCCTCCCCCTCCTCCTCCTCCTCCCCCTCCTCCCCCTCCCCCCCTTAGCGAATTAATAGCAATTTCATCATTTCCGTCACTGACAGTGAAGGGAATTTTTTTATCCCCAAGAGACGGTAAGACACGTTCATTTCTGTCCACGGCAGTAAATAACGTTAACTTTTGACCATTTTAATGATGACAATAATAATAATAATAATAATAATGATAATAATAATAATAATAATAATAATAATAATAATAATAATAATAATAATAATAATAAAAATAATAATATTATTAATAATAATAATAATAATAATAATAATAATAATATTAATAATAATAATAATAATAATAATAATAATAATAGTCATACTACTACTACTACTACTACTACTACTACTACTACTACTACTAATAATAATAATAATAATAATAATAATAATAATAATAATAATAATAATAATAATAATAATAAAAATAATAATAAAAATAATAATAATAATAATAATAATATTAATAATAATAATAATAATAATAATAAAAGCAATTTGTGGTAGCCATTGATCTTTTTCCTTGGGCAATACGTTAATTTGTGCCCTTGACAATTAGGTATTTCTTAATACCAATAAAAAATTAATATTTAAAACATTTTGCTACGTTAATAAATCTCGTTCATTTGGAAGATAGAGAGTCAAAAATATAGCATGGGGAAGAGTGAACGGGAGGGTGAGAGTGAATGGGAGAGTAAGAGAGAGGGAGAGTGAATGGGAGGGGAGGAGAGGGGAAGAGAGCGTGGAAAGTGGCAATCATTCACACCCAGTACCACTGGTCAAGGGATACAATTTATTTTATTCATGAAATAAAAAACAGTAAATTCTCTAGGAGTCATGATTTCCAAAACTCTGATGACTGGTGAAATGGCATCTTAAGCCAGGCTCTTCATGGCGAAGCACCAACTACGATCCTTAAAAAAATCTTGAATCTAAATTGCAGCAGTATTTGTGAATGAAAATCATCTGAAGGGAAAAAGTAGAGAACGATTAGAAACTAGGATATCGTATATCAGAAGGAAGGACGTGTTCACAGGAGTGAGTGAGTGAGGGAGAGAGAGAAGGATACAGGAAGTGCCCTCAGGCACACCAGCACTCACATCCAGAAGGATGAATATAGATTTAGAGAAATCCCACAAGCATTGATATTGCAGTACCCTAAACGAAATTAACGTGGTAATAATAAAAAATTCGGCCACACCCAACTATGATATCAGTAACTTTACATACATACATACATACGTACATACATACATACATACATACATACAGGGGCCAGGAGCTAGGACTCGACCCCTGCAACCACAAATAGGTGAGTACATATTATGGGGTAGCCACCCACGGGACAGCTTGTCCATTTAAAGGGGGAACGAGAAAACGGTAACATTTAAAGGGGAGACTTTTAAAAGTTATGTAAAGGAAACGGGGTTCATTAAAATAAACTCATTTAATTAAAGATGGAGGCATCTGTACTAACAAGGAAGACGGCCACGGTTATTCAACCCACATAATTCTGAGGCAAACTCTATTTCAGCTTTCAGTCTGCAGGAATAATAAGCCCTAATTCCTCGGTGTTGCACTACATTTAAGACAGTCTAATGCATTCTTATAAGAGCCCAGTTTTAGACTGTGTACTATTGCCTCAACTAAAACCCCATCTAATTTGAACAACCCGTCACTGATGTATGATGACTGCCTATCATGCTTAATAATTGCCATTTCTACAATATTCCTTTCAAGCCAAGAGGAACAAGGGATGATGACTCTTCCCGACAATTTGCCAGGTTATTACAAGCTCTAATATGGCTGAATATCGCGTTCAACTCCAGTGCTATAGTTATCGAGCAACGGTGTTGGGAAATTCTCACCTCTAATGGTTTTCCCATTTGTCCCAAATAGGAGAGACTGTAACCGTTGCAACCAACTCTGTAGACACCACCAACACGTTGTTGTGGTGAATTCTTTATCAGAATCTTTCTAACAGTCCGTTAAATTTTAAATACTATTTGTAGATTAAATCTTCTAAGAGCGTTCGACAGGATAGATAAATTCTGGTTATATGGGAGGACCAGCACATTCTTGGTCTGAGGTGTTATCCTATAAGAAGTTTTCTTAGCTGCCAACAAAACAGATTCCATAAACATCTTAGGATACCACAGTTTCATGCCAGTGTCAAATATTTTCCTAATTTCTTTATCTAGGAACTTCAGACTGCACACTCTATAGGCTCTCAGAAACATAGTAAGATATACACTCCTTTTAACTCTAATCTCATGGATGGAATAGTAATGAAAGGATGACCACACATTGGTAGCCTTCCTATATACTGTAAACTTAAACTTTCTATCAACCCGGTGCATCAACACATCTAAGAATGGAAGTTTACAGTCCACCTCTTTCTCCACGGTGAATTTAATAGACAGGACTAAAACGTTAAGTCTTGGTAAAAATATATCAAAGGCCATATCATTTGGCCAAAGACGCAAGATGTCATCCACATATCTGATCTATTTAGCTCTACATGGCAGGATATCTTTCAACAGTCTAATCTCGATAAATTCCATATATAGATTGATCAATAAGGGAGACAACGGATTACCCATCGCCATTCCTTGTTTTTGAGCATAGTATTTCCCCTCAAACTCAAACTTGCAATCAGTTACACACAGTTCAATTAATTCAGTAAAGGTATTTTTATCAAAAAGCAAAGAGAGCTCATCTAATTCTTCTTCCAAATAACAAGTCGGGAACAAGGGCTCTCGTGATCAACGCACTGAAATCAAAGTTTACTTTTGTAAAATCATTAGACATGTTGATATTTTGCAATTTGTCAATGAGATCAACATTGTTTATTAATTGGGCTTCAGAAATGTTGCCAAGCAAAGGAGTTAATATTTTTACCAACCATTTTGACACGGCATATGATGCCGAGCCTACAGAACTATTAATAAGTCTGGCAGGAAAACCTGGCTTGTGGGTTTTAATCAAACTGTACTTGTAAGGGAGTGTCGCAGAGCTCGCTGATAACTTTTTAATTAATTCCTCATTACCTCTCCTGATGATGTGTTGATTGAAACACGAAAGGCCTAGAACTAACATTCAACTCCCCCCTCCCTCCCGTGGTTGTTTTGCATATTGTATCGCTTGTTCACGATATTTGCATAATATATATATATATGCCGTGTCGAATAAGTAAAATTTGCGATTTTGGCTTAAATAGTAACGCATTTCTAGCCGAAGACTGTAAGTGAACCTTTGTATATGTAATAATTTCCTAAAAATCATTCTGAATCTAACGAAAAAAATATGTTTCATTGTGTTTGTTTATTATTAAATTATTGTAAACTTATATAAAATACATTTAGTTGAATTAGTCTAAATTAAATTGCGCTTGAAAGGATAGGTAAGTTTCCTAATGTTATTTGGTACAAAATCATTATTTTTTATATTAAGATAAATGGAAAACCATATCTTACAATGTATAAGAGAAAATTTTAGAAAGAGCTTAATTTTAAATGAGTTCTTCATAAACGACCAGTTATACCTATTCGGAAGATGTGAAGGTAGGAAATCGATTCTCTGTTCTCCAGGACGAATGTACTTCAGGGGTTAGTGAGATTAAAGGTACTACTGACTCCCCTGCTTATCAAGGTAAGAATATTCTGATTGTGGGAGATTCTCAGGTAAGATATCTGGTCCATGCTTTTTGTAACAGAGATAGAAAGGTCAGACAGAGGGTGTGTCTCCCAGGAGCTGGTGTTGGTGACGTAGTCAGCAGGTTGGATAATATTCTGGGATAATATTCAAGCCCATTATCTGTCTTAGTGCTGTTGGAAATGATATCGGGAATGGCAGGAGACAGGAGCTGCTGGATAAGTATAGGTCAGCCATAGATGTAGTCAGGTAAAGGGAGGGATCCCAGTCATATGCAGCATCTTGCCTAGAAGGGAAGTGGGCAATGAATGGATGTCTAGGGCAATTGGTATAAATTGCTGGCTAGGCAGGTACTGCAAGGAACTTGCAATCCTATTCATAGATAACTGGGACAGATTCTATGGCAAGCATATGTATGCAAGGGATGGAGTTCATGTCTCTGCGGCTAGAGTGGTTGCACTAGCCATTTCGATTGATAGATTATAGAGGTATGGGTGTCGATGGGAAACAATCAGGCTGCAGTACTAGGGTTGAAAATGGCATATATAACCAGGATACCTCAGGGATATGTTTAAAAGACAATATTCAAAATAAAGTTGCTAGTAAAGACAAATTAATGGATCAGCAAACAAAAAGAGATAGTAGAGGGCAACGAGTGACTAGCTTCCTTAAGGTTTACTATGCAAATAGTAGGAGTCTAAGAAATAAGATAGATGAGCTAAGATTACTTGCAAGTGCAGGTAATATAGATATTATTGCTATAACAAAGACTTGGTTCAACTTGAAAGCTAGAGAAATGCCCTCTGAATGCAACATACAGAGTTATAAACTATTCCATACTGATAGGATCAACAGGAAGGGTGGTGGGGTGGCGATGTATATCAGATATAATTTAAATTGTTGTTTTAGACAAGATATAAGATTAGAAACATTGGACACAGAATCTGTTTGTTGCAGTTTCTCGAGGGACGTGAAAAGTTAATTTTGGGTGTGATTTATAGGCCCCCAAACCTTGATAGAGAGTGAAGTAAGCTGCTATGGAACGAAATTCATAAGGCGTCTAGATATGAAAATGTTGTGTTAATGGGAGATTTTAACTTCAGACAAATCGACTGGAACAATGTGACAGGAAATCTTGAGTCTAGTGACTTTCTTGATACGGTTCAGGATTCCTTTTTAAAACAATTTGTGACAGAACCAACTAGAGGAAACAATCTGCTTGACTTGGTTCTTACCAACAAAGAATCTCTAGTTAATAATCTTGAGGCTAATGATGAGCTTGGGGAAAGTGATAAAAAATCACTTAGTTTCAATATATCATGGAGTTACACAAATAACCCGCACATAAAAGACAGAAGCTTACGACGACGTTTCGGTCCGACTTGGACCATTGACAAAGTCACACTAACAGAGGAGGAGCAGAACGGCTATATATAGGCAGGAAGAGGTGGAGGTAGTAGTAGTGGTAGAAGTAGTAGTAGTAGTAGTAGTACAAGAATTGTATATAATACCGACAGGATGAAATGACACATGCACAACACCCGGGCATCCCCACCGTAGACGTTTCGCCATCCAGCCAGCCACTGGATGGCGAAACGTCCACAACAAAGACAACCAGACGCCGCACATGTGTCTAATTTCATCAGTAGATGTAGTAGAAGAAGAAGAGGTAGTAGTAGTGGTAGTGGTAGAAGTGGGAAATAAGGAAGACGAGCCAGTCAAATACAAAGGAAGGGGAGCACTGCAAGAGAGCTAGAAACCCACAGAGGGAGAGCAAGCGCACCGAGGTGCGTGAAAGGGGAAGTGGTGAAATAAAATAAAGAAGGAACAGAAACACGAGACAGGAGAGAGAAAGACAACCCAGAGGAGAAAAGGAGAGAGGAAAGGGGAAGAGGAAGAAGAAAAAGAAGAAGAAGAAGAAAAAATGAGGATTCAAGTTAAGTCACGGGTGTTCTTTAGTTTGGAGCATTTTACAATGTAGTGGGAGAGGAAGGCATCTACAGAGACGAAGCCAGGGCTAAGGTTCATACAAGGAAAGTTGTGTATAAGAGAGGATTCAACTAAACGGCGACTGTTCGAGTTGGAAGTAGGGAAGACAGTTTTAGCAGAAGACCAGTCAATAGGATGGCTATGATCTCTGACGTGACAGAAAAGAGCATTGTTAGTGTCGGCAAGCCTAACACTATTTTTGTGCTCCCTAAGTCTGTCAGAAAGAGATCGACCAGTTTCTCCAAAGTATTGAAGAGGACAGGAGGAGCAAGAAATAGAGTAGACACCAGGAACATCTGTAGAGGGAGGAGAGGTATGAACGAGATTAGTGCGAAGAGTGTTAGTCTGGCGGAAGGTAAGCTTGATGTCTAAGGGACGGAGAGAATTGTTGAGATTAGAAAGACCGGAAATGTAGGGAAGGCAGAGGATAGAAGAGTTCCCATGAGTAGAGAGTTTGGGAGAGAAGAAATTGCGTTTAGCACGTGAGAGGGCAGAGTCTATGAAATGGGAAGGGTAGCCAAGACGGGAGAACGAATTATAAAGAGTGGAAATTTCTGCTGGAAGGAACTGAGGATCACAGATGCGGAGGGCACGGAGAAAGAGGGAGATAAGAACACTTTTCTTGACAGGGGAAGCATGATAGGAAAAGTAGTGAATGTACATGCCACTGTGCATAGGTTTACGGTAAACGGAAAAGGAAAAACCTGTATCTGAGCGGTGGACATGGACATCAAGGAAAGGAAGTAAGGAATTAGATTCCCATTCAGCTTTAAACTTAATGGAAGGGGCAAGATTGTTAAGAGCTTCAAGAAAAGGTTGGAAGAGACTGGAGTCATGAGGCCACAGAGCAAAGATGTCATCCACATAGCGGAGCCAGAGTGAAGGTTGCACATCGAGGGTAGGAAGAAGAACAGTCTCGAAGTATTCCATGTAAAGATTAGCAAGGACAGGAGAGAGAGGAGAGCCCATAGCGACACCGAAGGTTTGGGAATAATATTTCCCTTGGAAGGAAAAGGAGTTAGAGTCCACACAGAGGCGGATCAGATCAAGAAAGACATCAGTGGGGATAGGGAGATGAAGAAACCCTTCATGGGCCTTCTCTCTAAGGAAATCAAGGACATCATCAAGAGGGACATTGGTGAAGAGGGACTCAACGTCAAAACTAAGCATCTTACAGGTTGGGAGAGAGCGAACCCGTTCAATGAAGTCTTGAGAGTGACGGAGGTGGGCAGGAGAAAAAGTACAGATGTTCTTGGTGTCTACTCTATTTCTTGCTCCTCCTGTCCTCTTCAATACTTTGGAGAAACTGGTCGATCTCTTTCTGACAGACTTAGGGAGCACAAAAATAGTGTTAGGCTTGCCGACACTAACAATGCTCTTTTCTGTCACGTCAGAGATCATAGCCATCCTATTGACTGGTCTTCTGCTAAAACTGTCTTCCCTACTTCCAACTCGAACAGTCGCCGTTTAGTTGAATCCTCTCTTATACACAACTTTCCTTGTATGAACCTTAGCCCTGGCTTCGTCTCTGTAGATGCCTTCCTCTCCCACTACATTGTAAAATGCTCCAAACTTCAGAACACCCGTGACTTAACCTGAATCCTCATTTTTTCTTCTTCTTCTTCTTTTTCTTCTTCCTCTTCCCCTTTCCTCTCTCCTTTTCTCCTCTGGGTTGTCTTTCTCTCTCCTGTCTCGTGTTTCTGTTCCTTCTTTATTTTATTTCACCACTTCCCCTTTCACGCACCTCGGTGCGCTTGCTCTCCCTCTGTGGGTTTCTAGCTCTCTTGCAGTGCTCCCCTTCCTTTGTATTTGACTGGCTCGTCTTCCTTATTTCCCACTTCTACCACTACCACTACTACTACCTCTTCTTCTTCTACTACATCTACTGATGAAATTAGACACATGTGCGGCGTCTGGTTGTCTTTGTTGTGGACGTTTCGCCATCCAGTGGCTGGCTGGATGGCGAAACGTCTACGGTGGGGATGCCCGGGTGTTGTGCATGTGTCATTTCATCCTGTCGGTATTATATACAATTCTTGTACTACTACTACTACTACTACTTCTACCACTACTACTACCTCCACCTCTTCCTGCCTATATATAGCCGTTCTGCTCCTCCTCTGTTAGTGTGACTTTGTCAATGGTCCAAGTCGGACCGAAACGTCGTCGTAAGCTTCTGTCTTTTATGTGCGGGTTATTTGTGTATCGTTCCAGTCACGGTATTGTGCCTTTTTGTTATTTATATCATGGAGTTACCTGAATAGCTGCAATCAAATCTCTGTCCCAGACTTTCGCTTTCTGATTTCAAGGGAGTGAAAAATTACCTGGTGGGCTAAATTGGGATGTCCTGACCATGGGTCAGGTAGGTGATCTTGGTTGCCGATATGACGTTTCTCAGAGCATAGTTCTAGCTGCCCAGACAACTTTTGATCCGAGTAGGGAAACTAGATCTAACAAAAATGATCCCAAATGGATTAACAATAGATTAAAACATCTCACTGGTCAAAAGAGAGGCATATATAAGCGCATCAAAAGAGGGGATGGGCAGTTAAGAAATCAATATATTCAGTTAAAGAGAGAAATAAAAAAAGGAATAAGAAAAGCAAAAAAGGATTATGAGGCTATGGTTGCAAGGGATTCAAAGACTAACCCAAAAGGGTTCTTTCAGGTATACAGAAGTAAGATTAGGGACAAGATTGGCCCACTTAAGAGTAACTCAGGTCAGATCACTGACAGTGATAAGGAAATGTGTGAAATTTTCAATTCTTACTTCCTCTCAGTTTTTACTCAGGAAGATACTAGCGAAATTCCAGAAATAATAGATTATGTAGAACAGGGCGATAATAAACTATGCACGATTGTGGTAACTAGTGACATGGTCCTCAGACAAATAGAGAAATTAAAACCTAACAAATCCCCAGACCCTGATGAACTGTTTGCAAGGGTGTTAAAGGAATGTAAAAAGGAACTTAGCATACCTTTGGCTAATCTTTTCAATATAATATATCACTACAAACTGGCATAGTGCCAGACAAGTGGAAAACGGCAAACGTAATACCTATTTACAAGGCAGGTGACAGGTCCTTAGCTTCGAACTATAGACCAATAAGCCTTACCTCCATAGTGGGAAAATTTATGGAATCAGTAATTGCCGAAGCAGTTCGTAGCCGTCTCGAAAGACATAAATTGATTAATGAATCTCAGCACGGTTTTACAAAGGGGCGTTCCTGTCGTACGAATTTACTAACTTTCTTCACTAAGGTATTTGAGGAGGTAGATCATGGTATTGAATATGATATTGTGTATATGGACTTCAGTAAGGCTTTCGATAGAGTTCCACATCAAAGGCTATTGAGGAAACTTAAGGCACACGGAATAGGATAATTTTTTTCCTGGGTTTAGGCATGGTTGACGAATAGGCAGCAGAGAGTTTGTATAAATGGGGAGAAATCGGAATAGGGGCACTTCACAAGTGGAGTTCCACAGGGGTCAGTGCTGGGTCCCTTGTTGTTCACAATCTACATAAACGACATAGATGAGGGAATAAATAGCGACAAGCAAATTTGCTGACGACACCAAAACAGGCCGTCCAATTCATTCTAATGAGGACATTAAAGCACTCCAGGATGATTTGAATAGACTGATGCAGTGGTCAGAGAAGTGGCAGATGCAGTTTAATATAGACAAATGCAAAGTTCTAAATGCTGAAGCATATAATCTAAATAATGTAGATCTTAATGTTACGGATTGCGAAAAGGATTTAGGAGTTCTGGTTAGCAGTAATCTAAAACCAAGACAACAGTGCATTAGTGTTCGCAATAAAGCTAACAGAATCCTTGGCTTCATAGCAAGAAGTATAAATAATAGAAGTCCTCAGGTTGTTCTTCAACTCTATATATCTTTGGTTAGGCCTCATTCAGATTATATTGCACAGTTTTGGTCACCGTATTACAGAATGGATATAAATGCTTGGGAAACCGTAAAAAAGAGGATGACAAAATTGATCCCATGTATCAGAAATCTTCCCTATTAGGACAGACTGAGGGCCCTGAATTTACATTCTCTAGAAAGGCGTAGAATTAGGGAGGATATGATTGAGGTGTATAAATAGAAAAACAGGAATTAATAAAGGGGATGTAAATAGAGTTCTAAAAATATCTAACATAGACAGGACTCGCAGCAATGGCTTTAAATTGGAAAAACTCAGATTCAGGAAGGATATAGGAAAGAACTGGTTTGGAATATAGTTGTGGATGAGTGGAACAAACTCCCGAGTACCGTCATAGAACCTAAGACGTTGTGTAGTTTTAAAAATAGGTTAGATAAGTACATGAGTGGATGTGGATGGGTGTGAACTTGACCTGACTAGCTTGTGCTACTAGGTCAGATGCCGTGCTTCTTCCTTAAGTGACTGAACTGACCTGACTAGGTTAAGGCCAATGCCTAATGCTTAAGCCGGTACGAGAATTGGACCTGCCTCGCATGGGCCAGTAGGCCTGCTGCAGTGTTCTTTCTTTCTTATGTTCTTATGTTTATAATAAAACTAGCGACACACATGCACAGAAAAAAGGAGAGACACGCACACCCACACAGACCCTTTGGTAAATGCCAAAAGGGTTACTGCTCCAGTGGGCAGTTGGGAAGCTTAGAATTTCAAGTAAAATACACTGAAGAAAGAAACTTGAATAAACACATACTATGCATATGCTATTGGAAGATATATATAATATTTATTGTCCGTTGATCTGGGACTGTTACTATCCAAATCAGAAATATGTGTTATTCCCCAACAAACACCTCCAGTGAAGTGCTAAAAATTTGACTGTCTTAAGATTCAGTCTCTGATCGACTAAATTCTTGTTTAACACATTCGTCTCTCGACCTGCGGGGAGAGAGGACGCTTCTACAGGTTCTCTTGCACGCCACCTGGTGAGGAAAGCATAGCATTAGCACCAAGATGGCGGACCGACTGTACCGGCGCATAAATACTGTCTGCATTGAGCTGGTTAGAGGATCTTTAAGCAACGCCACGATGAACGTTCTCCTGCCAAGCATTATCAGGGACTGTTATGGCATCCCCAATGAAGAGCTGTATGGTGTGGCACTGAATGGTATGTCAAGGGTCTTCGTGAAGTTCATGAGGGCTGACTTCTACTCTACCATCGTCGACGAATTTCAAGAAAGGCGGATGAGTATCAATTCGGGAGTGGAAGTATGCTTGCATGATGTGTCTAAGTATTTTACTTGGGTGAAGGTAAGGAATGTACCTTTTGAGGCAACAGCATACAGCCTACAAGATGTGTTCAGTGGTTATGGGACTGTACACTCGACGAGCATGGGAATGTGGAGGGACGGCCCTTATGAGGGGATGCCGGAAGGATCCTTTACACTGAAAATGACCCTGAGGAGGCCGATACCATCATATGTTACATTGCATAACCATAGAACACAGGTTTTTGTACACTATGCGGGGCAGAGGAAAACGTGCCGTTTATGTGACTCTTATGAACAAATGGTGGCACAATGCCCCAGGAGACAGGGCCCTAGGTGTCAGGAGACAGCTTCTGTGGATACGCCATTAGAAGCCGCGGACGTTATGACGGGTGAAGTGGAACGCCGGGGTACAGGCCTATGGAGTGAGGAGGTCGACAGAGCAGAGGTGGTTTTGGAGACGTGTGTTACACTACCAGTGGAAACGGGGGGGGGAGGGAATATCGCTGTCAGACAGACCGTTAGATACTACAGAGTCAGCTCAGGACGGGATTTTGGAGGCTGTGCTGAAGGATTTTTTGGAAGAGTCGGAGCATGGTGTGGAAAGTGATGTGAGGTCAGGTGATGGATGAACAGAAGCAGGGTAAGGAAGACTTGAGTGAGGTTCGAAAGGAGTGCAATGTGGTGGTGGAGGTCCATCAAGAAGATGTGGTTGCAGAAGAAATGTGTGTAGAGGGTAGCTTGAACATTAAAATGGTATCAGCGGGGGCATCAGACATGGACGAAGTCCTCACACCAGCGCAGAGGCCTGGGAAGAAGATGTGGGCAGCTGTGGTAGCAAAGGCAAGTCCGGGAGGAGGGGGGGGGGCAATGGGAAGCTAGGCGGGAAGGGACAGGGAGGGGTTGGAGGGCAGGAACGAGGGATTGATAGAGAAGAACCGAGACCTATGAAAGGAGGACCAAGTAAGCCTCAGCGGCACAGGGGTAAGCCGCCATTCTTGTAAAATTCAGGTGTGTAACTTTCAATGTAAACGGTCTTAAAACCGAGGTCAAGAGGGTATGGTTAGAGTGGGTTTTGAGGAGATTTAGTATTGATGTCTGTTTTTTGCAGGAACATAACCATAGGTTAGGATGTGAGTTGTTGTTGAAAGGTTATAGGTTGTTTACATGTGATGCTTTGAGGTTGAAAGGAGGTGTGGCTGTGGCGGTAAAGGAGACCAGTCCTTTGCGTATCCTGGGTTGGGAGGAGGGGGGGTGGGAGGGTTGTCAGGGTGGATGGGTTTTGGGGGGCCAGGAGGGTTAGTTTTGTAGGTGTGTACATGCCAGCAACTAGTAACGCTAGAGTGAAGGTGGATTTTGTACGCGATGTTCTGGTATATCACTTGAGAGGTTTACCTGCTTTTACGGTGATTGGTGGGGATTGGAATTGTGTCATTAGGAATGGTGATGTGGTTCCAAGGGGGGCGGGTTGTGTTTTGGGGGTTCTGCGGGATGTTTTGCGAGATGTTGGAGTGGTAGATGTGGTGGGAAGTAGGGGATGTGGAGTGGAGCACACTTTTATTCGTAGGGGATATGAGGCACGGTTAGATAGGATTTATGTTAGGCAGGGCATAGGTGTGGAGAGGGTGAGGACTATCGATGTGGGTTTTTCTGATCATCGTGCTGTTATAGCAGATTTGAGGGTAGATGGCATAGTGAGAGTTTATGCAGGATACTGGAAATTAAATGTGAGGCTACTTAGGGACGAGGGTGACCCTACAGGGTTTGAAGATTGGTGGAAATCCTTTTGGGAGACTAGGAATATGGAAATGGATTTGCTGGATTGGTGGGAAATGAGGGCTAAAGTTGAAATCGCGAAATTTTTTAAAGTACGGGGTAAGGAGATGGCGAGGTGGAGCTATGGTCTACAAAATTATCTTGAGGGTCAGTTAAATGACTGTTATGCAGAGGAACGGGTAGGGCGGAGTGAGGACATGGAACGTTTGCGAAATAGGTTGGCGGAAATTCACAATGAAAAATTTGAGGCAATTCGAGTTAGGGCAGGGTTGTAGGATGTTTTAAGGGGGGATAGGCCATCGGGTTTTGTATTAAGGAGGTTTAAGGAACGGCAGGCGAAAACCACCTTGGCGTATATTGAGGCAGGTACAGGATGGGGGGTGGCTTTGAGGAGGGTCAAGGCCTATCCACCACGGAAAATATTAGTTTGTATACAGATTTTTGGTTTAGGGAGAAGTGGAGGAGGGTTGGCGGGGGAGTGGGTGAGGGACGATTTGGGGATGAAGGGTTTAATAGGGTATTAAGTGAGCAGGACAGTGACAGAATCGAGGGTAGTATTAGTGTAGAGGAGGTGGAGGAGGCAGTTTTTGGGATGTGCCAGGGTAAAACCCCAGGCATAGATGGCATACTAAACGATTTTTATAGGTGTCATTGGGGGAGTGTACAGCATTGTCTGGTGGGGGTTTTGAATTGTATGTTAAGTAGTGGGAGGATGGGGAAATCGCAAAGAACTGGTGTCACGGTTTTAGTGCCCAAAAAGAAGGAATGCCTAGTTTTAAATGATTACCGTGCGATTACATTAATGTGCTCAGATTACAAGATTTTTGCTAAGGTTTTGGGCAACAGAATGAGGAAAGTGTTGGGTTTAGTGTTACATAGGGGGCAGTTGGGAATTCTGGGAAGAAGGATGAGGGATGGACATGGGTTGATTAGGGATTTTCTAGAGAGATGTACGGGAGGGGGAATACTAGGTTTAGATTGGGTGAATGCATATGATTGCGTGGACAGAGATTTCTTAGGGGTTTGCTTAGAGAGGTTGGGGTTTCGGGAGGGGGCAGTGAGGTGGGTGAACACCCTGTATGCTGAGGCGGAGGTAAGGGTACAGGTCAATGGGAGGTTGGGTGGAAGTGTACCGATGGAGAGAGGTTTGAGGCAGGGCTGTCCGATGTCACAGCTGCTCTTTGCGTGTGTGCAGAATCCTTTTTATGAGTCTGTTGAGAGGGTGATGGACAAACAGGAGATGGAAGGGGGATGCAAAGGGGGCATCGTTGGGTATGTGGATGATACTACTGTTTTGCTACGGGGTAAGGAGGAGTTAAGGAGGGTGGGTGGAGTGATTCAGATGTTTGGTATGAATACCGGAATGAGAGTTAATACGGTGAAATCAAGGTTACTAGAGGTAGGTAATTGGATAGGGGAGGGCCTGGGGATGGGGTTAGGATGGACAGTGGTTGACAAAATCAGGGTATGTGGGATATGGTATATGGCGGAAGTGCAGGCATGCAGAAGGGTAAATTCGGAGTCTGTCACGGGTAAGGTTTTAAGTAGACTAGGAGGTTTAAGTGCAGGGACTTAGCATTACATCAGAGGGTAGTGGTGGTAAATTCACTTGTCTATAGCAAGGTATGGGGGGTGGCAGAGGTTTTTTCCTTAGAGGTACGAGATATTGTAGAAATGCAGAGGAGGGTGCTGAAGTTTGTGTGGGGATTTGGGAGGGCATGGTTAAGTAAGGAGGTAGTTATGACGGATGTTCGAAGAGGGGGTTTAGGTTTGTTGTCTTTAGGACTGAGAGTAATGGCTGTATATATCAAGCAGAGGTATATGCGGGAAGGGGGTGTGAGGGGCGCTAAAGTAGGAAGAGTTATGGAGGAGGCACGTAAATGGTGGAGTGGGAAGGAATTGAGGTTTTGTGAAGATATGTTGAGATTTTTATTGACAGTGCAACAGGTGGATAACATCAAAGTGAAAAGGTTGGTGAGGGTAGTGAAAGGTCAGGGAATTATGCAAGGGGTAGCCGTGTATCCAACGTATGATTGGGGGGTTATTTGGAAAGATTTTAGTAAGCTTCGGATACCGGCTAGAGTAAGAGAATTAGTGTATCGTTTTATCAAGGGGATTCTGGCTTCCAAGGAGGTGTTACGTTGCATGGGGTTTGTGGAAGAGGCTTTTTGTCAGTTTTGTGGCGATGTTGAAACGGCGTTTCATGTGGTCTTCTTTTGTACCTCCTTGGAGGGGGTGAGATCATGGATGGGTGGGGTTATCAGACTGTTGGGGGGGGGATCGTTTGCCGTTTTTAAGGGCTTTACTACTAGATGTAAGGGGAGTGCCTAGGGATGTTGGAAGGGCTATAATGTATATTATAGTGGATTATCTGGACATTTCATGGGGAATGAGGGGATTAAGGGGTGATAAGAGGATAAAAGCATTGGCGGCTAGATTCTATACGACGAAGTGTAGGAATAAGTTGGTTTATGGGGCGTCTTGGGAAAAAGTTTCACGGAAGGTTATAGGAACCTCACTGTGGGTTCCCTTTGTCGGGGTCCCTGAGGATGGACAAAGGAGTGGTCTCCTTATGGGGGATGTAAAGGGGGAGGGGTTGTTTTTGGTTTTCTCTGGAGCTTATGTAGTGTGTAAGAGGAAGGTAGTGAAAATTAGGTATGGATGGTACGCCATGTTTCACGAGAATGGTTGTCATAGTGAGAATAAGTGTGGTTTCCAGGGTTACAATTCTAAGCCTGATGGTTATGTTCACTGGTTTTAAAAATTTCCTTGATAGCCAGGATACCGAGCCCTTAGGATCTCGTTTTTAAGTAATTGGATTGGCAAGTTGGTTTCAAAAAAAAAAAAAAAAAAATCTGAGATACGTGTCAGTTCTTTTGGGACTGGCAAATTACAGCAGCCTTATCCTTATTACTTCTCTTGTCTTATGTTTAACTTTTATTGTCTGATGAAGGTTCTATGTGAAAAAATTTAAGTGTATGTATAGGTTTTGGGTCTATACCATGTTTTTATGGGGTTATACCAAATAAGTCTTGTGGACAAGATTTTCGGTTTATATACATATGTGGAAAGTTTAATTATGTATAGGGTTTGGTTTTAAACCCTTTAATGTGCCGAGGTTTGTTGTAAAAACTTGTTTTGGGTTATTTTTTTATTGTATGTTACATGTATGTTGTTCTGTTTTCTGTTTTCTTATTGTATTTGAGGGTTTAACATATTAATAATAGTAAAATACTGTTTCTTTATTGTTATTATGCATAAGGAATAATACGTTCCTTCGAATTCCTATTGGTTAGGATATAATGTAACATAACTTAACCAATACTCTGTACCCTGTCATAGCGGGTATGTTAGAGTTTTGTCTTGTTTTGTAGTTGTTATGGTAGCTTTGGTTAAGGTCTTTTTACTTTACTGACATGATATGTGTAGTACATATATTGTATGTTACAGGTGGTTATGGTTTTAGTTGTGTATGAAAATTTCAACTTTAGTAATCTTGTGATGTTGTACATTTGTATGTTGTTTTGTTGTAATAGAACATGTCAGGTATTCATTTTATATTGTTAAACTATGTAAAGTTTCATTTTGGTGTGTTTGCTGCGGGTACAATGGCTTGGCGGCAACTATTAATGACTTATACTTTAGTGAGGTTTGTCTTAGCGTGTATTGTTTGCTATAATAAGATGTTATAATACTTGTTCCAGCCGGGAATAACCTGGTACAAGTAGCACAAAAGAATGTTTTGTATTCCTGTACTTTATTATGCATCCTTTGTAATTTTGTAAGGTTTCTAATAAAAATATAAAAAAAAAAATTCTTGTTTAGATTTTAAAGTCCTTTTTTATGTAGCAATTTTAGACTTATTTTCCTCGGTTTTCGCATGAAATACAGAAATTCAAGGATGAGAGAGGTGAATGAAACTTATTTCTTTTTCCTTCATATAACGAAATTATTTAATAATGTTAGTGGAATTACTGACAATATGTTAGGTAAAAGAACACATGTGAAACTAATGTAATATTTTACTGTAGCAAAGTCTGGTTCTTCACGAGCTTAGTTAAGCTGTTACAAACAGTACAGGAATACAGAGGATACGTATACTGGTAATAATATGAATAAAAAATTTAGAAGTCTAGACAAGAATTTAGTCTAAGAATTATTATTATTATTATTATTATTATTATTATTATTATTATTTTTTTTTTTTTTTTTATTATCACACCGGCCGATTCCCACCAAGGCAGGGTGGCCCGAAAAAGAAAAACTTTCACCATCATTCACTCCATCACTGTCTTGCCAGAAGGGTGCTTTACACTACAGTTTTTAAACTGCAACATTAACACCCCTCCTTCAGAGTGCAGGCACTGTACTTCCCATCTCCAGGACTCAAGTCCGGCCTGCCGGTTTCCCTGAATCCCTTCATAAATGTTACTTTGCTCACACTCCAACAGCACGTCAAGTATTAAAAACCATTTGTCTCCATTCACTCCTATCAAACACGCTCACGCATGCCTGCTGGAAGTCCAAGCCCCTCGCACACAAAACCTCCTTTACCCCCTCCCTCCAACCCTTCCTAGGCCGACCCCTACCCCGCCTTCCTTCCACTACAGACTGATACACTCTTGAAGTCATTCTGTTTCGCTCCATTCTCTCTACATGTCCGAACCACCTCAACAACCCTTCCTCAGCCCTCTGGACAACAGTTTTGGTAATCCCGCACCTCCTCCTAACTTCCAAACTACGAATTCTCTGCATTATATTCACACCACACATTGCCCTCAGACATGACATCTCCACTGCCTCCAGCCTTCTCCTCGCTGCAACATTCATCACCCACGCTTCACACCCATATAAGAGCGTTGGTAAAACTATACTCTCATACATTCCCCTCTTTGCCTCCAAGGACAAAGTTCTTTGTCTCCACAGACTCCTAAGTGCACCACTCACTCTTTTTCCCTCATCAATTCTATGATTCACCTCATCTTTCATAGACCCATCCGCTGACACGTCCACTCCCAAATATCTGAATACGTTCACCTCCTCCATACTCTCTCCCTCCAATCTGATATTCAATCTTTCATCACCTAATCTTTTTGTTATCCTCATAACCTTACTCTTTCCTGTATTCACCTTTAATTTTCTTCTTTTGCACACCCTACCAAATTCATCCACCAATCTCTGCAACTTCTCTTCAGAATCTCCCAAGAGCACAGTGTCATCGGCAAAGAGCAGCTGTGACAACTCCCACTTTGTGTGTGATTCTTTATCTTTTAACTCCACGCCTCTTGCCAAGACCCTCGCATTTACTTCTCTTACAACCCCATCTATAAATATATTAAACAACCACGGTGACATCACACATCCTTGTCTAAGGCCTACTTTTACTGGGAAAAAATTTCCCTCTTTCCTACATACTCTAACTTGAGCCTCACTATCCTCGTAAAAACTCTTCACTGCTTTCAGTAACCTACCTCCTACACCATACACTTGCAACATCTGCCACATTGCCCCCCTATCCACCCTGTCATACGCCTTTTCCAAATCCATAAATGCCACAAAGACCTCTTTAGCCTTATCTAAATACTGTTCACTTATATGTTTCACTGTAAACACCTGGTCCACACACCCCCTACCTTTCCTAAAGCCTCCTTGTTCATCTGCTATCCTATTCTCCGTCTTACTCTTAATTCTTTCAATTATAACTCTACCATACACTTTACCAGGTACACTCAACAGACTTATCCCCCTATAATTTTTGCACTCTCTTTTATCCCCTTTGCCTTTATACAAAGGAACTATGCATGCTCTCTGCCAATCCCTAGGTACCTTACCCTCTTCCATACATTTATTAAATAATTGCACCAACTACTCCAAAACTATATCCCCACCTGCTTTTAACATTTCTATCTTTATCCCATCAATCCCGGCTGCCTTACCCCCTTTCATTTTACCTACTGCCTCACGAACTTCCCCCACACTCACAACTGGCTCTTCCTCACTCCTACAAGATGTTATTCCTCCTTGCCCTATACACGAAATCACAGCTTCCCTATCTTCATCAACATTTAACAATTCCTCAAAATATTCCTTCCATCTTCCCAATACCTCTACCTCTCCATTTAATAACTCTCCTCTCCTATTTTTAACTGACAAATCCATTTGTTCTCTAGGCTTTCTTAACTTGTTAATCTCACTCCAAAACTTTTTCTTATTTTCAACAAAATTTGTTGATAACATCTCACCCACTCTCTCATTTGCTCTCTTTTTACATTGCTTCACCACTCTCTTAACTTCTCTCTTTTTCTCCATATACTCTTCCCTCCTTGCATCACTTCTACTTTGTAAAAACTTCTCATATGCTAACTTTTTCTCCCTTACTACTCTCTTTACATCATCATTCCACCAATCGCTCCTCTTCCCTCCTGCACCCACTTTCCTGTAACCACAAACTTCTGCTGAACACACTAACACTACATTTTTAAACCTACCCCATACCTCTTCGACCCCATTGCCTATGCTCTCATTAGCCCATCTATCCTCCAATAGCTGTTTATATCTTACCCTAACTGCCTCCTCTTTTAGTTTATAAACCTTCACCTCTCTCTTCCCTGATGCTTCTATTCTCCTTGTATCCCATCTACCTTTTACTCTCAGTGTAGCTACAACTAGAAAGTGATCTGATATATCTGTGGCCCCTCTATAAACATGTACATCCTGAAGTCTACTCAACAGTCTTTTATCTACCAATACATAATCCAACAAACTACTGTCATTTCGCCCTACATCATATCGTGTATACTTATTTATCCTCTTTTTCTTAAAATATGTATTACCTATAACTAAACCCCTTTCTATACAAAGTTCAATCAAAGGGCTCCCATTATCATTTACACCTGGCACCCCAAACTTACCTACCACACCCTCTCTAAAAGTTTCTCCTACTTTAGCATTCAAGTCCCCTACCACAATTACTCTCTCACTTGGTTCAAAGGCTCCTATACATTCACTTAACATCTCCCAAAATCTCTCTCTCTCCTCTGCATTCCTCTCTTCTCCAGGTGCATACACGCTTATTATGACCCACTTCTCGCATCCAACCTTTACTTTAATCCACATAATTCTTGAATTTACACATTCATATTCTCTTTTCTCCTTCCATAACTGATCATTTAACATTACTGCTACCCCTTCCTTTGCTCTAACTCTCTCAGATACTCCAGATTTAATCCCATTTATTTCCCCCCACTGAAACTCTCCTACCCCCTTCAGCTTTGTTTCGCTTAGGGCCAGGACATCCAACTTCTTTTCATTCATAACATCAGCAATCATCTGTTTCTTGTCATCCGCACTACATCCACGCACATTTAAGCAACCCAGTTTTATAAAGTTTTTCTTCTTCTCTTTTTTAGTAATTGTATACAGGAGAAGGGGTTACTAGCCCATTGCTCCCGGCATTTTAGTCGCCTCATACGACACGCATGGCTTACGGAGGAAAGATTCTTTTCCACTTCCCCATGGACAATAGAAGAAATAAAAAAGAACAAGAGCTATTTAGAAAAAGGAGAAAAACCTAGATGTATGTATATATATATATGCATGTGCGTGTCTGTGAAGTGTGACCAAAGTGTAAGTAGGAGTAGCAAGATATCCCTGTTATCTTAGCGTGTTTATGAGACAGAAAAAGAAACCAGCAATCCTACCATCATGCAAAACAGTTACAGGTTTTTGTTTCACAGTCATCTGGCAGGACGGTAGTACTTCCCTGGGTGGTTGCTGTCTACCAACCTACTACATATTATTATTATTATTATTATTATTATCATGATCATCATTGGGAAGCGCTAAACCCGTAGGATAATGCAGCGCCTGTGGAGGGGAGGGGGGGAAGGAAGGTATTCAGGCTTAATTCAAGGACCTAGAGCACAGATCCAGTTCCCTAGATGAAGAACTCCTCACCAGCGTCGAGGAACCTCCCTTGAGGGAAATCTAAGACTTATATTTAAGAAATAGTCGAATTTTTAGCGCTTAACTAGTGGCGTTTGTTGGGACCAGCAAGATGACCTGCCACAACTGTCTGGCTCAGGCTCCGCAAGATAGTCTTCTATACCGGAGTCATATAAGGAGCAGTAGTTTAAATTTCATCACAGGTGGGTGGGCGCTACTCGTGGAGGAAGCAAATAGATTGAAGGTGATATCCCCTTGTATCAGACAAGTATCATTACAATAATGCTAACAAAATGACGAAATATGCACAAGCAACACTTGTCAATTAGTGGGGAATGGCCTGAGATCTGCATCACTTCCTACGTGTCTATTTCCTAAGAGAAATTTTTCGCTAAAACTTTTATACAAGACTACAGAAGGAGAAGCAGTATTGCCATAATACCAAGTGCATCCATTCTAAAGAAAAAATATTTGTCGTCTTTCTCATTTCCACTGACAAAGGTGGAAGTGAATGTAGCTGTAAATCATCATAACACATTTTCACCTCAGGAAATGAGTTGAGACAAACTGCAGTAGATAAAATATTATATATACATAGAAAGTCTGCGACCACTGTCAGCCTCAAGGTCTGGTAACTCATAGTTATCTCTGAGTTACCAGACCTTGCCACGTGAAGGTCAGTGGTTCGTCTTTAAGGTGTCCCGTGGCCTGGTAGGCACTTCACACATAAACTGTCTGTGGTGTGATCCCCGGCAGGGGTGGAAACATTGGGCGTGTTTCCTTAAATCTGCTGTCCCCATTCACCAAGCAATTAAGTAGATATCTGGGTGTTAGTCTACTGGTGTGAGTCACATCCTGGGGTACAAGATATAAGGATCCCAGTGGAAATGAGACAGTCCTTCGATGACGCACTGACTTTCTTGGGTTATCCTGGGTGGATAACCCTCTGGGGTTAAAAATTCCAACAAAATCTTATCTTATCACCCACCAACTTACTTTTGAGGCTTTCTTCAAGTCCATGTGTTCAGCGCAGTCCATCTGTGTCCCCTCAGTGTTACGAACACAAGTACGACCTGTGTCGTAATGGGAATATGGAGCAAACTAAACTCAGCACTAGACTATAATGTATATTTGTCTTCACCAGATATCTACATGTAAGCACAATATATACAGATAGAAACAGTAAGTGTAGACCACGGTGACAGATGGCAAAGCAGATTCCACCGTGCTCAACCAGCAGCTAGGCAAGTTTGTCAATTAGCTTGGCACAAGTGAGTCACGTTGCTTCACCTTTGGCGGGTTTACCTGTGATTGGCCAGTGATCCAAGGTACTGATTTAACGACGGGTACCCTATTGATCGTTATTAGAGAGGCGTACTGGCTGGGTTGCAGGAGCGACCACCAATTTTTTTTCCCAGGTGATCAAGTCTTTTGAGTTGATTTCTATTTTCCTCCTCCGAGAATTTTTGTTTTGTGTCTGAAGTGAACTTTTATTGTCATTATAGAAGGTGTGATAAAAGTATGAATGTGAAAACTGTGACTCTTATTCAACTGATTAATAATTCTAATTCTAATTAAACTTAATATTTCATGATTCGTAACAGGCCTGGTCACAGACCGGGCCGCGGGGGCGTTGACCCCCGAAACTCTCTCCAGGTAAACTCCAGGTAACCTTAAGTCTCAAGTTGGTCACTTCTTCACGTATTCACATTTTTCACAAAGGATGTCATCAAACCATTGCAAGCCAGCATTCTATTTTCTTAAGAAAAATTTAAATTACATAATCAAGAATGTTGTTATTTCTCTTAAAATGCTTATACAATATTGTTTAATTTAATTACCCGTGTGTAATAGTGCAGATATGCTAATAAGTATGTGTACACAAGTATGTGTATGTGAATGTTGGTATAATGTTGTTATAATGGGGTTTGTAGTGAGATGTGTGTGTGGAGACGAAACTGAAAAGTAGCATCGGAAGAAATCTTATATGGACTTAATAATACAAAATAATAACAGAGCACAGTTCTGTGGTATAGCTGTCAGCCTGGCTGACTCTGTTGTCAGCCTGGCTGACTCTGTTGTCAGCCTGGCTGACTCTGTTGTCAGCCTGGCTGACTCTGCTGCCAGCCTGACTGACTCTGGTGCAAGCCTGGTTGACTCTGCTGCCAGTCTAGCTGCCTCTGCTGCCATCCTGGCGGACTCTGCTGTCAGCCTGGCTATCTCTGCTGTCAGCCTGGCTGACTGCTGTCAGCTACGCTGACGGTTGTGCCACAGAACTGTGCTCTTTCTTTATTGTGTATTATCATATAAGTCCATATACCCGTGATGGACTACAGGTGAAGGTGTAATGTCACCTTCAGTGAAGATGCACAGGACAGCGACCCTCACTATCAAGTTCTCTGCTTTACTCAGATAACAATTTGTGTTAAATTTTCAATGGTTTGTGATAAAAGTTCGTTGGATAATGTACATTATATAATTCTGCAATAAAAAGGTATTGCTAGTGTCAGAAACAGAAAAGACATTTTCACTATGGTACTGGAGAGAATAGGAAGAGCAGGAAATGCATTAGACACCTAATGCATCAGTGATAGGAGGATGTTAAGCTAGGAAATAAGGGGGAAGTCAAAGATCATTTATCATGCGAGTTGTCAGAGAGAACGACCTGTGAAGTGAGGGCACTGTGTCCTAACTTATTATTTTATTTTATGAGTTTTTCTTATCATTAGTCCAACACAGGTGGGTAGGTTGTTATTATCCTGATGGTCTAATATGGAGGCTGTACAAGCTGATGTGCAACGTATGCATGTTTTTATCTGCTCCCTTGTGTATGGCAAAGCCAATAGCAAGAAGCGTAAATTACCTTAATATTTTATTATTTGCGACCTCTCTCAGTCTCAGAGTTAACTCTGAGTTACGAGACTCTGCGTCGTGGAGGCCAGTGGTTCGTCTTTAAGGTTCATAGACCCTCCCACTTTTAGATACGATTTAAAAACTGAGACAACAGACAGGAGTACCAGCCAGGCTGCTGGAGCCACCAGCAAAATTATTTTTGTAAAGAGATCGAGTCTCCCGAGATGATGGATTTTTATTCATGAATAAGACACTTGTGCAACATTTGGGAATCTTTATTGTGGAGAAAACATTTCACCAGCCAGTTGCTTCATCACTCAAATACAAGGAAGAAAACAAAGATGTGGGAGAGTGCAGACAGGCTCATGAGAAAGTGTACACATGTCAGTGTGTATATGTTCGTGACATGGAGTTCAGTATGTGATGTATGTGCGGTTGTATAATATATGAAATTGTATTTTACACTGAGAGGAGCTCACTTTGTGGGATGTATGCCTAGGAGTTTATGTCTGATACACAGGACTGTGTGTTTGGTGTGTGTGTGTGTGTGTGTGTGTGTGTGTGTGTGCGTGTTTGGTGTGTGTGTGTGTGTGTGTGTGTGTGTGTGTGTGTGTGTGCGTGTTTGGTGTGTGTGTGTGTGTGTGTGTGTGTGTGTGTGTGTGTATGTGTGTGTGTATGTGTACTCACCTAGTTGTACTCACCTAGTTGAGGTTGCAGGGGTCGATTCCGAGCTCCTGGCCCCGCCTCTTCACTGGTCGCTACTAGGTCACTCTCCCTGAACCGTGAGCTTTATCATACCTCTGCTTAAAGCTATGTATGGATCCTGCCTCCACTACATCGCTTCCCAAACTATTCCACTTACTGACTACTCTGTGGCTGAAGAAATACTTTCTAACATCCCTGTGATTCATCTGTGTCTTCAACTTCCAACTGTGTCCCCTTGTTACTGTGTCCAATCTCTGGAACATCCTGTCTTTGTCCACCTTGTCAATTCCTCTCAGTATTTTGTATGTCATTATCATGTCCCCCCTATGTCTCCTGTCCGCCAGTGTCATCAGGTTGATTTCCCTTAACCTCTCCTAGTAGGACATACCTCTTAGCTCTGGGACTAGTCTAGTCGCAAACCTTTGCACTTTCTCTACTTTCTTTACGTGCTTGGGTAGGTGTGGGTTTCAAACTGGTGCCGCATACTCCAATATGGGCCTAACGTACACGGTGTACAGGGTCCTGAACGACTCTTTGTTAAGATGTCGGAATGCTGTTCTGAGGTTTGCTAGGCGCCTATATGCTGCAGTAGTTATTTGGTTGATGTGCTCTTCAGGAGATGTGCCTGGTGTTATACTCACCCCAAGATCTTTTTCCTTTAGTGAGGTTTGTAGTCTCTGACCCCCTAGACTGTACTCCGTCTGCGGTCTTCTTTGCCCTTCCCCAATCTTCATGACTTTGCACTTGGTGGGATTGAACTCCAGGAGCCAATTGCTGGACCAGGTCTGCAGCCTGTCCGGATCCCTTTGTAGTTCTGCCTGGTCTTCGATCGAGTGAATTCTTCTCATCAACTTCACGTCATCTGCAAACAGGGACACCTCAGCGTCTATTCCTTCCATCATGTCGTTCACAAATACCAGAAACAGCACTGGTCCTAGGACTGACCCCTGTGGGACCCCGCTGGTCACAGGTGCCCACTCTGACACCTCGCCACGTACCATGACTCGCTGCTGTCTTCCTGACAAGTATTCCCTGATCCATTGTAGTGCCTTCCCTGTTATCCCTGCTTGGTCCTCCAGTTTTTGCACCAATCTCTTGTGTGGAACTGTGTCAAACGCCTTATTGCAGTTCAAGAATATGCAATCCACCCACCCCTCTCTCTCTTGTCTTACTGCTGTCACCATGTCATAGAACTCCAGTAGGTTTGTGACACAGGATTTCCCATCCCTGAAACCATGTTGGCTGCTGTTGATGAGATCATTCCTTTCTAGGTGTTCTACCACTCTTCTCCTGATAATCTTCTCCATGACTCTGCATACTATACATGTCAGTGACACTGGTCTGTAGTTTAGTGCTTCATGTCTGTCTCCTTTTTTAAAGATTGGGACTACATTTGCTGTCTTCCATGCCTCAGGCAATCTCCCTGTTTCGATAGATGTATTGTTAGGGGTACACATAGCGCCTCTGCTCCCTCTCTCAGGACCCATGGGGAGATGTTATCTGGCCCCATTTCCTTTGATGTATCTAGCTCACTCAGAAGCCTCTTCACTTCTTCCTCGGTTGTGTGCACTGTGTCCAGCACATGGTGGTGTGCCCCACCTCTCCGTCTTTCTGGAACCCCTTCTGTCTGCTCTGTGAATGCTTCTTTGAATCTCTTGTTGAGTTCCTCACATACTTCACGGTCATTTCTTGTTGTCTCTCCTCCTTCCTTCCTTAGCCTGATTACCTGGTCCTTGACTGTTGTTTTCCTCCTGATGTGGCTGTACAACAGTTTCGGGTCAGATTTGGCCTTCACTGCTATGTCGTTTTCATATTGTCTTTGGGCCTCCCTTCTTATCTGTGCATATTCGTTTCTGGCTCTACGACTGCTCTCCTTATTCTCCTGGGTCCTTTGCATTCTTTATTTCTTCCATTCCCTAGCACACTTGGTTTTTGTATGTGTTGGTGTGTGTGTGTGTGTGTGTGTGTGTGTGTGTGTGTGTGTGTGTGTGTGTGTGTGTGTGTGTGTGTATGTGAGTACATGTGTGAAAATACGAATTTGTGAATGAGGACTTGTGGATGTTTGCATGACTTGCAAGTAAAAACTGAGGAATAACAGAACAAAAGAAGTCCTATTCGTATTTATTACAGTTTTCAATGAGGTGACGAAAAAAAAATAGCACCTGGACACATCTATACACACACAAATTGACAAATACTACATTTATACAGCCAGAAAACTAGAAATATTTAATATAGATTCATAGCGTAACTTACCTGCAGTTTTCTGTATGTTCCCTCCTGTAATTCCAGCCACCTTGACAGTCTCTACAGTAGACAAGCTAGACAAGACCAAGTTTCCATCCAACAAGGTTACTGGTGGTGACAAAAACAACTGACTTTGGGGAAGTGGGGGAGACATCCAGGAGTAAACGGATGGATTTCTGGATACACAAACCTAGAGAAAGCAGTGATGTTGAGGCACACCTTGGGAAGTGGGAAAGGGAAGACATCCAGAGGCAGATAGATAGATTTCTTGATACATGAACCTGGGGAAAGCTGGAGGCTGGAAGCCAGTAGTGAGGTTACTGAGAGAGGTGAGGCTGACCTGAGGAAATTGAGGAAAGGGAGATATCTGAGGGCCCACGGATGGATTCCTGGACACGTGAACCTGAGAAAGGCGAGAATACTGGCTGTTGATGCAGACTTTGGGGAAGGGAGAATATCTGAGTGTGGCATGCAAAAAGTATGTTACAATTTATTCGGCGTATTTCACACTCCCATATAGGCTGCCTCCCAGCCAGCGAACCGGATTTTAAGGGTTAATGTCTCAAATACTGTTGTTATGTACTGTGATGTATGGAAGTTATATATATTACATAGTTAATATTGTAGTATACTAAGTTGTGGTGCAGCGACAAGCATCGCAACACCGACAAATGGTGAAACAACAATTGTAGAGAGGTACTACTGAGTGAGTGGTGTTGCCTGTGTCACATAGATGACATCTCTCGATAACGTTTCTCTCTGCCTGTTTGTGTGTGTTTCACTATCCTATGTTTTGTGATGTACGTAAAGTTTATCTGCTATGTAAGAGTCATTAAGGCTGTATGTGATTGTTTCACCTCCAGTCAAAAAAAGTGTTTAAATTAAACTCTCTCAGTATATATATACTGAGAGACATGTACGTCTCCAGTGTATATATACTCTCACTTATTAGAATTATTGTGTTTTAGACTTTTATATGAATTTTATACTGTTTTATACTTTTAATTGTTTTATTATTTTTGATATTCTCGTTTCTTCTTCTTCTTCTTCTTCTTCTTCTTCTTCTTCTTCTTCTTCCTCTTCTTCTTCCTCTTTTTCTTCCTCTTCTTCCTCCTCTTCTTCTTCCTCTTCTTCCTCTTCTTCTTCCTCTTCTTCTTCCTCTTCTTCTTCCTCTTCTTCCTCCTCTTCTTCCTCCTCTTCTTCCTCCTCTTCCTCTTCTTCCTCTTCTTCCTCTTCTTCCTCTTCTTCCTCTTCTTCCTCTTCTTCCTCTTCTTCCTCTTCTTCTTCTTCTTCTTCTTCTTCTTCTTCTTCCTCTTCTTCTTCCTCTTCTTCTTCCTCTTCTTCTTCTTCTTCTTCTTCTTCTTCATTTTCGTCTTCATCTTCACCACGAATATTATTACACATTAGTTTACTGTGTAAATTGAATCCTTTTTAATATAATTTCCTTTGCATTAGCTGTAATTTTTTTAATTATAATATTACTAAGGAAATATTCAGTATTTGTAGCGTTGCGTATTGTGTCATAAGAATTATCGTTTATTTTAGTTAATACAGTCACAGTCTTCTGAAGTTCACACATCTCCTCAAATAATTTTTGTGTCAAGAAATTCTTCATGATTATTTTTGTTTTTCTATCCCCACCTCAGCAGATTTTGACCGCAGTCTCGCTATGATTTTCGCCTGCATCATAATGAATACATACGACTTTTAAATACGTTTTAAATTTTGAGAAATAGTTTAGAAGTTATTCATAAGTGAAAGATAGTTATGTTCAGTTATTATGATCTGAACGATGGTTTGTAGGGTGTTGACCACTAAGATATTATCATCAAGTATACATTATAACCTAAACATTGAGATTAAAGCAAATGTAAATTAGTCTTAACATTTATACCTGGCAGTACATCACAAATTAAGACAAAATTATTTTTGTCAGGAGATCAAGTCTTCCGGACGATAGTATTTATTTTGATGAATAAGACACACGTGCAACGTTTGGGTATCTGTAATGTGAAGGAAACGTTTCGCCAGCAAGTGGCTTCATCAGTCAAATACAAGAAATAAAACCAAGATGTGAGAGAGTGCAGATAGTCTCATGAGAAAGTGTACACATGTCAGTGTGTACGTTGTTTCTTGATATTGAGTTCGGTTTGAGATGTGTGTGCGGTTGTATAATGTATGAGTTCACATTTTACAGCGAGAGGAGCTGATTATGTGAGTTTTATTCCTATCTTCGATACACAAAATTGTGTATTTGGTTGGTGTGTACTTACTTATTTGTACTTACCTATTTGGAGGAGGGGGGGGAGCAGGAGCTGTGACTCGACCGTAGTAGGGGTCGATTCACAGCTCCTGCTCCCCCTCCTCTTTGCTGGTTGCTACTAAGTCCACTCTCTATTTGCTCCATGATTTTTATCATATCTCTTCTTAGTGTCTGTATGTGAGTTTGTGTGTGTGTGTGTGTGTGTGTGTGTGTGTGTGTGTGTGTGTGTGTGTGTGTGTGTGTGTGTGTGTAGTCATCTAATTGTGGTTGCAGGAGTCGATTCATAGCTCCTGGCTCCGACTCTTCACTGTTCGCTACTAGGTCCACTCTCACCCTGCTCCATGAGCTTTATCATATCTCTTCTTAAAGCTATGTATGAATCCTGCCTCCACTGCATCACTCTCCAGGCTATCCCACTTCATGACAACTATCTCTGACTGAAGAAATGTTTTCTAGCATCCCTGTACTCACCAAAAGCTTCACTTTTCAGTTGCAGTTGTGACCCCTTGTTGCTGTGTCCCATCTCTGGAACATCCTGTCTCTGTCCACCTTGTCAATTCCTCTCATGCTGTTCCCTCTCTCTCCTGTCTTCTAGTGTCGTCAGATCGAATTTCCTTAACCTCTCTTCGTAGGACATGCCCCTTAGCTCCCGGATTAGTCTCACTGAAAACCTTTCCACTTTCTCTAGTTTCCTGACGTGCTTGATCAGGTGTGGCTTCCAAACTGGTGCTGCATACTCCAGAATGGGCCTGGTGAACAGGGCGTACTGAGTCCTGAACGATTCCTTACCTAGGAGCTTCTCCTTGGTAGGTGAGTTGGGTGGGAACTTGGTCTCATCTGTCTGACCTACGGTGGAGGCTGTCGTGGTGGGTGTAATTACTGGACGCAGTTTTCTGTGTGTCACCTCCTGTAATTCCACCCACTTGGACAGTCTCTACCGTAGACCAGCTAGACAAGACCAAATTTTCATCCAACAAGTTCACTGGGGGCGGCAAAAACGGCTGACTTTGGGAAGTAAGGAAGGGGAGGAGATATCCAGGAGCGAATGGATGGATTCATGGACATGTGAACCCGGGGAAGGTAGTGATGTTGAGGCAGACCTTGGATAAGTGAGGAAGGGAAAACATCCGGAGGTGGATGGATGAATTTCTGGACTCATGAACCTGGGGAAGGCATGAATATTGGTTGTTTAGGCAGACCTTGGTGAAGTGGATAAATGGAAACATCCCGGAGCGGATGGATGGATTCCTGGATACATGAACCTCGGGAAGGTTGTTGCTTGTGTGTCTGTTTCCCCATCTTCTTAGCATCATTGTAATGATACTTGCTTGATACAGAGGATATCACCTTCAATATATTCACTACCTCCATGAGTAACTCCCACCCACCTATGATGTGACTTCAACTGCTGCACTTTATCCGACTCCGGTATAGAAGACTATCTTCCCGACCTTGACCTACACAGTTGTGGTAGTTCATCTTGCTGGTCACCGTCAGTTAGGGTCCCAACACACCACCAGTTAAGTGCTAAAAAATCAATTATTTCTTAAAATTAATTAAATCTAGGATCGACTAAGTATTTTGCCATTTTAGGCGCATTTTTACATGTAATACCGATTAATGATGATTGAAGGCATTCTGTGCAAATAATTTTTCATTCACATTCTTACCTCTGTATATTTTTTTTTATTATCACACTGGCCGATTCCCACCAAGGCAGGGTGGCCCTAAAAAGAAAAACTTTCACCATCATTCACTCCATCACTGTCTTGCCAGAAGGGTGCTTTACACTACAGTTTTTAAACTGCAACATTAACACCCCTTCTTCAGAGTGCAGGCACTGTACTTCCCATCTCCAGGACTCAAGTCCGGCCTGCCGGTTTCCCTGAACCCCTTCATAAATGTTACTTTGCTCACACTCCAACAGCACGTCAAGTATTAAAAACCATTTGTCTCCATTCACTCCTATCAAACACGCTCACGCATGCCTGCTGGAAGTCCAAGCCCCTCGCACAAAAAACCTCCTTTACCCCCTCTCTCCAACCTTTCCTAGGCCGACCCCTACCCCGCCTTCCTTCCACTACAGACTGATACACTCTTGAAGTTATTCTGTTTCGCTCCATTCTCTCTACATGTCCGAACCAGCTCAACAATCCTTCCTCAGCCCTCTGGACAACAGTTTTGGTAATTCCGCACCTCCTCCTAACTTCCAAACTACGAATTCTCTACATTATATTCACACCACACATTGCCCTCAGACATGACATCTCCACTGCCTCCAGCCTTCTCCTCGCTGCAACATTCATCACCCATGCTTCACACCCATATAAGAGCGTTGGTAAAACTATACTCTCATACATTCCCCTCTTTGCCTCCAAGGACAAAGTTCTTTGTCTCCACAGACTCCTAAGTGCACCAGTCACTCTTTTTCCCTCATCAATTCTCTGAGTCACCTCATCTGTATATATATATATATATATATATATATATATATATATATATATATATATATATATATATATATATATATATATATATATATATATATATATATATATATATATATATATATATATATATATATATATATATATATATATATATATATATATATATATATATATATATATATATATATATATATATATATATATGCAATAAGATCACAGTAAACAGGTGATTTCAATATATGCAAAACAACCACTCTGAAAGAATAGAGAAATTCCAAGCGCTTTCGTGACTACTCACATTATCAAGGAACTATGAAAGTGAAGCATCCAAGGAAGCTATATAAGTGGTCCGGCCAGCACCTCACTATCAGATCCCACAACAGTTAAACACGTGACGCGCGGCGAGCCAACTTGGATAGGTCCTTTGCACAACTCACCCCCAAGCTATTTATTTGTCCAGTGTATTATTAAATTCTTCCCAAATTCTATTAATTATAAATGGATCTAATTTATATAAACCAAAGGAAATATTCATATTATTGTTAAAACTGCTTTTTATGAAACAAGATTCAATTATATTCCTGTCGACCATGGACTTGCTTGATACTACTTTCTCAACTTTTTGAAAATCAATTGGATGGTTAAAATCTCTTACATGAATAAATAGAGCATTGGAATCTTGTCCAGTTCTAATGCTATATTTATGTTGTTTTAATCTTAGTTCGAGATTTTTACCAGTTTGACCGTAATAAACTTTATCGCAAATTTTACAAGGAATCTTATAGACACATCCATCAGCATTTTGGGGGGAATTCTTTATCAAAAGTTTTTTTACTGTATCAAGATTTTTGAATACAACTTTAATATTAAAAGTCTTAAGAAGAGAAGGCATATCAACCAAGTTTTCATGGTAAGGGAGAACCAACATATTTTTAGTTGAATAAGGCTGGTTGCCCTTTTTTGGATTATAAAAAGTGTTTCTAGCAACTTTAAAAGATTTATCAATTACATTTCTTGGGTATTTTAAATCATTACCTATTTCATAAATTTTGGATATTTCCTCATCTATGAACTCAGGACTACAAATTCGTAAAGCTCTCAAAAACATTGATGAGAAAACAGACAGTTTGACTCTATCTTGATGCGAGGAATAATAGTGGACATAGGAACAGTTATTTGTAGGTTTTCTGTAAATTTTAAATTTGAATTCATTATTACCCTTAATAATTAAAACATCTAGAAAAGGCAATGAGTTATTTTCTTCAAACTCAACAGTAAAGTTTATAGAATGGGCTAAGCTATTTAATTTTCCAAGAAAATGGTGTATATCTACATTTTTGGGCATAAGACACAAAATATCATCAACATATCTGAACCATTTAGCTCTATTAGGGAGGATTATGTTAAGCAACCTTGTTTCAAAAAATTCCATGTATAGGTTACTAAGAACAGGTGAAAGAGGATTTCCCATTGCCATACCAAACTTCTGAGTGTAAAACTTATCATTAAATACAAATTTTGCATCAACAATGCAAAGTTTAATAAGTTTAATGATAGTAGGAACTGGCAATGGTAAATCATAGTTAACGAGTTCTTCAGAAAAGAAACTTAATAAATCATCAACAGGAACTTTCGTAAACAAGGAAGTAACATCAAAACTAACCATGTTAAAATCATTTAAGTCAGACAAGGAGCTTAATTTATCAACCAGGTCTATGTTGTTTTTAACATTAAAGTTTGAAATTTTGCCAACAATAGGGCTCAAAATATCAACAAGCCATTTGGATAATTTATATGAAACTGATCCTATGGAGCTAATAATTGGTCTGACTGGATTCCCTGGTTTGTGTGTTTTTATTAGTCCATACATGTAAGGTAAAGATGGATTAGTGGAAGTAAATTGTTTGACTAATTCATCTTTGCCTTTCAGTAGAAGTTTTATTGTTTTATTGAAATTGCTGTTAACGGTTTCTAGGGGATTTTTCCTAAGTTTAGAATAGGTTTCAGTATCATCTAAGAGACTATTCATTTTTTCTTGGTAATCATTTTCTTTCATAATTACTATTGCATTTATTTTGTCTTCTTTAGTAAGGCGCAAATTTTTATTGTTATTAAGTGTGTCATAAGACTTAAAGAATCTTTGAGGGCAATTGGGAATGTTTGGTTTTAACATAGAGCTATATACCATTCCTTTACTAATATTAATTTCATCAGAGGATAAATCAGAAAATTTTTCAAAGTTACAAAAGGCTTTTGCAATTTCAACATTATTAAGTTTTTTTGAAGTTGCAAAACTTAAGCCAAAACCTAGAGCAGCAGTTGTATGTTTGTCTAAAATTTCATCTGATAAGTTAATTACAAAATTGTTATTAGCATGCTTTGTCCAATCACTATTTTCAATTAAAATGTCTAATTTTCTTTGTAGTTTGCTCTTGAGTTCATTACAAATTCTTCTGAGTTTATTATAGCAATGATCCAACATACTGTGTTTCCATTCTGATGGAATGGCCTGATTAAAAGAGTATTTTTTGTTTCTCAATATTTTGAATGCTTCCTTCTCCTGTATTTTAGTTATTTCAATATGTTTCTGAAGAATAATTCTCATAAAATCATCAAAAGGACGATCTCTCATGTCAAGGAGTCTATTGGGTAAAAGAGACTTGGGCAGAACTTGTTCATTTAAACAATTTTTAAAAAAATTAAGTCGAATTTTTAACTTGTGGGACTTGATCAGTGCAGAAGAAAACTGTGAAACAAAAGATATATGATTAGGAAAGCTTATCGAGAACATTCTGAAGAGTCGTGTGGTATCCATTTTCTAGATGTTTTAATTATTAAGGGTAATAATGAATTCAAATTTAAAATTTACAGAAAACCTACAAATAACTGTTCCTATGTCCACTATTATTCCTCGCATCAAGATAGAGTCAAACTGTCTGTTTTCTCATCAATGTTTTTGAGAGCTTTACGAATTTGTAGTCTTGAGTTCATAGATGAGGAAATATCCAAAATTTATGAAATAGGTAATGATTTAAAATACCCAAGAAATGTAACTGATAAATCTTTTAAAGTTGCTAGAAACACTTTTTATAATCCAAAAAGGGGCAACCAGCCTTATTCAACTAAAAATATGTTGGTTCTCCCTAACCATGAAAACTTGGTTGATATGCCTTCTCTTCTTAAGACTTTTAATATTAAAGTTGTATTCAAAAATCTTGATACAGTAAAAAAAACTTTTGATAAAGAATTCCCCCCAAAATGCTGATGGTTGTGTCTATAAGATTCCTTGTAAAATTTGCGATAAAGTTTATTACGGTCAAACTGGTAAAAATCTCGAACTAAGATTAAAACAACATAAATATAGCATTAGAAATGGACAAGATTCCAATGCTCTATTTATTCATGTAAGAGATTTTAACCATCCAATTGATTTTCAAAAAGTTGAGAAAGTAGTATCAAGCAAGTCCATGGTCGACAGGAATATAATTGAATCTTGTTTCATAAAAAGCAGTTTTGACAATAATATGAATATTTCCTTTGGTTTATATAAATTAGATCCATTTATAATTAATAGAATTTGGGAAGAATTTAATAATACACTGGACAAATAAATAGCTTGGGGGTGAGTTTTGCAAAGGACCTACCCAAGTTGGCTCGCCGCGCGTCACGTGTTTAACCGTTGTGGGATCTGATAGTGAGGTGCTGGCCGGACCCCTTATATAGCTTCCTTGGATGCTTCACTTTCATAGTTCCTTGATAATGTGAGTAGTCACGAAAGCGCTTGGAATTTCTCTATTATTTCAGAGTGGTTGTTTTGCATATATATATATATTATATATATATGTATATATATATATGTACATGTATATATATGTATATGCATATATATGTATATATATATATGTATATGCATATATATAAGAACATAAGAACGAAGGAACACTGCAGAAGGCCTACTGGCCCATGCGAGGCAGGTCCAGGTCTCCTACCGGCTTAAGCCAATGCACCCAACCTAGTCAGGTCAGGTCACATTGACTTAAGGGAGGAACACGGCAACCGACCTGTTAGCACAAGCTATCAGGTCTAACTCACACCCACCCACATCTACTCATGTATTTATCCAACCTATTTTTAAAGCTACACAACGTTCTGGCCTCTATAACGGTACTTGGGAGTTTGTTCCACTCATCCACAACTCTATTACCAAACCAGTACTTTCCTATATCCTTCCTGAATCTGAATTTTTCCAACTTAAAACCATTGCTGCGAGTCCTGTCTAGGCTAGATATTTTCAGCACACTATTTACATCCCCTTTATTTATTCCTGTCTTCCACTTATACACCTCAATCATATCCCCCCTAATTCTACGTCTTTCTAGAGAGTGCAGTTTCAGGGCCCTTAGTCTATCCTCATAGGGAAGGTTTCTGATACATGGGATCATCTTTGTCATCCTCCTTTGTACATTTTCCAGAAAATTTATATCCATTCTGTAATACGGTGACCAAAACTGTGCAGCATAATCTAAATGAGGCCTAACCAAGGATGTATAGAGTTGAAGAACAACCTGAGGACTCCTATTATTTATGCTTCTTGATATGAAGCCAAGGATTCTATTAGCTTTATTGCGAACACTTATGCACTGTTGTCTTGGTTTCAGATTACTGCTAACCAGAACTCCTAAATCTTTTTCGCAATCCGTAATATTAAGATCTACATTATTTAGTTTATATGTGGCATGGTTATTGTCCTGTCCAACATTTAGAACTTTGCATTTGTCTATATTAAACTGCATCTGCCACTTCTCCGACCACTGCATCAGTCTATTCAAATCTTCCTGGAGTGCTCGAATGTCCTCGTCAGAATGAATTCGACGGCCTATTTTGGTGTCATCGGCAAACTTGCCGATGTTGCTCTTTATGCCCTCATCTATGTCGTTTATGTAGATTGTGAACAGCAGGGGGCCCAACACTGACCCCTGTGGAACACCGCTCGTGACACTTCCCCACTCTGATTTCTCCCCATTTATGCAAACTCTCTGCTGCCTATTTGTCAACCATGCCTCTATCCAGGAAAAAATTTCTCCTCCTATTCCATGTGCTTTAATTTTCCTCAATAGTCTCTGATGTGGGACCCTGTCAAAAGCCTTACTGAAGTCCATATACACAATATCATATTCATTACCATGATCTACCTCCTCAAATACCTTAGTGAAAAAAGTTAATAAATTCGTAAGGCAGGAACGCCCCTTTGTAAAACCATGCTGAGATTCGTTGATTAATTTATGCTTTTCAAGGTGGCTACGAACTGCCTCGGCAATTATTGATTCCATAAATTTTCCCACTATGGAGGTTAGGCTTATTGGTCTATAGTTCGAAGCTAAGGACCTGTTACCTGTTTTGAAAATAGGTATCACATTTGCCATTTTCCACTTATCTGGCACCATGCCAGTTTGTAGTGATATGTTGAAAAGATTAGCCAAAGGTGTGCTAAGCTCCTCTTTACATTCCTTTAGAACCCTTGCATACAGTTCATCAGGGCCTGGGGATTTGTTAGGTTTTAATTTATCTATTTGCCTAAGGACCATGTCACTTGTGACCCTAATAGTGCACTATATAGGATGGGGTCCACCTCTGGTGTAAATTGTGGGACCCATAGCCTCGGAGAAGTGGATAAAAAGGCTTCAAGGAAAAATATTTGGATTTCTTCCTGAAGCCGTTTGAATATTCCACTTCCCCTACCACCCCATCTTTTCATATTTATTTTTATATATATATTTTTATATATATATATATATGGAGTATATGGAATATATGGAGAGTAAAAGAAAGGTGAAGAGAGTGGTGAGAGAGTGCAAAAGGAGAGCAGATGATAGAGTGGGAGAGGTACTGTCAAGAAATTTTAATGAAAATAAGAAAAAATTTTGGAGTGAGTTAAACAAGTTAAGAAAGCCTAGGGAAAGTATGGATTTGTCAGTTAAAAACAGAGTAGGGGAGTTAGTAGATGTTGAGATGGAGGTATTAGGTAGATGGCGAGAATATTTTGAAGAACTTTTAAATGTTGAGGAAGAAAGGGAGGCGGTAATTTCATGCACTGGCCAGGGAGGTATACCATCTTTTAGGAGTGAAGAAGAGCAGAATGTAAGTGTGGTGGAGGTACGTGAGGCATTACGTAGAATGAAAGGGGGTAAAGCAGCTGGAACTGATGGGATCATGACAGAAATGGTAAAAGCAGGGGGGAAAGGGGACAAAAGAGAATGTAAAAATTATAGAGGAATAAGTTTACTGAGTATACCAGGAAAAGTATACGGTAGGGTTATAATTGAAAGAACTACAGGTAAGACAGAATGTAGGATTGCGGATGAGCAGGGAGGCTTCAGAGTGGGTAGGGGATGTGTAGATCAAGTGTTTACATTGAAGCATATATGTGAACAGTATTTAGATAAAGGTAGGGAAGTTTTTATTGCTTTTATGGATTTAGAAAAGGCATATGATAGAGTGGATAGAGGAGCAATGTGGCAGATGTTGCAAGTATATGGAATAGGCGGTAAGTTACTAAATGCTGTAAAGAGCTTTTATGAGGATAGTGAGGCTCAGGTTAGGGTGTGTAGAAGAGAGGGAGAATACTTCCCGGTAAAAGTAGGTCTAAGACAGGGATGTGTAATGTCACCATGGTTGTTTAATATATTTATTGATGGGGTTGTAAAAGAAGTAAATGCTAGGGTGTTCGGGAGAGGGGTGGGATTAAATTATGAGGAATCAAATTCAAAATGGGAATTGACACAGTTACTTTTTGCTGATGATACTGTGCTTATGGGAGATTCTAAAGAAAAATTACAAAGGCTAGTGGATGAGTTTGAGAATGTGTGTAAAGGTAGAAAGTTGAAAGTGAACATAGAAAAAGAGTAAGGTGATGAGGGTATCAAATGATTTAGATAAAGAAAAATTGGATATCAAATTGGGGAGGAGGAGTATGGAAGAAGTGAATGTTTTCAGATACTTGGGAGTTGACGTGTCGGCGGATGGATTTAAGAAGGATGAGGTTAATCATAGAATTGATGAGGGAAAAAAGGTGAGTGGTGTGTTGAGGTATATGTGGAGTCAAAAAACGTTATATATGGAGGCAAAGAAGGGAATGTATGAAAGTATAGTAGTACCAACACTCTTATATGGATGTGAAGCTTGGGTGGTAAATGCAGCAGCGAGGAGACGGTTGGAGGCAGTGGAGATGTCCTGTCTAAGGGCAATGTGTGGTGTAAATATTATGCAGAAAATTCGGAGTGTGGAAATTAGGAGAAGGTGTGGAGTTAATAAAAGCAGTAGTCAGATGGCAGAAGACGGGTTGTTGAGGTGGTTTGGTCATTTAGAGAGAATGGATCAAAGTAGAATGACATGGAAAGCATATAAATCTATAGGGGAAGGAAGTAGGGGTAGGGGTCGTCCTCGAAAGGGTTGGGAAGAGGGGGTAAAGGAGGTTTTGTGGGCAAGGGGCTTGGATTTCCAGCAAGCGTGCATGAGCGTGTAAGATAGGAGTGAATGGAGACGAATGATACTTGGGACCTGACGATCTGTTGGAGTATAAGCAGGGTAATATTTAGTGAAGGGATTCAGGGAAACCGGTTATTTTCATATAGTCAGACTTGAGTCCTGGAAATGGGAAGTACAGTGCCTGCACTTTAAAGGAGGGGTTTGGGATATTGGCAGTTTGGAGGGATATGTTGTGTATCTTTATACGTATATGCTTCTAAACTGTTGTATTCTGAGCACCTCTGCAAAAGCAGTGATAGTGTGTGAGTGTGGTGAAAGTGTTGAATGATGATGAATGTATTTTCTTTTTGGGGATTTTCTTTCTTTTTTGGGTCACCCTGCCTCGGTGGGAGACGGCCGACTTGTTGAAAAAAAAAAAAAAATATATATATGTATATATATATAGATATATATATATGTATATATATATATATATATATATATATATATATATATATATATATATATATATACACGGCTACAGCAAACCCTCAATTCTTTTGTTTGTAGAACATGAAATTCAATCATCAGAGGGTGTTCAGCAGGGTGACCCACTCGTTCCACTTCTATTCTGCTTGGCAGTAAGAGAACAACTTCCAGCCTACGCAGTGAGCTCAATATCTGGTACCTGGATGACGGCACTCTGGCAGGTACTGAAGAGTCCCTGGTGGGGGACCTACAACAGGAGAAAACACAGGGAGAAGACTTGGGACTCATCCTCAATCCCTCCAAGTGTGAAATCATCACAGCAAACCAGGAAATAATCAATGCTGTGCGAAGAATCCTCCCAGAAGTCTCAACTACAACTCCGTCCAACAGTACCCTCTTGGGGGCACCGCTGGGTCACCAGGCCATCGATACTGTCCTCAAGGACAAATTGAATGACCTGATGAGAATGGAGGAGAGAATAAGCGATCTTGATGCCCATGATGCTATGTATCTCCTCACAAGGTGTCTTACTATGCCAAGACTCACTTACTTCTTGAGGTGTGCACCCTCTTTTGACAACCCAACACTCGATGAATATGACGCACACCTGAGATCAACTTTTAAGAAGGCACTGAACCTGTCACTAGAGGATGAGCAATGGGATCAGGCAACCCTCTCAGTGCGACTGGGAGGTATAGGGGTGCGTAAAGCAACACATGTTGCTTTACCTGCTTTTCTGTCTTCGTGTTTGGCTTCCAGTGCATTAGTCAAGAAGATAGTGCCCGAACGCTTGAGAGACGTGGTAGGAGCTCAAGACCCCAGGTTTACTGAAGCAGCGATTCGGTGGGACACCCTTACAGACTCCTCCAGTAGACCAGCTCCTCCCAAACAGCACAAACAGTCCCACTGGGGCAAACCGATCATGGAAAAAATCGCCAACACAATTCTCTCCAATGCTTCAGGAAAGAACAAAGCTCGTCTCCTGGCAGTGAAGGCACCACACTCAGGAGATTTCCTGTTAGCTGTTCCCAATTCCTCCCTGGGCACCCGTCTCGACCCACAGGCCATTCGGAATGGTGTTGCTCTTCGCCTAGCCGCCCCCATCTTCACTGAACATAGGTGTATTTGCAGCAGGGCGACAGCTGATCAATTCGGACTTCATGGTCTCGTGTGTCACACAGCAGAAGGGAACCCCAAGTACAGAGGTCTGATGGAAGTCAAAAGCGTCCTGATGGAGCCACTATGCTACCCTGGAAGGATGGAAAGCAGATTGCCTGGGACTACACCTGTGCCGCCACATTGGCAGACACCTACTTGCCACACTCCGTAGTGGAAGGGGGTGGAGCTGCCAGCCACAGGGAGACCCAGAAGGTTCGAAAATATGAAGACCTTCCCCCTTGCTATAACTTCATTCCAATAGGGTCGGAGACCCTTGGAGCATGGGGCAAGTGTGCTCTAAAGTTCCTCAAAGAGCTAGGGGAAAAGCTCATCATAGAAACCAAGGACCACAGGGCGACCAGCTTCTTCTTTCAGAGACTCAGTGTTGCGATCCAGAGAGGAAATGCCTGCAGCATTCTGGGCACGCGGCCCACCGCAGGGGAGCTGGACGAAGTATTCGAGATGTAGCTCTGAGTTACCTAAGTTGTTTTACTTTCTGTTGTATTTTTGTGAATGTTTGGCCAATGTATTTTGTCTTTAAATAAAACAGACTTGAAATATAGAGGGTGGTAGGAGAAAATTCTCAGACAGCTTCAGGGAGAACCTTGAGTTTTCCCTGAAGCAAGTTTATTCTTTTCTCGGAGGATGAGGGTCCCTAGGACAGTTCTAGAGGTGGTACCTCCCTATATATATATATATATATATATATATATATATATATATATATATATATATATATATATATATATATATATATATATATATATATATATATATATATATATATATATATATATGTCGTGCCGAATATGTAAAACTGGTCAATTAGCAAGAACTCATTTAAAATTAAGTCTTTTCTGAAATTTTCTCTTATACGTTTCAAGATATATATTTTTCATTAATGTTAATGTAAAAAATTTTAATTTTGCACCAAAAGAATCTTAGAAAACTTACCTAACCTTATTATAACAAGAACAATTTATTTTAGCCTAACCCACCTAAGTATATTTTAGATATGTTTACAATAATTTAATACTAAACAAACCCAGTGAAATATATTTTTTTCGTTAGGTTCAGAATGATTTTGGCGAAATTATTGCATACACAAATTTTCACTTGTCCTCTATGGCAAGATGAGCGTTGATATTTAAGCCAAGATCGCAAATTCTGCCTATTCGGCACGACATATATATATATATATATATATATATATATATATATATATATATATATATATATATATATATATATATATATATATATATATATATATATATATATATATATATATATATATATATATATATATATATATATATATATATATATATATATATATATATATATATATATATATATGTATTATATATATTTATTAATATATATATATATATATATATATATATATATATATATATAAATATATATATATATATATATATATATATATATATATATATATATATATATATATATATATATATATATATATATATATGTATATATATATTTTTTTTTTTTTTTTTTTATATATGATGGGGTCCACCTCTGGTGTAAATTGTGGGACCCATAGCCTCGGAGAAGTGGATAAAAAGGCTTCAAGGAAGAATATTTGGATTTCTTCCTGAAGCCATTTGAATATTCCACTTCCCCTACCACCCCACCACACCTCTGGTGTAAATTGTGGGACCCATAGCCTCGGAGAAGTGGATAAAAAGGCTTCAAGGAGGAATATTTGGATTTCTTCCTGAAGCCGTTTGAATATTCCACTTCCCCTATCACCCCATCTTTTAAACTATTTTTTTTTACCAATAGGAATATTTTATTACATAATATGGCATAGAAGATTTAAGAGATACATTGTTAATATAAAGGTGGCATATACGGTACATGTTGTTACGTGTGTATCACTGATTATAGGGCGAAAATCTCATCCAGCTCCTCAGAGCTGGGGCGTGTGCCCAAAATGCAGCAGGCATTACCCCTTTGAACAGCCGCACTGAGCCGCTGGAACAGAAAACTAGCTGCCCTGGGATCCCTAGTTACCCTGATGAGTCTTTTTCCCAGCTCCTTAAGGAAATTAGATGCACTCTTTCCCCATGAGCCAAGGGTCTCTGAGCCTATGGGAACAAACATATAATGATGGGCAAGTTCTCCATATTTTCTAGACTTTTGGGACTCCCTGAAGCTGGCAGCTGCCCCTCCTTCCTCCCTGGTGTATTGGAGATAGGTATCAGCCAAGGTAGATGCACATGTGTAGTCCCACACCACCTGCTTCCCATCTGTCCAGGCTTGAAGGGTGATACCATCTGGACGCTTCTGGCTGCCATCAGATCTGCATAGTTGGGGTGGCTCCCTTACTGCTGGGCATCCAGCTGTTGTGAGGCTCCTCTTGATAATGTTATTAACCTCCTCATGTCTTGCAATCTTTCCCTCGGATTTACGGCACACAAGACCATGGTACCCGAATCGGTCTGCTGCTTCACTGCCACAAATACACCTGTGTTCGGCGAGAATAGGGGCGGCAAGTCGAAGGGCAACACCAATGCGGATGGTCTGTGGGTCAAGGCGTGTGCCAAGGCTGGAGTTGGGAACAGCCAATAGAAAGTCCCCAGCATGAGGGGCTCTCACTGCCAGCAGGCGGGCTCTATCCTTCCCTGACACACTCTGAAGCATTGTTGAAACTATATTTTCCACTATTGGACCATCCCAGTGCGATTGTTTGTAGTTGTTGGGGGGAGCAGGTCTGGTTTCAGAGCCCGTTAGATTATCCCAGATCATTGCTCCGTCAATGAATTTTTGGTCCTGGACTCCAATCTTGTCCCTAAGATGTTCAGGGAGAATCGCTCTTACAAGCTCTCTGGATGCAATACACGAGGACAGAAAAGCAGGTAGCGCAATCTGTGATGACTTGCGGACACCAATGCCTCCTAGTCTGACTGGAAGTGTAACTTGGTTCCACTGCCCGTCTTCTAGAGTAAGGTTAAGTACTTTCGTAAAAATCTGCCTCAGAATACTGTCATATTCGTGCAGTATAGGGTTATCATATGAAGGTGCACATCTTAGGAAATATGTCAACCTGGGCAGACTCAAGCACTTTGTGAGAAGGTACAAGGCATCGTGGGTGTCCAGATTTCCTATTCGTTGTTCCATTCTCCTTAACTCTGCATATATATATATATATATATGAAACCGCCTCTGTCTTCCCGTCCCTGTCTTAACCTGCCTCTGTCTTCCCCTCCCTCTGACATCCTCTCTTTCCTTCTATCACTCCTCCCGTCTTCCCCTTTTTACATCTTCCCCTCCTTCCGTCTTCCTCTCCCACCGTCTTCCCCTCCTCCATTTCCCCCCTCCCTCAGTCTTTTCCCTCCTTCCGTCTCCCCTTCCTCCGCCTTCCTTCTGTCCCTCGGTCTTCCCTCCCTCCTCTCCACTCTCCCTCACCCACACCCACTTCCACCGTCTCCGCCTCCCTTTCCCCTCCCACCGTCCACTCCCTCCAATCCTCAACTCCCTCCCTCCCTCCTCCCACCCGCTACTCTCTGCCACCCTCTCCCCATGCTTCCCTCCTTCTCCCCCTCCCCCCTCCCCCTCCCCCCCTCCCCCTCCCCCCTCCCCCTCCCTCTCTCCGCCTTTCCGCCATAAACCTTCACTGGCAGAAGAAATTGTTTGAAAGTGTGTTACTGGGAATGACTTTAATTCCGAGTTGCAGTGACCGTTTGTCTTCATGAGAATACGTGCAGCAGGTGTTTGTTTCAGTCACTGCTTCAGGTGTTTGCTTCAATCACTGATGCAGGTGTTTGTTTCAATCACTGCTGCAGGTGTTTGTTTCAATCAGTGATTCAGGTGTTTGTTTCAGTCACTGCTGCAGGTGTTCGTTTCAGTCACTGCTGCAGGTGTTCGTTTCAGTCACTGATGCAGGTGTTTGTTTCAATCACTGATGCAGGTGTTTGTTTCAATCACTGCTGCAGCTGTTGTTTCAGTCACTGCTGCAGGTGTTTGTTACAGTCACTGCTGCAGGTGTTTGTTTCACTCACTGACGCAGCTGCTTGTTTCAGTCACTGATGCAGGTGTTTGTTTCAGTCACTGCTGCAGGTGTTTCTTTCAGTCACTGCTGCAGGTGTTTCTTTCAGTCACTGATGCAGGTGTTTCTTTCAGTCTCTGCAGCAGATGTTTACTTCAGTCACTGCTACAGGTGTCTGCTTCAGTCTCTGCAGCAGATATTTGCTTCAATCACTGCTGCAGGATACTGATGCACATCTTTCCTTGGTAAAAACATACTATTGTAGATTAAAAAAATATAATGTGGTTGACTAACGCGGTCTGGGACAGGTTGTTCATTAATACACAATTAACCCGCATGACGGAGAAAGAAACTTATGATGCCGTTTCGGTCCGACCTGGACCACTAGCAAGTCACATAGGAGCAGGAAGGTAGGGACCCAGTATATACATTAATCCTGTGTGACTAATTAATGGTTCAAGTCGGACCGAAACGTCGTCATAAGTTCCGTTCTCCTGTCTGCGGGTTATTTATGTATTGTTCCAGTCTCGGTATTGTGCCTTTTTATTCGTTAATCGTTAAACTCTACATAACGAATAAAAATTTGTGTGACAGTGGTTGCCAGACTTCCATCGTTCGTGTACCCCGGGGCCTTCCATGTTATTAACAGCGCTCCCCATTATACACGTGTGATAACAAAGCTTTTTACAAATGTCTGAGGCAGACACACGGAACAATACACTTCTGAACTTTTTGTAACCTTCATTGTATTACATTATACATCCGATGGCAAAAACGATGATCTGCAAAAGAAGTGCTATTTTTTATCCATTTGTAAAGTTTTTCTTTTACTCTAAACTACTATATGCAAGGTGACATAGATACGAAAAAAGATGATTAACGTCTTCAAATTAAGAAAGCGAACATATTTCTAAAGACTAATTTAGGCATACATTGTTAGTGTTGATAAGTAGTTCTCAGAACCGACAAGCTGATAAATTAGACACATGTGCAACACTTGAGTATCTTCATTGTGGAAACGTTTCGCTACATAGTGGCTTCGTCAGCCCAGTACAAAGAATAGCGAAGATCAGAAGGAGATTGAGGTAATCAGTCCATCAGTCATATCAAGACTGATGGACTAATGGCTGAGGGACTGGTTACCTCAATCTCCTGACCTTCACTAGTTTTCTTCATACCGAACTGATGGAGTCACTGTGTGACGAAACGTTTTCACAGTAAAGATACTCAAGTGCTGCACATGCGTCTAATTTATCATAGACTGTAAGATATGAAATATTTATACATGTTTTAGTTCTTGGAAAATTCAATGTGAAGCATACATGGTGTTGTTTATCCAAAGCCAGATCTTCAACTCTGGGATGTGTATGTGACAGCCTCACTCACGTCAGCCTCCACACGCAGCCTACCACGAAAATTTCTCTTATTTAAGCATAAAACGGAGATCCTTATCCACACAGGTACATTGTAGGTTAAACTTTATATTTGTCTATAACTACTGAACTTATATAAATATATTTGAAATAATGAGTGATTACATTGACAATAATAAAGTATCATAACTTACTCGCGTGTTTCCGAAAATCCCTCCGGTTACATGTGCCCATGGCTAGGAACTTCTGGTTTAGTATACACGTTTTCCAACTCATACCTTCGAAAAAATCTTCTCTCGTAAACTTATGTCTTAAACTTTGACCTCCAGCCATATTTCTCTAGCCGGGATGCTAGTTGTCGCCACGCCCCTATAAACTGTGACCTTCCGGCATACTTATTTGTGTGAGACGCTTGTGGAACCTACCTCCCTCGTAAACTCTGACCTGTTTGAGCACGCCACTGCCTAGCTCCAATGCTGAGGTTACCTTCCTCTTACACCCTGACCTCCAGGCACACTCCTTTCCTTGGGACACTTGTTTAGGTCACCTTCCTTGTAAACTGTGACCTACAGGCACGTTCCTCTTCGTGGGATGCTTGTGGAGGCCACCAGGTAACGTACTTCCAGGCACATTACCTGGAAGAGTGAGAGGGAGAGGGAGGCTGAGTGCGCTGATGGTTCTTCCCTGTGGAAGTGGCAGGAAGAATAAGGTGGGACTTCTACATGGAAAAGAAGATGGTAGAGAGAGAGACTAGATGAGGCAGAAGGGTAGGTGGGTGAGTATCGCAGTAGCATTTACAATGTATACACCCTTCGGGTTCTAATATACGTGCTCACACTTAAATGGTGATGGTTTGCTTCTTCTCTTTTTTGAGACGCTTCATTAAAAATGTAAGTTACCGAAGATTTATATCGAATAATCGAATGTTAAGATATCCTAATTACTGCTCGTGTCACTTTTTTATGGGTTCAAGATTATATATACATACATATATATATATATATATATATATATATATATATATATATATATATATATATATATATATATATATATATATATATATATATACATCTATATAGGTAGTAGGTTGGTAGACAGCAACCACCCAGGGAAGTACTACCGTCCTGCCAGATGACTGTGAAATAGAAACCTGTAACTGTTTTGCATGATGGTAGGATTGCTGGTTTCTTTTTCTGTCTCATAAGCACGCTAGATAACAGGGATATCTTGCTACTCCTACTAACACTTTGGTCACACTTCACAGACACGCACATGCATATATATATACATACATCTAGGTTTTTCTCCTTTTTCTAAATAGTTCTTGTTCTTCTTTATTTCTTCTATTGTCCATGGGGAAGTGGAAAAGAATCTTTCCTCCGTAAGCCATGCGTGTCGTATGAGGCGACTAAAATGCCGGGAGCAATGGGCTAGTAACCCCTTCTCCTGTAGACACTTACTAAAAAAGAGAAGAAGAAAAACTTTATAAAACTGGGATGCTTAAATGTGCGTGGATGTAGTGCGGATGACAAGAAACAGATGATTGCTGATGTTATGAATGAAAAGAAGTTGGATGTCCTGGCCCTAAGCGAAACAAAGCTGAAGGGGGTAGGAGAGTTTCAGTGGGGGGAAATAAATGAGATTAAATCTGGAGTATCTGAGAGAGTTAGAGCAAAGGAAGGGGTAGCAGTAATGTTAAATGATCAGTTATGGAAGGAGAAAAGAGAATATGAATATGTAAATTCAAGAATTATGTGGATTAAAGTAAAGGTTGGATGCGAGAAGTGGGTCATAATAAGCGTGTATGCACCTGGAGAAGAGAGGAATGCAGAGGAGAGAGAGAGATTTTGGGAGATGTTAAGTGAATGTATAGGAGCCTTTGAACCGAGTGAGAGAGTAATTGTGGTAGGGGACCTGAATGCTAAAGTAGGAGAAACTTTTAGAGAGGGTGTGGTAGGTAATTATGTTGTTAGGTAAGACACATATGCAACAGTTAGGTATCTTTATTATGAAACGTTTCGCCTACACAGTAGGCTTCTTCAGTCAAGTACAGAAAAGTTGATAGAAGCAGAAGATACTTGAAGACGATGTAATCAGTCCATCACCCTTAAAGTTTTGAGGTGGTCAGTCCCTCAGTCTGGAGAAGAGCATTGTTCCATAGTATGAAACAAAATGGAGAAGAAGTGACAGGATGGAGCTTTTTATTGCGCCAAGAGGTGAGACGTAGGCCACTAGGAGAGGTAAGAACTCAGATGTTGAGATGTCAGGTCCCTCTCAAATCCAGCCCCTCTCACTAGTGGAAGTTGTCGAAGTTGATTGCAGGTCTGTACCAAGATACCCTTGTGTTGCAGTGTCTGACAGATTGAACATTAAAATGGTATAAAATACCGACAGGTTGTTAGGTAAGACACATATGCAACAGTTAGGTATCTTTATTATGAAACGTTTCGCCTACACAGTAGGCTTCTTCAGTCAAGTACAGAAAAGTTGATAGAAGCAGAAGATACTTGAAGACGATCTAATCAGTCCATCACCCTTAAAGTTTTGAGGTGGTCAGTCCCTCAGTCTGGAGAAGAGCATTGTTCCATAGTATGAAACAATATGGAGAAGAAGTGACAGGATGGAGCTTTTTATAGCGCCAAGAGGTGAGACGTAGGCCACTAGGAGAGGTAAGAACTCAGATGTTGAGAAGTCAGGTCCCTCTCAAATCCAGCCCCTCTCACTAGTGGAAGTTGTCGAAGTTGATTGCAGGTCTGTACCAAGATACCCTTGTGTTGCAGTGTCTGACAGATTGAACATTAAAATGGTATAAAATACCGACAGGTTGCTAGGTAAGACACATATGCAACAGTTAGGTATCTTTATTATGAAACGTTTCGCCTACACAGTAGGCTTCTTCAGTCAAGTACAGAAAAGTTGATAGAAGCAGAAGATACTTGAAGACGATGTAATCAGTCCATCACCCTTAAAGTTTTGAGGTGGTCAGTCCCTCAGTCTGGAGAAGAGCATTGTTCCATAGTATGAAACAATATGGAGAAGAAGTGACAGGATGGAGCTTTTTATAGCGCCAAGAGGTGAGACGTAGGCCACTAGGAGAGGTAAGAACTCAGATGTTGAGAAGTCAGGTCCCTCTCAAATCCAGCCCCTCTCACTAGTGGAAGTTGTCGAAGTTGATTGCAGGTCTGTACCAAGATACCCTTGTGTTGCAGTGTCTGACAGATTGAACATTAAAATGGTATAAAATACCGACAGGTTGTTAGGTAAGACACATATGCAACAGTTAGGTATCTTTATTATGAAACGTTTCGCCTACACAGTAGGCTTCTTCAGTCAAGTACAGAAAAGTTGATAGAAGCAGAAGATACTTGAAGACGATCTAATCAGTCCATCACCCTTAAAGTTTTGAGGTGGTCAGTCCCTCAGTCTGGAGAAGAGCATTGTTCCATAGTATGAAACAATATGGAGAAGAAGTGACAGGATGGAGCTTTTTATAGCGCCAAGAGGTGAGACGTAGGCCACTAGGAGAGGTAAGAACTCAGATGTTGAGAAGTCAGGTCCCTCTCAAATCCAGCCCCTCTCACTAGTGGAAGTTGTCGAAGTTGATTGCAGGTCTGTACCAAGATACCCTTGTGTTGCAGTGTCTGACAGATTGAACATTAAAATGGTATAAAATACCGACAGGTTGTTAGGTAAGACACATATGCAACAGTTAGGTATCTTTATTATGAAACGTTTCGCCTACACAGTAGGCTTCTTCAGTCAAGTACAGAAAAGTTGATAGAAGCAGAAGATACTTGAAGACGATCTAATCAGTCCATCACCCTTAAAGTTTTGAGGTGGTCAGTCCCTCAGTCTGGAGAAGAGCATTGTTCCATAGTATGAAACAATATGGAGAAGAAGTGACAGGATGGAGCTTTTTATAGCGCCAAGAGGTGAGACGTAGGCCACTAGGAGAGGTAAGAACTCAGATGTTGAGAAGTCAGGTCCCTCTCAAATCCAGCCCCTCTCACTAGTGGAAGTTGTCGAAGTTGATTGCAGTTCTGTACCAAGATACCCTTGTGTTGCAGTGTCTGACAGATTGAACATTAAAATGGTATAAAATACCGACAGGTTGCTAGGTAAGACACATATGCAACAGTTAGGTATCTTTATTATGAAACGTTTCGCCTACACAGTAGGCTTCTTCAGTCAAGTACAGAAAAGTTGATAGAAGCAGAAGATACTTGAAGACGATGTAATCAGTCCATCACCCTTAAAGTTTTGAGGTGGTCAGTCCCTCAGTCTGGAGAAGAGCATTGTTCCATAGTATGAAACAATATGGAGAAGAAGTGACAGGATGGAACTTTTTATAGCGCCAAGAGGTGAGACGTAGGCCACTAGGAGAGGTAAGAACTCAGATGTTGAGAAGTCAGGTCTCTCTCAAATCCAGCCCCTCTCACTAGTGGAAGTTGTCGAAGTTGATTGCAGGTCTGTACCAAGATACCCTTGTGTTGCAGTGTCTGACAGATTGAACATTAAAATGGTATAAAATACCGACAGGTTGTTAGGTAAGACACATATGCAACAGTTAGGTATCTTTATTATGAAACGTTTCGCCTACACAGTAGGCTTCTTCAGTCAAATACAGAAAAGTTGCATATGTGTCTTACCTAACAACCTGTCGGTATTTTATACCATTTTAATGTTCAATCTGTCAGACACTGCAACACAAGGGTATCTTGGTACAGACCTGCAATCAACTTCGACAACTTCCACTAGTGAGAGCGGCTGGATTTGAGAGGGACCTGACCTCTCAACATCTGAGTTCTTACTTCTTCTAGTGACCTACGTCTCACCTCTTGGCGCTATATAAGGCTCCATCCTGTCACTTCATCTCCATATTGTTTCATACTATGGAACAATGCTCTTCTCCAGACTGAGGGACTGACCACCTCAAAACTTTAAGGGTGATGGACTGATTACATCGTCTTCAAGTATCTTCTGCTTCTATCAACTTTTCTGTACTCGACTGAAGAAGCCTACTGTGTAGGCGAAACGTTTCATAATAAAGATACCTAACTGTTGCATATGTGTCTTACCTAACAACCTGTCAGTATTTTATACCATTTTAATGTTCAATGTGGTAGGTAAGTTTGGGGTGCCAGGTGTAAATGATAATGGGAGCCCTTTGATTGAACTTTGTATAGAGGGGGGTTTAGTTATAGGTAATACATATTTTAAGAAAAAGAGGATAAATAAGTATACAAGATATGATGTAGGGCGAAATGACAGTAGTTTGTTGGATTATGTATTGGTAGATAAAAGACTGTTGAGTAGACTTCAGGATGTACATGTTTATAGAGGGGCCACAGATATATCAGATCACTTTCTAGTTGTAGCTACACTGAGAGTAAAAGGTAGATGGGATACAAGGAGAATAGAAGCATCAGGGAAGAGAGAGGTGAAGGTTTATAAACTAAAAGAGGAGGCAGTTAGGGTAAGATATAAACAGCTATTGGAGGATAGATGGGCTAATGAGAGCATAGGCAATGGGGTCGAAGAGGTATGGGGTAGGTTTAAAAATGTAGTGTTAGAGTGTTCAGCAGAAGTTTGTGGTTACAGGAAAGTGGGTGCGGGAGGGAAGAGGAGCGATTGGTGGAATGATGATGTAAAGAGAGTAGTAAGGGAGAAAAAGTTAGCATATGAGAAGTTTTTACAAAGTAGAAGTGATGCAAGGAGGGAAGAGTATATGGAGAAAAAGAGAGAGGTTAAGAGAGTGGTGAAGCAATGTAAAAAGAGAGCAAATGAGAGAGTGGGTGAGATGTTATCAACAAATTTTGTTGAAAATAAGAAAAAGTTTTGGAGTGAGATTAACAAGTTAAGAAAGCCTAGAGAACAAATGGATTTGTCAGTTAAAAATAGGAGAGGAGAGTTATTAAATGGAGAGTTAGAGGTATTGGGAAGATGGAGGGAATATTTTGAGGAATTGTTAAATGTTGATGAAGATAGGGAAGCTGTGATTTCGTGTATAGGGCAAGGAGGAATAACATCTTGTAGGAGTGAGGAAGAGCCAGTTGTGAGTGTGGGGGAGGTTCGTGAGGCAGTAGGTAAAATGAAAGGGGGTAAGGCAGCCGGGATTGATGGGATAAAGATAGAAATGTTAAAAGCAGGTGGGGATATAGTTTTGGAGTGGTTGGTGCAATTATTTAATAAATGTATAGAAGAGGGTAAGGTACCTAGGGATTGGCAGAGAGCATGCATAGTTCCTTTGTATAAAGGCAAAGGGGATAAAAGAGAGTGCAAAAATTATAGGGGGATAAGTCTGCTGAGTATACCTGGTAAAGTGTATGGTAGAGTTATTATTGAAAGAATTAAGAGTAAGACGGAGAATAGGATAGCAGATGAACAAGGAGGCTTTAGGAAAGGTAGGGGGTGTGTGGACCAGGTGTTTACAGTGAAACATATAAGTGAACAGTATTTAGAAAAGGCTAAAGAGGTCTTTGTGGCATTTATGGATTTGGAAAAGGCGTATGACAGGGTGGATAGGGGGGCAATGTGGCAGATGTTGCAAGTGTATGGTGTAGGAGGTAGGTTACTGAAAGCAGTGAAGAGTTTTTACGAGGATAGTGAGGCTCAAGTTAGAGTATGTAGGAAAGAGGGAAATTATTTCCCAGTAAAAGTAGGCCTTAGACAAGGATATGTGATGTCACCGTGGTTGTTTAATATATTTATAGATGGGGTTGTAAGAGAAGTAAATGCGAGGGTCTTGATAAGAGGCGTGGAGTTAAAAGATAAAGAATCACACACAAAGTGGGAGTTGTCACAGCTGCTCTTTGCTGATGACACTGTGCTCTTGGGAGATTCTGAAGAGAAGTTGCAGAGATTGGTGGATGAATTTGGTAGGGTGTGCAAAAGAAGAAAATTAAAGGTGAATACAGGAAAGAGTAAGGTTATGAGGATAACAAAAAGATTAGGTGATGAAAGATTGAATATCAGATTGGAGGGAGAGAGTATGGAGGAGGTGAATGTATTCAGATATTTGGGAGTGGACGTGTCAGCGGATGGGTCTATGAAAGATGAGGTGAATCATAGAATTGATGAGGGAAAAAGAGTGAGTGGTACACTTAGGAGTCTGTGGAGACAAAGAACTTTGTCCTTGGAGGCAAAGAGGGGAATGTATGAGAGTATAGTTTTACCAACGCTCTTATATGGGTGTGAAGCATGGGTGATGAATGTTGCAGCGAGGAGAAGGCTGGAGGCAGTGGAGATGTCATGTCTGAGGGCAATGTGTGGTGTGAATATAATGCAGAGAATTCGTAGTTTGGAAGTAAGGAGGAGGTGCGGGATTACCAAAACTGTTGTCCAGAGGGCTGAGGAAGGGTTGTTGAGGTGGTTTGGACATGTAGAGAGAATGGAGCGAAACAGAATGACTTCAAGAGTGTATCAGTCTGTAGTGGAAGGAAGGCGGGGTAGGGGTCGGCCTAGGAAAGGTTGGAGAGAGGGGGTAAAGGAGGTTTTGTGTGCGAGGGGCTTGGACTTCCAGCAGGTATGCATGAGCGTGTTTGATAGGAGTGAATGGAGACAAATGGTTTTTAATACTTGACGTGCTGTTGGAGTGTGAGCAAAGTAACATTTATGAAGGGGTTCAGGGAAACCGGCAGGCCGGACTTGAGTCCTGGAGATGGGAAGTACAGTGCCTGCACTCTGAAGGAGGGGTGTTAATGTTGCAGTTTAAAAACTGTAGTGTAAAGCACCCTTCTGGCAAGACAGTGATGGAGTGAATGATGGTGAAAGTTTTTCTTTTTCGGGCCACCCTGCCTTGGTGGGAATCGGCCAGTGTGATAATAAAAAAATAAATATATATATATATATATATATATATATATATATATATATATATATATATATATATATATATATATATATCTCAATAACAACTTTGCGACTAGCCGAGAGCTCTGTAGACAGCCTACGCTGCCTGCTAGATTCATATCCCGCGGCACTACGGTGCTGCCCTCTCTAAGCCTGCCCAGGTCAGTGAAGCGCGGAGTCTACCCGCCCTCACTTCACGGCCTACCGACGCGGGTTCAACAACCTTCCCTCCACGGACTGACTATCGGTCATTCCCTCACTTTGCCGGTTGTATACTCACTCCTCTTCAATTAAAGTCAAACTAGTCTACGGCCGTATCTTTGCAACCTACGCTACCCCTTGGCACTAAACCGCTGTTCAACAGCAAGAACAGCAATAACAGCTCAAACCCATGTTGTTTTGGCCCGCCTCACAGCGAGCGAAAATCACACGACGCTCTAACCCACAGGACCACGCAACCCTACAAAGGTCACGCACCCAGCAGAGCTAGGTGTTGTACGGTGATCCGAGGACATACCGTGGTGTGGGTGCCTCGGAGCTAATTTCATTCAACTCCCCGTTTGGTGTACTAGCCTCCACAAGCATTGTATATCGTATTGTAACCACGAGCGAATGGTATTTAATTAGTAACAATAATGCGACTGGCCGAGGGCCTAAACAACATGGGTTCGAGGCCTCGGCTAGTCGCAGTGTTGTTATTGATTAAATACCACTCTTTTGTGGTTACAATACGATATATACTGCTTGTGGAGGCTAGTACA